>NC_052240.1:3145557-3461409 GCF_013401445.1 Tripterygium wilfordii
AGGAAAGTTGGAAGTAGAGAACTGATAAAATACCAGTTGAGTATGCTTTGTGATCTCGATTGGATTGAAGATTTATCTGTTTGTGTATGATTATGCTTCATACTCTGTTCCTGAAATAATATTTGAAAGGCAAAAGTAGAATATTTGGATATCGGAATTCCGCTGAACTGAGCTTGTTCTGCTGAGTTTTGTTTCTCATATGAAAGCATTAAAAGTATAACTGTTGTTTTCAACTCCCTTCTCTGTATTCCAGTTGCCACTCATTGGTAACTTCTTTAAATTTCTGCATTATCAGACAAATGAAACTACTACTGCTAAATTCTTTCTGCTTTGTGGCTAGTTTAAAATCCATATATGTTTTGTTTGATTTGCTAGAAGATTTTAAACTTAGTCTGACTTTGTTAACAAAAACATAGAAATCTTTACTTGGCTTAGTTGGTCCTAGTTTATTTTCTTCTGAGAAATGAGTATCGTTACAGGAAACATTGTTATTACTTTTACTATAAGTAAATTGTGACAACCATCATCCATTTGACAGGTCTGCCATAGATCTCGTGGTAGTAGAGCCAAAAAATTCTTATATTCCTAATCTCGGCACGCCCAAGTTCAATTTATATGTTGGCAGCTATGGTTCAAGAGGAGGGAGAATCATCTGTAGCTTCGTTGCCACTTCAGTTTCTTTCCTATTTGACTCTCTCCCCTGGATTAGGATCGCCTTACCCTTGGCTGAAGGAGCTTAAATCTGAAGAAAGGGGTTTGTGTCTGATCCATCTTCTTGTCGCATGCGCTAACCATGTGGCTGCTGGTAGCATTGAAAACGCAAATATTGGCCTTGAGCATATCTCTCATCTTGCTTGTCCTAATGGTGACACAGTGCAGCGGATAGCTGCTTACTTCACCGAGGCTCTTGCAGACCGTATGCTTAAAGGTTGGCCAGGTCTGCACAGAGCCTTGAATTCCACAAAAATATCATCTGTCTCTGAAGAAATTCTTGCTCAAAGATTATTCTTTAAGCTTTGTCCCTTCTTAAAGATTTCTTACGTGATAACAAATCAGGCCATCATAGAAGCTATGGAAGGAGAGAAAATGGTTCATATTATTGATCTCTATTCATTTGAGCCTGCCCAGTGGCTTAATCTGCTTCAGATGTTAAGCGCACGGCCTGAAGGCCCACCTCATTTGAGAATCACAGGTATTCATGAGCAGAAAGAGGTGTTAGATAATATGGCTCTTTGCTTGACAAAAGAAGCTGAAAAATTAGACATCCCGTTCCAATTCAATCCTATAGTTGGCAAACTAGAGAATATTGATCTTGAAAGCTTGCGTAAGACTGGAGAAGCTCTTGCCGTCAGTTCTGTACTTCGGCTGCACTCTCTCTTGGCAAATGAAGATGAGGTACTTAGGAAAACTTCACCATTGGCATCAAAGAGTTCAAACCCCAATCAGTTGCAGAGAGCCTTGCAGATGGGCCATCGGACCTTGGGAGAGTGGCTTGAGAAAGATATGGTTCATGTGTATAGCCCGAGTCCAGATTCAGCACTGTCTCTAGCTACTTCCCCAAAAACGGGGAGCTTTTTAAGTGCGCTTTGGAGCCTTTCACCAAAACTGATGGTAGTAACTGAGCAGGAGTCAAACCATAATGGGTCTACTTTAATGGAGAGGGTCATGGAAGCATTGAACTTTTATGCCGCACTGTTTGATTGCTTGGAGTGTACTGAATCAAGAACATCATTAGAGCGTCAAAAGGTTGAGAAGATGCTTTTTGGACAAGAAATTAAGAATATCATCGCATGTGAAGGCGCCGAGAGGAAGGAGAGGCATGAGAAGCTTGAGAAATGGATTCAAAGGCTAGAATTGGCAGGCTTTGGAAGGGTGCCTTTCAGCTACTATGGTATTATGGAGGCAAGAAGGATGTTGCAGGGCCATCGCTATGATGGATATGATGTCAAGGAAGAGAATGGTTGTTTAGCGATGTGCTGGCAAGATAGACCACTCTTTTCAATTTCTGCCTGGAGATTTAGGAGGTATGATCAAGACTATTAACCATATCAGGATTGTTTTTATTTGCTTACCTTAATTGTTTTTCCCCCATCCCCCCTCCCTCCTCTCCCCCTCTCCAATCTCAGTGTGTATAAAGAAACATGAGTTTAACTTTGTGAGTGCATAGTGTTTGTGCAAAAAGGTTTGGAGTTTCTGTTGGCTTTAGATTTCATTTTTAGTAACAGAAAAAGCAGATGACATGATCAAACATATTTGAGTGGCAATGCCCACAAGACCTCTCCCAACACCCACCATTAATATTATGGGCCTCTTCTTTTGCCTGGACTCTTCAATGGATGCCTGTGTCCTTTGCAATCAAGTCTATAATTGTTTGAACTTAACAAATACACTAATGGGTTCCTCCATTCAATTGTAACACTGAAACCATAGCAAATAAAACAACAAACAGAGAACAAATTGGGGCAATACCCTGCCTGTCCTTGGCTGCGCCTGATGTATTGTAGTGTGATACATAAACATTGTATTCAACAATGGCATCTCCTGTATTCACATCATACCAAACCGTATGCGCCAAAGCATAGCCTCGAGCCAATCTAAACAACCCAGTACCCCCAACAATTGGCATTTCCCTCACATCCAAGAACACAGGATTCCTCCCAAGAACACTAAGGCTACTCCCCTTATACGTACCTTCCATGAACACTAAATTCAGCATCATCAGCAATGAAGAATCATTTTGTGAAGCCATAGCATAGATCCCTTGAGCTCTCCCTACAAACTTTGAAGTGGATTCTTGCTCTTCTGTTAGTGGATCATCAATCATTACTGTACTTCCAAAGCCACTTCTGGTTCCATCTGGGGCTGTGACAATGTTGACAGCAGTTGGGTTCTTCCCACTGGTTATGTCATGGAAGTAGAAATGGAGGTGGTTCATCTTCTCTTCACGCTTCGTTGCGATCAATTTCTCGGAGAAAACCCCATTGACAGCAACGAAAAGTGCTGAAAAAAGCACAAAATGGAAAGAGAAGAAAGTGTTAATGAGAATAGAAGACATTTTAGAGTTGATAGAGTTGTGAATGAGTTTAACTTCTTATAAGGTTAAATGGGTTTTGTTGATGCATTCTGAAGAAATCATCATGTCTCACCTGCCCAATCTTGGTGGGTCATATTGACAAAAACTTTATGTATCGTCCAAGGGATCCTAAGATCAGCTGCTAAGTTGCTATCTTACTCTAATTATGATTTTCTAATAGAAAAATATATATTATTGAGAAGGATACTTAACCATTAAAGGTACTCGATCGTTGTACAAACAATTTCATCTGAACAAACAAGGAATCAATCTCTCTCACTTCTAATCAGTAAGAACAGCAAAGAGAAGCTCATTCCAAGTGTCTGGAATTCCTGCAAGACACCAAAGTGTGCAGTCTGCTAGTCCATGCCATGGAAGCCATTGTAGGAACTTGGAAGTGCATCTTTACCATGCTGCGGCAGATTGTCATGTCAAGCAAATGTACTGGTTTCTTAATCCCACTTAACACCTCCTTAATCACCTTTGACACAGGCAGAGGCCCTCCCCGGTGCGTTGATCTGCTTACCGGGTGCTTATCCAACGCACAGTTTCTCACTACTGGATGATCCCAGTCCTCAACGCTAATCACACACAAAAAAATTATATTTTTTTTGTTTTGTTTCAAATTAGTTACAAAGCAATGAAGAACACAACACAATTAACATACCTGTAATCCCGTGAAAGACTATTTTAGTTTAGCTGTATCAACATCTGAATCAACCCAATTACCCCATGAAGTCAAGGCTTTATGAAATGCTTCCATTCTGTCCATGTCCTTTAGTACCTTCTCACCATATTGTACAATTACATAATCCCATCTAAACATTCCGAAAATAGATCATATCATCGTAATGTCAATACTAATCATAGAATTAAAGCTGTGTTTTATAAGCTCTTAGGGTTTCTTAGGGCTGCTACAGTACCACCAAAGCCAAGTATTGAAGATCAATAAATCCATATCTTTCCATATATTGCCATTGCGAAGAGAATCAAGCTTCAGAATACGACTGATTTTTTCTGGTATGTCTACTGAGTAAACTGAATGAAATATACTTACAGATAGGTAATAGTCCTGCACAATATGAAACCAATTAAGCACTCCATGATACACAAAAATTATGGCCCATACAAATATTGAAAGAAGGATTGCAATACAATATCAGCAGCTAATAATGAAGTGTAAGAGTGCTTATATTGATAAATAAACAAAGAGAAGGCATAGGCAAATGACACAATGAAGAGGAAGGAAAAGGTATACTCACGCGAACCAATAAGAAGAGAGACATTACTCGAACTTAAAGGATTCCACTAGTTTGAACTATCAAAAATTTAAGAAAACTACTATAATAAGCTTTAATTCAAACAATCAATCCCACTGTCAGTTATAAGTTAAACCACTGTCATTAAACACATAATGAGCAAAAACTCTAAACTGCATTGCCTCCAGACATAACCGACGATTTGAAGGGTCAGAAAAACTGAGAATGTGTATCAGCAGGACAAAATGCTACACAGCTATATGATGCTTTTCAGCATACTCACACTAAAAATAAGAAAACAAAGAAAAAAAAACATTCTGGAAAGTATTCATAACCTCCCACGAAAGCCCAGTAGACAACTACCCACATAAATAGCTCTAATCACTTCAAAGACATGTAAGAAACTAAGAGCAATAGTATTAGAGAACACCAAGGCAAGCCCGCTCTCATGAATTTTTATAAACACCTTCAGACTCATAGATTTATTGACTTCCATTAGCATTATCCAACTTGGAAAGATTGCACTCCTCGGTTGCTTGATGCTGATATGATTACAATTTACCCTGTATTAAAAGGTTTATTCACATGCACCAATTAAAAGAAAGACATTACTCGATCTTTCACCATGCATGGAAATGATATAAAGGATTCCTATAATTTGAAATAGCAAATCATGTAGAAAAAAATAATATGCTTCAACTTAAACAATAAGTAGCAGAAAATATCTTGCTGTTGCATATAAGTTCTCAGAAAAAGGAAATCAATCTATCAATGAATAGTGAAAAACAAAGCACATTGCCTCCTAACATGACAAGGATTTTAAAGGTAATGCTGTGATTGGAGGACATTAGTCAGAAACTTCAAAATAAATAGTAACATTGAAAGAGTTCTATAAGTTTTTAGTGAAAAGGGAACAAAAGCGGTAGAAGCTAGAAAATTGTTACAAATATTAGTAGTTGCTAATACTGTTTGATCAGAATATTAATTAGTTATTTGTAAACATAACAATTCATTTCAAAAAGAAACGAATAGCTACTGAAATCCAAGGAAGCAAAATAGACATAAAGGAAGAGCAATAACTAGACAAGTTCTGAAGAATCACCTGACCACTCACTTGAGAAATATGTCTCATCCATGAATCAAAGATCAAGTTAAAGTAGCCAAAGAAGTTCCTTGGAAACTGATTTGTCATATGCATCATTAGTTAACAAATTCACAACCATCTCTGCAGTAGATGCATCTCCAGAGAACCCCTTATCAACCATTTCTCGAAGAAGCTGCATCGCCAAAGAAGTGTTGTTGTTTCGGAATAATCCTCGAATGATTATATTGTAAGTACCGCCATCTGGAGAGCTAGCAGTACCTTCCATTTCTCTGATGAGCTCATATGCTTCACCTAAGTGCCCTTCTTTACAAAGGCCATTGTTCAAGATATTATACGTCTTTATATCAAGATTTAGGCCATTGATACACAAGCTTGAAAACAAGTTCCTTCCAATATTAAGCTTCCCACCCTTACTTAAACCATCAATGATGGTGCTATAAGTTAAAATATCCAATTCCAACCCACTTCCTTGCATTGCTTTAAACAAAGCCAATGCCTCATCAAGATACCCATGCTTGCATAAACCATCCAATAGAGTCGAGTAAGTTATCAAGTCTGGAGTATGACCGCATGCACACATCTCCTTAAGAAGATTTTTTGCCGCTTGAACTTTGCCTACCTTGCACAATGCACTTATAAGGGTATTGTATGTAACAGTGTCAGCAGACAGCCCTTTGGAATTCATATCACTAAAAAATCCCATTGCTTTCTCTATACGTTTACTCTTACAACATCCATTGATTAAGATATTATAACTAATAACATTAAGTCAAAAACCACTCTTAGCAATCATATCAAACACTTTCAATGCCTTATCAATTCGGCCTACTAGACAATATCTGTCCATCAATGCATTAAACGTGACCACATTAGGGTCCACCCGACTTCAATCATCTTCTCAAATACACATTCAGCCTCTAAAATGTTCCCTTCTTTACAAACCATATCAATGATAATATTGAAAGTGATGACATCTGGTGTGATACTCCTTGCAATCATTTCATTCCATAACCTTGTAGTCTCCATCCATTGGCCTGAATTGCATGCACCTTGAATTAAGGAGCTATAAGTGACCACATTTGGTGTAACACCTTCATCCATCATTTCCAAATACATATTGAAAGCATTGTCAAATTGCATGTCCTTGCATAGGCCGTCAATGACTGTATTATATGTCACCGCATTTGGTTTACAACCTCTATTTTCCATTTTGTGGAGTAAGTGGACTGAGACGTGAGTATATCCTACTTCACAAAAACAATTTATCAAACTGTGTTGGCTTGATAACCATTATCCACCATCTCATTAAAAAATCTGACAGCATGTTCTACTTTACCCTCGGAACACAATCCTTGATCCCTTCATGAGGGTGTTGAATGTTACGGTATCAGGTTGGTGACCAAGTTTCAGGATTTTCCCCATAAGAGAAAACCCAAAATCCACACGCCTCAAACAACAAAGGCAGTTCATCAATATACTAAAAGCTTGACACCAAACAGCTCTATAGATTTAGCCAGTGAAATCACGGCTGACTAGTGATTCATTTTCACGATTGAACCCAACAATCGATTAAATTCGAGTGTATAAGGTGGAGGGTGCATGAGAACCATCCGATTAAAGCAGTTAACAGCATCATCGATGCCATTGAATTCGCAATTGCTGTTTTTTATTGAAGAGTTGGAGGTATGAAAAGAGGCCGATCTGAGAGATGTACGAAGTGAGGCGTAATTCAGAGAATCCATACCTTGAAGAAGAAAACGAAAAGCAGACATAGCGAACACAGAAGCTCTTCTTCTCTTCAGTTCTACTGTGCGAAAGTCGAAAGAGGAACGTCTATTCGGCTTATAATAATCCAAATTTTATTTACGCACAAGATTTGTTACTTTTACATCATTTTTATTAATTTTTTTATTTACATATATATTCCTATATGAAATACTTAATGTGTCTTTAAATGAAAAATAAATAAATAAATGTATAAACATGTTGAATGGGAAAATTATAAGTCTACACGTAACCTAAAAACTGTTTCAATTCAATTGTGAAGAAAATAATTGGGATACTGCAAAATAATAGTCACTGCATAGAGGTATTTTTTTTTTTTTTAGGGATTTCAATACAGTAGTTCTTCTGGTGAGTAAGGTTATCCACAGCAGAAGCTCTTAACAAAAACTCTAAATTTATAGTAAAAGTACAATTTTCATAGATTTACAGTTTCTTTAACAATATCACCACACAACAGAACCTCTAAATGATACGCTTAATCATTTAAATATTCATTTCTGCAATCATTTTTTATGATTTAACATTAACATTTCTCTAAAATTTTATATCACGTAAATAATTATAATATTTATTTTATTCAATATTTATTTATTTTTGTGTCAAGAAGATGTAATATTTTATATATTTTATTTTTCAAATTCTTTCATTTGTGATATTATATTATATACTTTTATATGCTTTATCCCTATTTAATATGTAATTTGTTGAAATCATGAAATTGAAAAAACATATGAACAAAAAATGAAGTAACTAGTGTGCTAAGAATGATGTAAAATATATAGAAAGAAAGAAAATCAAAGTATAAAAGAGTTAAAACTTTAATTGCTATGGGACCCACACCAATAAAAAATTCTAAAATAAACTTACCGTTTGCTACAGTCTTAGAGCAACTCCATCAGCTCTTGTAAACTTCTCCTCTCCTCTATTTTAGAGAATGAAACCCAAAAAAATAAAAAAAAATCCCCACATCAGCTCTGGTATTCTAGCGTTAGAATTTAGAGTTGCTACAGTGGTCGGCCAGATGTAGCGGTCCACTGTAGCTCTTGTATACATTTTTTAATAATAAAATATCACTTTTCAATTTCTTTAATCATTTCTTATTTATCTTTTTCTCGCTCATTTCCTCTCTCCCTTTGACTCTCGTTTTCTTCTCTGCTTCTTCGAACCTGCTATTCATCCTCCATTGGGCCTGGTATTGAACATGCCGAGGCGACCGAAGAAGGGATTGAAGGGCATGAATAGTTTCCCGTTGTCTGCTATGGCCGAAGGCCGTGAACCTTTGCTCGTTGTGAGTTATATGGTCGAAAGCCATGAATCTTTGATTGAAGAGCATGGTCTTTTAACTTGATATTGATATTCATCTTTATCTTCTCGTAATCTTATCTTTAACTTAATGGATTATTAATGAAATTGATGATTTTTTAATATATGATGGATGATTAGTTCATTAATTCTTTAATTCAGTCAAATAAATTTCTTATTTGGGTATTGATTGATTAATTTTTATCTATATTTTTTAATTAAAAAATAATATTGTCAAAAATATCTTTATTCTTGTATAATATAATCGGTAAAAATTAACATAAAAGATATTGAAAGTGATTGAAAATATGAATAGGGATAAATATGAAAAATGTCTCATGTACTTTGTCTTTTGGTTCAAAAAAGCCCCTCAATTTTGTTTTGGATCAAAAAAACCCTCGTGTTTACAAAGAAGATAAACGTTAGTCCTTCTGTCAAGAATTCGTTAAAAAATGCAGATTTGGCATGAAATATCTGACATGGCATTTATTTGAAGAAAATTGAAAATTAAGTGTAAAAGGGTACATGGCTATCAATAAAAAAACAATAATCAAATAAAAAACAATGATCAATCTTCATCTCCTCCTTCTTCCAATCCTCCCTCTGGTGGACTTGTAACGGTGCAAATCAAAAGAAATTTACCCATTTGCTTCTTCTTCCCTTGAAATTCACATGAAAAAAATCACCTCAAGGTCAGCGATTTGAGAGATCTTTTAACAACAGCAAATCTGGATTTTTTTGATAAGCAACAATGCAATTGCATCAGGAAGAAGAGGAGAAAGAGAAGCCAACAATGGGGGCTCGTTTAGAAGCAAATATGGATTTGAGACACTGGACAGATGGGAAAGAGTAAGAGAGCTATTCTAGCCAAAGAAAAGGCCATGGGAAACGAGAAGTTAGGAACTAGTTCTAGTAGTTCGGCCACCTGAGGAAAAGGAAAGCTACTCAATAGGTCTAGGTGTGATCTCTTGGGTTTTTGATTTTATTTGATTTTGGGGTTTGGTTCCTCATGGGGTTTCTCCGGAGATGGAGTATTGTCGCCGGAGATGGAGATGGGGATGGAGTGTTGTCGCCGATCGCTGGAGATGATTCTCCTTCTTTTTATTTTTTAATTAAACTTAAATGACAGGTGTCACCATTTCATTGGTCAATTCCACATGTATGCCACGTCTGAAATAAAGAAATAAATAAAAATTACACTTATCTGCTATATCAGCTGATTTTAATAGAAGGGCTAACATTTGTCATTCTTGTAAGTAAGAGGGCTTTTTTGATCCAAAACAAAGTTGAAGGGTTTTTTTGAACCAAAGAGCAAAGTACAAGGTCCATTTTCATATTTATCCCATATGAATATTTTAAGTTATAGAGGATGGTTTAAATGAGTTGATGTGAAGTGCTGTTGAATTGTACTTCTCTGAAACTATAAAAGGACACATTTTACTGTATTTTAGAGAATCTTTTAAGAAGAACTGGTGTGGTTGTTCTTACCATGGATGTCCAGCTGCACTATAGCAAACAATATATTTGCAATGTGTTTTACCGATTATGATGTAGGCTTCAATTACATAAAAAGACAAAATTTGAACTCCAAATTTGGAGTGCAGTTTTGATACTCAGTTGCTGCTGTGGATAGCCTAAAATACTGTCACTTTGAGAATTCATATTCTCCTTTCCCTTTTCTTTTTGGTGCTAGGATTGGTCGCTATAATATACGATCAACCATTGTCAACTTTGAGTTTTGCTAGCCAACTTTTGAACTCCCTTATTTGTGACATAGAATGTTAGATTGGGATCGGAAACTGATTTACAAAGTGCATTTGATAGTTTCCTATTGGCTCGTGCTACCATCTGTAAAGCGCAAACGAGATGGACTAAAATCTCAAGTATACTGAAGTGGTTCTCAATAACTAGTTAAATGTTCTTCTGTTGGGTTGAGGTTAAAAGGCCTCTGTCTTCAATTTTTGATTCTTTGTCGCGGGGATGCTGGGGTTTATGTATGGGTTTAACTATTTCTATGGATTTGTGTGTAAAGATAACATTTTGTATATTGACAACTTAAATTAAGGGTATTTTAAGGTTAACAATATTAATTTGGTGTAAACTTAGATAAAAATGGTGTAAACTTATATGGAAAAAATTGTTGGTGTAAAAATAACAAATGTTCGTGTGCAAATAAAATCACTCTAATCAATATCAATTATGAATTAAAATCTTAAAAAAAAAAAGGGATATTTTGAGTCAAGGTAGCAAGACCCTTTTGGGCTGGGCTTAATGATGATGGTAACCCATTAGTAATTGGGCTAAATTTGGGCTCAAAGAAATTATGAAAGATCTTACTTCTTATTATCTAACTATCTATCATCATCCATGCGGAGCCCATGAAATGGAGAGATGGGCTGCAACGGTCAGGATCAATGGGCCTGAAAAAACTAAACGCGGAAAATAATTGCAGCTTTCATTGGATTGATGGGAGTGGAAGGAACTGGTTTTCTGCCTTGCGAAACGCGAAGACCAGACACTGACCCTAATCCTTTTCCCACAAAGCTCAAAATTTTCACCGATAGCGATTTGCGAATACTTCATCTCCACTCCAACTATCAACTTCACATTTACAGGTAATATTAATATTAATATTAATATTGATTTTGATTTTTGTTTCGACTGTAAATAAGTTGCGTATGTGTTTAATTTCAACACCCTTTCACCTCCCTTGCAAATTTTCTTCACCTGGCGGAAAACTCATTAAATTTCTCACTTGTGGCGGAGGACGGTAGCTGAGATTGCAGAAGAATTGGTCGGATACACACAAAATCCCTAGAAACTTGTAAAATTAAAGTATATCAACTATGCAAAGGACGGACCAAACTTGAATGGTAGAACAAACAGCCAAAAAAAACACCTTGAATACAACATAAGCATGTTCACTTGAATACCGACTACTCGGCTAGTTACTGATGTCAGAAATTAGGAATACTTTTTTTATCCAGTCTTGCAATGAAAAGTTACGGATGCTTTGGTGTATGCTGTTAAATTGTTTATGCATAATGGCATATGCATTGCTGATGATCGGGTTTCCCAGTTGAAATTTGAAAATGTCCTGATATGACCTGTTGTTAGTCTGAGCCATGCTAGTAATTTCAGGATTTGCAGATGGATCGTAAACTCGCTAAGGAGCTTTACTCTGAAGCTTTGGATGTCTCAAAAGTAAAATTGAATCCTTTGTCAAATTCCAACGGTAAGCAAAGTGGTTGATCTAATATGTTTGGTAACTTGATATGTTATTCCTGTAGTGTTGTTTTTTTTTTTTTTTTTTTTTTTTGTGTGTGTGTGTATCTAATTAGGGTGCACTTGAGATTTCTCTTGAAAGCATCACCTTCTGAAATTGGCTCATTTTCCCTTCACATTAGTTGGATACCTGAAAATTCTTCATGCCAGACCCTGCAATTGGGATTTCCAGCGGCAAGTCTTCTGATTTGTAGTTCTGTTTTAGGTTTCAATGATTGTGATTGTGTGGATGAAGATGGATCTTTTTCATTTTGGGGTGGTTCTGACGAGGATTTGGATAAAGCTTCTGATTTGGATAGAGAGTGGCAAAGGAGGCATGACCAATTTCATACGGTAATTTAAATATCTAAAGTGTGTTTTCACCTTAAATTTTCTTTCTTCTGCTGAGGAATGATGGTTTACAAGCCTTTGTTATTGTGATTTTTGGTGTTCAGATTGGTTACCGTGATGGCGTTCTAGCAGGGAAAGAAGCCTCTTCACAAGAAGGATTTAATATCGGTTTTAAGGAATCTGTGCCCATTGGTTACAACTGGGGTCTTGTTCGAGGGGCCACAAGGTATTAAAATAACTTCTCATGGAAAGAATGATTATTTATGAGATTACTTTTTGTGGTATCTACGTTTAAACTTCACATTCGTTGACCTTGCTGCCACAAAGATTTTATTTTCTTTTTTCTGATTTTTTGAAAGTATTGATAATATTTAGAATTGGTATCTTTATCCAAATAAAGTGTGTGGGCTTGCCTTCCGGATAAATTGAAAGAGAGGCTGTTTGAAACCCTGGAGATGAGAAACAAGTTCCTGGATTTGAACAAATCTGTCCGTTCTCTTTCGACAGCAGATGCTCTTAAGCTGCTTCATGATGATATTAAGAAGAAAAAAGAAATTCAACAGAGTGAAGGAGCTGTGGCCAGCTCCACTTCTGGTTTACCAGAGCAAACTTCAAACTGCAGCCATTTGGAAAATTATGTTGCAAAGTTTCAGTCACTTCTTCTTGAATCTCCAGAGCTGAAAGTATGATTATTAACAGACTGATGCTTGGTGTGCAAACATGAGTGCGTGACTAGATAAGGGTTGTCGTGGAAAATGACTATGTACTGAAGATTGACTGCTCACTCTTTGCTGCCCTTATCCGTAGGACTTTTCTGTAACAAATAACAGTTATTCAGTTTGGGTCCATTATTTTTCTGCTGGTAATTCATTTATAAGTACTCTTTGAAAATATTTATTGAGATCCCTACCATTTTCAGCTTCTTTTAAAGGCGTGTTATCAGGGTTGGAGCTTACGATATAGGTAAGCAAAGAAATGTACGTTTTTGTAACTTTACCACACATTTTGGTAATTAATTTATCTAAATATGGTTGTGGGAAAACTTACATCTGAGTGTTATGTTGTTTGATTATATATATTCAGGGTGCGCGGGAAACTTATGCGAGATGAATGGGCTAACTAAAAGTTGATTTTTGTCTGAAATTAACTTGTCTTCAGATATTCATAGTTCTTGATGTGGATGTCGATCACTCACTTGTTGCTGTTTTTCTATGTAGTTTAACTGTCAATTCATTTTCTGGTTATCTCATTACCTGTGCATTAATTTTACGAAAGGAGATTGGTAGTCACTTCGGTTATCAAATATCCCTTCTCCAGTTATCTCTGCAGAATGTATAGCCTGCTGATGATTACTCATTAGATAAGGAGATTAAAAATAGTGATTGGTCAGATAATTATTATTACAACATTGTATAAGAAAGACATTATATGTCTCTAACATTTGGAGGTAGGGTGCCTCCTAAACAACAAAGGATAGACCATTTTCATTTCAGTAAAGAACATGACACATGCAGCACCATTGTTACAAATACTGTGCCGAGTCTCTTCATTTGCACTTCACTTACACAGTCTAGGTCTTGAGTTGAAATATGATAGAGCTATTACACATGCTGCTTTGTCAGGGAACAAGTTAGTTGCCTATAAATCCAGTAGTTTGTTCCCCTAAGGATGGGCCTTGAGACAATGATAACGAATAATTCACTGGTTCTCATTATAACTTCAACATATCATAACTGCTGTCTCTTGATGATAACCTGTAAAATAAAAGTAATTAATTAATGAACTCATTTACTGTCAGCTGGGTGTAATTTAAACTTAACGTTGAGTTATAAGCAATAAACTAATAATTTATAAAGAAAGAAGATGTAATGACTTCAGAAAATACTGAGATCTGTAGTTACCTCAATAAAACACCTTCAACTACATGCTTGAATGCTTCTTGTATGAGCAAAACCTGCTGGTGCACGCCTCATTGGAGTTTCCCATTTGGCTACTGGTTTGACTGTTTCAAAAGCTTCAACAAGTAGTGCCACCTTCTTTTTCCTGGCTGGAGCTAGCTTGGTGACAGCTTGTTGAAGTGCATAATCAAGCAGATAGTCTTCAGCATTTCTCCTGTCATCCATCATTTGATGTCTAAGATCAACCTTCTCTCCTTCTGGCTCAGGAACCTCAGGCAAGAAATTTGGTTCTCTGGGATTGAACTTCTTCTGTTCCTCTGTGTCCTCAATATGTCCCTTGCATCTAATTGTCCATTTCTCACTGCTGCAGGTATTGGGCTGGTTCTGGCTGTGATTGCTTCTTATGTACCTGAATGTGCTCCCTGATTTTGCACTAGTTATAGAATTGGCCGTGATTTGTATTTCTGCCATGGTTAAATTTGTACTTTCTTCCACCAGTTTGTCAACTCTTCCAATGCTGTTTTCAGCTAAAGATGCTTTCATTCCTGATTTACTCTGTTCGTTATATTGCACAGAACTTGAGTTTTTGGTCTGTGCTTCACCTTGATCTTCCTCCAAGGGGACAGTGATGTCAGGATCAGAGATCTTGTGCTGACCATCTGACTTAGTTTCAAGACTTGCATCAACTGTATCCTGAATTAAGATACACACCTCAGCAATGTCATCAAGCCGCCTACTTTCGACCAGCTCTTGGTTTTGGTTCTTCTCTTTTTCCAGCTTGTCTTGGTCAGCCTCAAGTGAACCGTGGGATGAAATTTCAGTGTCAACAAGTGATTTTGAGCCAGCAGTTTGTTCCTTGTCTTCTATCCGAGGGACTTCCTGCTGTGAATTGGGCATGCTGTTTTTGACATTTGGATCTATTTTATTGCAATTCTCTGAAGAATTGAAGGTTTGGTTCTGAAGGCATGTGATGCCATCATTATCTTGGGAAGTTTCATTTTCATGATGCTCGTATGAACCTTCAGTTGTCACTTTAGTAATACAGCTGCTATCAAGAATCTCATCTTCAGTTCCAGGAATTCCATTTTCCAGAACCTCTGCTGTTTCAATTATTGGTTCCATAATTGGCTCTTCTATAGAGTTGACCATAGTGTCAATCAGATCTGTTTCAACTTCTTCTTCTTCCTCCTCCATGATAGTTGTTCCCTCGCATGCTTCTTCAGTGGGAGAAACTTCTTGGACCATTCCATTACACCCCCCATCGAATTCGAGATTCTCCCAATTTTGGAGTACTCCGTCTGATTCATAATCACTGTAATCAGATTGCATGTCAAAGGATGTACTTTGTTCTTCGAAAAGATCTTGAGGTATTTCTTCAGCCTGCATGTCCTCACTGGAGTTACCGACAGTGTGACCTGATCTCATTACAGGATCTTCATGGAAGTCATGGTGCTTAACTTCTGATCCAGTCTGAACATTTGCAGCAGCTTCATCGTATATTTGGACTGCATGGTTAGCTTCAGTAACAAGCTCTAAAATGGAGTATTGCCCCTCCTCCCACTCCATTTCGGTAATCCCAGAATTGGATTCATCCTCCTCATTGGCTGCATCACATTCTTGTATGAAGTCATTCTCATTGCAAATTCCTGTTGTTGCTCCGGAGAATTTGTTGGTCGTGTTGTCGACATTCGTTTCTTCAGGAAAATACTTAACGGTATCCATCCCTAATGGTACAATATCACCGTACTTTTCCTGATTCATGTCAAAGTCAATCTCAGAGTATGGTGATCCATCAGAAAGTCTCTTTGCAGCTTCTTTGTCGCAGTCCTCTTCAACTGCTCTACTATCATCACATCCCACTAACGAAAAAATTTGGTCGTGGAGTTCTCCGGCAAAGTCTGCTGTTCCCTCTCTGTTCTCCGGTGAGCATGTTTTAGTCGTTTCTTTCTCGTCTTCCTTATTTTTGACATAGACTTCAATAAAGAAGTCTGTTCCGACTTCTTGTATCACAGGAGAGATTGCTGGACCTGGACCACTCAAATCCACTGCATCATGTCCTGTCTTGACATCAAGTATCATATGTTCATCGTCATGTGGCTTAGCTCTGCGTGGTGACAGAACTTTCAAATTCATGTTCTTTTGGATCTTCAAAGAACGCCTCCGTGCCTTCAAGAAGCACTTTAATGGCAGCAAAGGAGATTTGTGATGACCATTAAGAGAACAATAAGTGTACGGGCAAACCTTCATGGCCGAAATTCCTTCAGCCTCAGTTCCCCCAGGGTTTAGCATCAGATGAGCAGGGAACTTTGAGTCCTTCAGAGTTGAAGAACAGGTAGATCTTTGTACGTCAATATCTGTAGAAGGAGCAACTCTGCAACTCTTTTTCACTGTCGCTCTGATTGGCTTAAAACTAGGAGTCTTTCTTAATGTTCTCACCCGCTTCAAACTAGATGACCTTGCTAAAGTTCTTACTGGTTTACCACCAGAATCTGAGCTAACTCTCGAACCATTCGAGCTCCTTCTGCACATGTTCTTAGTATGTGAAGCAGCCGGAGAAGTTTTTGAACTCACCTGTGAACGCTCCTTTCTTGCCGTTGAACTGCTAGTGGACTTCATATAATTCGGCGATCCATCAGTTGTCATGCTAACAGGCTGCTTCTGTGGGGTTGCTGGTGTTCCTGGAGCATTGAGAGGAGGTGGCTTTCCAGGCTGAGATATGGTTTTCCTCATAGGTGGTGATTGTAGACTCTCAGCATCTGTAACCTTGATTGATCTCGACTTCTTCATTTTCTTCTTCATATCAGGTCCTCTACTCTTGCCATCTCGGTGCCGACTAGAATTTGGTTCAAGGTTTCCCAACCACTTAGTCTCGGATATAACATGATCAGCTGCTTGGATTCCAAGCTTGTTGGGAGCCTTTCTTTGAACCATTTTCAAAGGAAAACAAAAACCATGGATCACAGGTGAGGATAAGTTAAGGTTTTTGGTTCCCTTGCAAATGGGTTTTCAAGTTGTGAAAGAAAAGTAGGCTTCTTGTGGTATGAAAGATGGAAGGGGAATGAATTCTTGAAGGGCAGAGAATTGAGATGCTTCTTGGTTAGGTTTGTTGGGGTTTTCAGTGGGTGGGTTTTCTTTTTGTTTGATTTAAGGTGATGATTTGGCAGATCAAATTTGAATAAGGCTGAGAGAGGAGTTTGATGCTGACCAGCAATACTGCAATAGCAGGTTACTTTGGGACCCTTCTCTTTGTGCATTTTCTGAATTGTATTATTGCATTTGTGACATGGGGGAATAGAATACTCTGCATCTCTCTCTCTCTCTCTCTCACTCTCTTGTTTCTTTTAGGTTAAGAATGCATCCTATTCTTGATTAAGATTTTCCAACTCCTTGTATTCTGAAAAGACAAAAAAACACCCCCCATGGTTTCCTGGATAAGTATGGGTGTGATATTATTTCATGATGGACATCTCAAGTCAGATATAGTTACTAGTTAGTAGTTGTTGGATGATGATTGGGGATGGCCATAGTTGGCTTTCAGATTTGTGGTAATGATCCATTTATAGTTTGATTGACACAATGCAGCAGTATTACTATTAGTATGCATCCTGTTGGGGATTGATTGAAGACTGTGAAGGGGTGAGAGGGTAAAATTGTAAATTCACATCGAAGAGGGGGGTAAAAAAGAGAATTTTTTGCTAATAAAATATCAATTATAATTTAGAACTGTTGACTGGGTGCCCACCAAATATTGGATTGGGGGCGGTAGAACTTTTATAAAAGACAATCCATTAGCCGACTAGTCGGCGGAGATGAGCTGCCCAGTGGGGGCCCACGACGCAGACGGCTCCTCCTCATCAAGCCCACGCAACGCATGTAATAATACAGTTTATTAAAGAGTCTAAATTAATTAAGAAAATTGTTAATTTTGTAAGAGAGAACTGGGCCGCTCATATAAAAATGTGGAAGGAAAATCCTTGAATGAATTTCTTAAGTATATTGAATAAATAATTTACAGTGAAAATTAAATTTCTCCTCATTTTATTTATTTCATAACCGAATTTCTTTATCAAAGGAATTCTAGGTCAAATCAGGTACAAACAATTGACTTTCCTGAAATTGAAGATTTCCCATGTCAACTATAGCGGTTTGAAATTTAAATTCTGATACTGCCCTACTCAAATGAGAGGCCGAGTTTTAAAAGGAAAGAAAAAAAGAAAACCTAATTTTCAACAGAGTATTTGAGACCCAGATGAGGAATTCCATAGTGTGAATGAATCAACATTTCAATTTGGGTTCTCGATCACAAACTTTTCCAAGTGCTTTCGGTCATCTTTTTAGACTCCTAATATGTCCTAAACCACAACTTTAAATCTTTATTTGTTCCATCTTTTCTTTCAAAGGCCATGGAAGAAACTATAGATATAATTTCTCACGTGGTTATTGAACACAGTTGGCTTGCCATTCACAAACATGTTAAAAAAAAATGTCAAATCCAAACTAAAAAAAAACTTTAAAATCCAAGATTCAAGGTGAAAGACACCCACTTTAGGCAAGAATCACAAAATGTGTTGCATATTTTCTGGGGTCAGGAGCCTTATGGAGGGAACCACAAGTGGACCAACAACACATGCACTGCAAAAACAAAAACCCCCCATGTTTCCACCCATCATCAAATTCTCTCCTGCAAAACAAAACAAAACATCCCATGATGTCTTGTTTCCTGTGCCCAATGTTCAACTATTATATCATCCTCTCTTGTGTTCATCCATCCATCCCTACATTGCTTACAAATTCCAACTATACAAAGCTTGGCTCAACTTGATCATAATATATAACTCAAACAAAACCCAAAGATGGGATATTATCAGCAAAATAAAAGTGAAAAATTACTATGTTTTCATCCAACTACTATATTTTTTGTGGTTGACAGGTTTAGGTTGAGCTTTGGGACCCCAAGTTGTTACTTTTAGATTTACTTGTTCTTAGTGTCGTAAAAAAGTGATTGATCCTTTGTAATACTTTCAGCCTAATTATTGGCTAATGAAGCAAATAAACAAGATGATTTCCTCCTGATTGCAGCATCAAAGCACCTTTATTAAAATATATATTAAAAAAAAGAGAGGCTAAAGAGAAGGTGGGATCAGTGGGCTCATAAAGAACTACATGTTCATTGCATCTTTTTAGGTATAACAAACACACATATTTAAGGGACCATGATTAGACATTTTTAAGGGAAATGATCTTTTTTTTGTTCACTAAAACCATATGCAAACATTATATCCTGCCTTTCCCACCAAACAAGAGTTTCTCATAATTATCGGTTGATTTTAAAAGCATCTTCTTAGCTAATCTAGCTCCTACATATCTTCATTTATTTGCAACTTATACTTTATGATTAGAAAGGAGCTATTTGTCAAATTCTTAACGAGGATTCAGTTGATTGATCAGCCAAAAGAAGCTATTACTTTTATAGTTTGCTGCTTGCACAAGAAGAGTGAGATAAAAAAATAACTGACTTGAATATTTTCCAATTGATGTACAAATATAGTTTCATAACTCACTGCCAAGTTCAGATATTCTAGTTCATACTTACTCTATTTACGACAATGAAAAGTACTATAAGTATTGGTGAAACAAGAAAAGATATGTATAGGAGGGCCTGACTGAGTGTACCTTCTTCAACATCAGCTGCTCCTATGGGGAAGTTGTTTTTATCTTCAATAAATGCCTCAAAATAGTTCTGGTAGCCGGTGTTCCCCAGCGATAGATTTGAGCCTCTAACCTTCATCATTTTCATGGCCTACCAGAATGCAAAAAGGTTTCAAGGACCAGAATGCAACTTCAAGCACATTGAATATTACGTAGAGTATCAGTATTAAGTATATCTAAGGTTCCTGATAGTTTTTTATTATGGATTCTTGTGTGGCTAACCCAAACTGTCAAGAATAAAACCTTTAGACGATGATAATGGCATTCAGGACAAAAAGAATCTCCGGCACCCTTTAGGAGTTACCTGGAAGCTGAACATAAATTGCCTTGCTTTCTTGCTTACTTCAGCATTTGGGTGTGACCGAAGCTTCTCATACATAATACGAGCCTCATTTGACCTGCTAATCAGTGAAATCCATTCAGCAAAGAAAATAAATCCAGGAATGTAGTCAGTTCCAGCAGGTATCTAAGAGTCACCAAACTGTACATACACAAGAATCATCTAGAGAAAGAAGAATGATGAAGCAGTACAACTTCATTCAGTTCAGGGACAACTCGGAGGTGTTACCTAATTATAGCACATACTCAAAAAATAATGTATCATACAACAATTATGCTATATAGCTTAGGAGAACTTACATACTCAATTCAGATTGGGATCTGCTACATTCTCAGTAAGTATAATTACTTGAAAAGGAGGTTTTTTTCTATTTGTCAATGGGTGAAACCCCATATACATGGAGGAGATGAAACGTCTAATCATGAGATTTTATTTTTCAGCAAAACTGAGAAAAATCTACAGAAAGAAAATATACCTGTTGAGTGAATCTTGACAAATAGACCAGTGCAAAGCAGCTAATCCATGAAGTTTACTCTGCAACAACAATATTAAGAAAGCCCCATTCATTTGCAAGCAGATGTGAAGACCATTGTTCAATTTACAGAAGTAACATCTCGCAATCAACGGGAGACTGCACAAGACCATCATTCATTACAAATAAAATGGCATTTGCAATTAATATAAGAAGGCAGAAAACAAGTTTCAGTATATATAAAATTGGCAGAACTCATCAACTCCTTCTTAAAAAACAACTTTGGACTGTAAAACCAAAGATTTGGTCACCAGAATTAATTGCTCAACTGCCAACGGAGATAGAGAGATAGAGAAGTATATGTCCATATAGTTCAATATCAAATAAAAACCAGTTAGAGATATTAAGCACAGGATGTTGCATTGGTTGCTCAAAACGTAGGTCGACATCTTTAGTGAAATTACCTGAAATGGCAACTTATCCATAACCTTCTTGTACCAGATCATTGCATCCCTAAGATTTCCAGTATCCATCAAGGAATCACCCTCCTTCAGTGCCTACAAAACACCAAAAAAAAAAAAAAAAACCTTAAGAATTTGGCAAAGATAATTTATATAGTTCTCAACCATTGGTAAGCAATAAAATGAGCATAGAAAGTACAAAAAAATGTGAAAATAAGTGAGGAAAGAGGTCATAGGCAACGCAAAGAACTTGCAGCATTATTTGCCACTCAAAAAGTTATTCAGCTAACAGAAAACGTAGTAAAATTTCAGATAAAGATAGTAGCTTCTTAATATTCTAATATCAATAGTTTAACTGGTTATGATTATGAAAAGTTCCGCAATCTTATCATTGATAACTTTTCCTAACAACTTAAGAAATAGAGGCATTTCTTAATGAAGATTACCTCTTCACACTCGGACTTTAGCTTTGCATCAATAGTTAAGCCAGCTTTCTTTTTGTAAGCAGCAACTAGTTGTCTTGTGTGCTCATCTTTAGCAGCCCTATCTTCTGCTGTTTCAAGAACATCTCCAGGGCGAATAGTTTTTCCACCGCCAAACTAAACACCAAGAAGACGAAACCTATGTCAGAAATAGACTATTAGCAATCATCTCATGAGATAAATCAATTAAAGAAAAAAAAAGGAGGAGTTAATAACTAACTTATTTAGAATTTGAAAGTTAATTCACAGATGTCTTTTGGATAACGAGTGATTTGAGAAAAGGGATGAAAGGATCCAGTACAGTGAATAATATCCCAATATTTAGAGTGACTTCATACCGTTTTCGAAATGTTGCTAGGTCTAGGAAACACCCCCCATGTGGAAACTTTGGGCTTGTAAAGATCAAAATTTTCATCTTGGGCTGGCTCAGGCTTCATCCTTGTGGCATTCTCAAACCCGCTGTTGTCACCTACTATCATCTCAACTTCAAGCAAATCTCCATCTGGAAAAGGGTCTAAAAGGGGAACCAATCCAGCTGGTAGTCCCCTGCCCTGCTTCTTATCCGCAAAGTTAAGCCCCATGAAATCAATGCTTGATAACGTCAGTTTGTCCTCCTTACCAACCCTTTTCTCCAAAGTCCCATTTCGCAAATTGCTCCCATTCTCTCCCTTCAACCCTAAATACCAATTTATTCATAAACTCCATCACTTTTGCATTCCAAAACATATAAGAAATTCAGAATCCTTTCACTTACAAAATCCACCTAATAACATATCTCCCGCTGAAACTCAATTTAAGATTAGTCAATAACCAAGGGGATAATTTATGATTCAGCTTATTCCACAATAACCATTACAAAACACAAAACATACTTTCGTACTGATAACTTATGGTTTACTTCCATAGTTTCCTTGTGTTTCACTTGTCCATGTGGCAATCAAACAACAATCTCAATTCAATCAAATATAAACAAACCCTTCTGTCAATTCTAAAACTCCAAATTTCTTGACAAAATACCTGAATTTGTTCCACCATCAACTCCTTTGTTCTGCTTGTACTTGTTGGCCTTCTCCATTGCGAATTTCACCGTATCAGAATCCACAACAGGGTTTTGCTCAGTTTGCAAATTGGGCTTCAACTGCGCAGACTTCTTGTATTCCTTGGCTTTCTCAAAAGCAAGCTTTATGGGATCTACAGGAGCTCGGGTCGCTTCCGGCGACGGCTTTGGCGAGTTTGGTGAAACGGGCTGCGAAGATTCAGCGGCATCGGATGGGTTTAGAGCGAGGGAAACGCTGAAGGGCTTTTGTGTATGGGTTTTGGTTAGGTTTGTGGAGTGGAAAAGAATAGGCTTTTGGGAGAGCGAAGAAAGCCACGAATTTTGAAGCTGAAGCGACGCCATAAACGTATGGATTTCTGTAGATTTGTTTTCAGGTCAAGGTGTTTAGTGCAATGTCCAAATATTTTTAAGAGTAATTTGAAAATATATAATATATAATTTATAGCATAATAATTTAATAATATTTTATTTTATTTTATTTTATTTGATAATAGTTTTTTTTTTTTGAAAAGTATTTGATAATAGTTTTATATTTTATTTTTTTTGAAAAATGTCAAAGAGCTATTGTATTAGGTTATCCAATAAGCCATCATAAGGGTGACATACAACCTAAGGACTAAGAAGCACAAATAAAGTAATAAAACACAAATACTAAATTAGAAATCGCCAGACATTGCTGGATGACACTGGATTACACCAGACACCACCGAACCACTGTCCAACGAGTCAAATCTACCAGTCAAAGTTGGGTAATAAAAACTAAACAGAAACAAACACACAAATTATAATTTGGATCTATTGTACGGATTCTGGCTTTCCGTACAACAAGAGAGGCCAAAACTCCAATAGATCTAAAAACTCATCACTAAAATTCCAAGTAGATGTAGCCGGAAACACCGGAAACGTGGATGATCAAAGATCGATAACAGATGGAGGAGACCGGAATCCCGAGAAGATAAATCCTACAAAATCCTTATTCAAACACAAAAACAAAACAAAAGTAAACGGATCTTGGTGGAGAAAGGGCATAGCTAACACCCCAAGTTGTTGCTTCTATGTAGCTTTTATGGTTGCAGAAGTGATGGAACAATAACAAGTTGAATATTCATAGTCAATAAGTCATATATATTTATTTCATTAATATAATCATCGTATAAGTTATATACATTTTTTTTAAGAATCACGAGTAGTTCAGATGACACTGATATATAATTCTCATAAATATCTTAAGTTCGAGCCTCTCATCCTCTTCTTCTATAATAAAAAAACATTTAACATTAGTTTAAGACGATGATTATACATTTGGAGTATGTCAAATATGTCATTAGTCTTAATGAGTGTAACTTGAAAAATACGTTTGGGGATGGCTATGAGTTTGTAAGCACATCCACTTCTCCAGTCTTCTTGCCAAAAAACCAGACATGTACTAACACATGAATAGTCCTTCAAATCTGGGCGATAGTTTAGCATTTCAGAGCTCAGTGTGTGATTTAGGAATGCTTCCTAGAAAATAAGAGGAGACAATTGTATTATTGTTGATTATTTAGTAATGAAAATTTACTTATTAGAGAAAAACTCCAAATATACTGACATTAATATTTTGTGAAAGTATACGTTGGATGGTAATACATATCGAACCATTGAATAGAGGAACTGCCTTATCTAAGGACAAAGTCCATGAAGGGCGAAGGACTTTTGGTGGGTACTTGTTGGCAAATTGATGCACCACTGTTAGATATGGACGCACTCATGGGTCACTTGGGGCATGGCTCATTAACCCTAGAATGTTTAGCCTACACATGTATTTTGTGTTTATTTTGTGTTTTTATGTATAGCCCACACACTCTTATTTTTGTGCACAGTCTCCACGCTCTTATTATGTTTTTGTGTTTACAATTTATATTCGTGAATTATGAACTCCTAATATAAAAATTCCAATAAAATATTTATGTTTGCAGTCTATATTCGTGAATTGTGAACCCTGACATAAACAACTCTTAACTTTTTTTTTTTTTTGTGTTAATGCATTGAAGTATTATTAATATGTTTTTTGTGTTTGTGGTCTATATTTATGAATCATGAACCCATGACATAAATAACCCCAAATTTATCTTTGTGTTATTGCTTTGAAGTATTATTAATGTGTTTTTGTGTTTGTCGTCTATATTCATAAATCATTAACTCGTGACGTAAAGAACCACAATTTTTTGTGTTATTGTTTTGAAATATTATTATTGTGTTTTTGTGTTTGTGGTCAATATTGATAAATCATAAACCATGACATAAAGAACCCAAAAAAATTATGAAACCGCTGCCCTCGAACCTACACCACGTTTTGTGCTCCAATCACCCCAATTCATAAGTCCGCCATTGACCAATACTGCAGAAGGCTCTGGGTCATATTGCAAGCTGATGAGATTGTGCTATTGCAAGCTGATTTGTAAAACTGTAGATGACATTTTTGCTTGGGTTGGGCTTCAGCAACTCCTTGATGGAACAAAAGATGGAGATGCAAGAAAAGATGGAGATGGATGCAAGTATGAAAAACAAATGTCTCATAATTTTCTAAGAAGAACGTGTATGAGGATTATGATCTTTATTGGTGTGTAATTAAACAACAATACTCAACAATGATATGACTAATGAAGAACAATCAACAATGTTCTTTCCCATTCTAACTTAATAACAAAAATACTAGTGTTTGACAAATATCCTTGCTATATAAAACTCTATTTTAGCGGGGACGAATGAGAGTTTTTTTTAACTAGTACGGGAATGGTCAAAGATGTCCCCACCCATTGGCTTCCCTAATTTGAACATACATGAGCCCGACCCCAAACCCGCTCCATTAACATCTCTAACTTGAACATACATGAGCCCACCAATCAAACAAACTAGGAGATGCAATAAAGGGTAATAAAGACAAAGCAACATAACTAAATAAGGTTGTGAGCACATGTTAGTTTAAGCATACATTAATACAATTAGAAAATGAACTCATTATTCTTGAAACCGCTATAACTTAGTGCTTCAACATTTGGATACTGAACCCCATCAGGTTGGTTTCGTTGTCATGGATTATAGATCATGAATTATAGATCATAGATGTTAAAATTATTAATATGCCACTTGAATGAAGTGGAAGCACTGGAGTTTTGAATGTTTTGATTCGCGTACATAACTTTTAAGTCATGCGGGTCAAACTTTCGTTGACATGTCAGGATGCCTGACCCAGCCCACAAATATAAAATGGTACTGGCTGTGAACCCAGGGGTGTGGGTTGTGTTTTGGGTATTTTGGGTCACATTTTGTGTATGCTTTTTGACAAAAGTCATTAAGTACACTGTAGCCAGATTTTGTTTAACTAATAAATTGTGATTTTCCAGATTTTATTCATTTTAGTTCAAAGAATATATTGAATGATAAGGAAAGTTATTTAATAATGGGATGTCTTGCCATATAAATGCCATCCAAAGTTCCAAACTAGGGATTTTTACAAGCCCAGTTTAGTGATTACCATTAGGCAAATACAAGTCCAAAGCAAGCAAATTCAGTTTCCTTGTAGTCTGCAAAAATATTATTTCATCTCCAGTGATACAGAAACCAAAATTCCATTACACTGGATGAATACCATTAGCCACGTCGTTAACAGTGACATCCACACCCTGCAAGTTAGCATTTTTTCTAGCATTAGCTTGTAATCCTGCCAAGATATCCTCAACTTTCATCTCCCTCGGAAATTTAGATACAAGCATGTCCGTCGCAATTGCATAAGGTGAAACAGCATTCACACGTATTCCGTATTTTCCCAACTCAGCTGCAACATTCTTGGTGAGCCCAATCACACCACACTTGGCTCCAGTGTATGCATGTGGAGCCATGCCTCCAAGCTCACAGGCAAGACTACCAAGAGAAATGATCACCCCCCTTACTTTGCGGGATCATAATCCTGGCTGCATGCTTCATTCCAATAAAAACCCTCTTCAAATTTACATCAACCACCTTCTCCAATACGGATATCTCCACATCACGGATGTTCCGGTTTACTGGTCCTGACAACCCAGCATTGTTAACCATAACATCAAGTGTTTCAAACTTCTCGACTGTTAAATCAACAGCATGACGAAGATCGTCCTCTATTGAGACATCACAATGTAAATAGAATGTGTTGTCACCACCAAGGGATTCACATAGTTGCTGTCCCCCGTCATCTCTCAAATCAAGAATGCAAACCTTTGCCCCATGTTTGTGGAACATACGCACAATACTCGCTCCAATACCAGTGGCTCCACCCGTGACTATTGCCATTTTCCCTAGTGATCTGGAAAAAGGAAGACAAATCATTAAAAATACTGGAAGTTAAAGGATGTGAAAATCTACCAGTTTAAGGATCAAAATACATGTGTACAGTTGACACAGATATGTAATTGAAGACAGCATCATAGTATTTTGGAGATTATTAGCAAGAAAAGGAAAGAACAGCCTCATACAGATTTAAGGTAGCTGAAAAAGTGAAAAATCAATTTGTAGTTTACAGTAATGGCAGGAGCCAGAATTTGCCTTAAGCAGGAATTTTTGTGCTCATTGATGAGACAAATATTTGAGAGGTCCCAATGAGGAGAATGGCTGAACAGACTAGAGATGGAATGATTAAAAGACAGATGAGGATGCAGTGCATGAGGAACGTAGGGGCCCTTTACCTTTCCAAAGAATACAAGGAAAGTGGTGTATATCCTAGTTTTCCAACTTCAGCTCATAGTTGTAGTTCTCAATTAGATATTATGATTCTCTTACTGAGACAACCATTATGATCTTGATTCAAGTGTATGAAGTAATGTTATGTTGCCACCAATATTAACAAAATGTCTCGAGGGAGAAGCACTTAAGAACACAACTCCCAAATTTATAACAATCGGGTATGTGATTAATCTTAAACTCTTATCAGAATGTTTCCCCTTATTCAGAAATTCTGAACATGTATTCAGAAAAATTATATCCAAGTAATCTGGAAACGATATGCAGGGTACAATATTTTAGCAATTACACAACCGATTTCGAATTCAGAACATAGCTTAAGAGTGAAGCATCCAAGTAATCTGAATTGCATGCACAACATTGCTCATCATTTAGCTCGGTTCACTAAATTTAATTGATGCCATATGAACTTTCAGAATCCCACTGCATACAGATGATAATTAAACATGCCAAATACATGCAAGTCACCAGTCACGCATATTTCCACTTATGCAAAAGGGCAATGATTTAATTTATCATTTGTTTTTCTTGATCTATCATATTAGCAAATAAGTGAAGAGATAGTAATTATGAACAAGTTCAGCAAATTTCAACAAAACCCTAAGGTTTACAAATGCTTCAGACATGAGGCTGTAGTTTCATCAATCTGGTCAAAAACACTAACTAGACTGGGAAGTTTGTATATCAGATCCTTTAAGTAAATTAGATAGAATAATTGCTACAATAATAAGAAATAATTTTATCAACACACTCATGAACAGAGGCAGTTAACAAATTAAAGGAAAAGGAAGAGTCTTTAAACATTAATCAGATGCATAATCAAAACAACATCAGACGGGTTTTACTACATCAATTAGCTTTAGCAGCTCTCACTAATCTCAAAAACCCAAAAACAATCACACATCAGAATTCAGACCCACTAAATATTTCACGACATTTACAGAAACCCAAATTGATCCAGGACAAAAAAAGCACAAGAAACAAAATCATAAAAAGGGGAAACAAATTGATTCACCTTTGGGTGGGAAGTTCATCGGAGTTGGGGCCAAAGGAGGACATACTGAACCTTCCTTCTTATTTGGGCTTTCTCTATCTCAAAATGGGGAGTCTGGGTTTGTATAGGTTTGGTGCTTGTCCGTTTGAGGTGTTTTAAGGGTATTGATTGAGAGGTATTGGGTTAGGAGGGATTGGGAGGTGTTGGAACGTGTTGAGATTTTTATATATAATCTTATCGAGAGATTTTGCTTCAACAGTTTCGAATGCCTGAAACGGTAAGCCCTTGAGGTTTCAATGGGTTTATATAGAGAACCCATGTTTCATCTGCAACTCCCTTGCATTCAGATTTCAGACCGTCTTGCTTCCAACTCCGCCATCAGAGTAAAAATGCAAAAAGCTTCCGCCAGTTTTGACTTGTCATTGCACATCAAATCAATCAAGGAATTCTTTATTTGATCATATCTTAACAGTCTCGTCATAGACCTTACAGCGACCAATTGCAGCCATCGTTAATTGAACAAAGTTGTTAGGTTACAGTTGGTCAAATCGTTGACCAGACTGTCCATAGAAAAACACCGCTAGGCTGAGTTTGGGCCGGGCTCTGGAAAAAGAAATTTGAGACCAATACAGTGGCCCGATATAGTTGGAGCTATATGCCTATATAGACTGGGTTTTAAGTTTAAGCTCACCTGTAATTTATGTTGGGCTTCTTTAAGACCGAGCTGAGCCCATGAACTTAATAAGACTATCCAAACAGGCCTATTGGGCCAGCTGAGCTACCGGGCCAATGATCGCCCGCTTTAGGGGCCCATATATGAGTGCACAGAGAGAAACTTTAGTCACACACCAATATTTATTAAATACATACCTTATTAAATTTACCCATAAAAATTTTAAATTTTTATAAATACATCAAAAGTACATAAAAAGTGCATTTTAACCCCAACAGTTAAATAACCATAACTTCCGAATCGACCTCTAGTCTTTAAGCAAAAAAATGCTCTCTCTTAATCCTCTAATTTCCAAACAAAACAATGTTATTGAAGCCTCACATAATATAAAATTTATCTCAATTTAGAGTTTATAATTTTGATCTGGAAGCGATCTTGTTATATGGTGCAGGAAGGGAGTGGTGGCGCAGGTTCTTCTTCTGTTGTATTGGGTTCATCCTGCAAGAGGAAAGCCCTTGAAGGTACTTCCAGTCGGTCTTATCCTAGTGGAAGTCCAACCTACTTTCCGCAAGCTGAAAATGGTGTACAGGAGGACCAGCAGCAGCTTTTTATGATGCTTCTAGCAGCTTGAGATCGACTCCAGCGGCTTCTGCAAATTTGAGTTCTCTTCAGAGCTCTCTCATCCTGCTATGTACAATTCCGGTTTCTGCAGCACGAGAAGAAGTGAGCTTAAGAAACATCCCTAGACCGAATCCAGAGCATATAACAAGAGCTTCCAGATGAAGACCCAATGTCATAACAAGGGCTCGGTGACCACGAGGATGAGGAGGGAGAAGTTGCATCGGAAGAGGAAACTGGGTGTGAGGAGCTAAGGCCTAAAAATAGACAAGGTCAAAGTAAAATCAACATAAATTGGGGTATGCTTAGTAAACATCGGGATATAATTAAAGTTTTCCGTGCACAAAGTAACATACAAATTCTCTAATAAACCTATAAAAAGGGGAAAAAAAATGAAATTGAAATTGAAATTGAAATTTTGAGAAATCATTACCACCATTCGCGACCTCTCCCTTTGCTCCAGTATTGGCAAGACGTGTCGATTTTGGTAAATTACTGATCTGATATTTTATGAACAAAGTGATTTTTGAAATTGAGAATTTGAATGAATTTTCTTTTTACAAAATATATAGAACCTAAAGATGTATTATTCTCTTTTTTTTCCTTCCATTTGATATATAGAAATGTAGAAAAACAAAGTTTGGGATATATCATATATGTTTGAGGAGGGATTTGTGAGGAACTCGAGATGATGTGTTTGCTTTTTATAGGGGGGAGTGGGGGTTGGCATGTTGTTTTTTTTTTTTTTTTCTATAACCAAGTGCTTTGAATAATTGGCAAAATGAGTTGGTAATAAATTGTAATTGATTGAAATCTTTGGAAATATGCCCAATAATTTGGTAATACATTTATGATCTAGCATTTGTTGGTAGGTTTTGATATATATATGGACACAATTTGATTGACATGGCCCATTAATTGTATTTGATAAGGTAGTGTGATTTTATGAAATCAAAGTAGAAGTTGGTAATAAGATTGATAAAAATCAAAATATATTTGGAAAAATATATATTGTATAGTATAATAATTTGGTGATATATTAATGAAAAGGAATATATATAATTGTGTTTGGAAACATATTTCAAAAATTATTCTAATAATATATAATTAAGGCAAATTGATATTACAAGGTTATGAAAAAGCAGACAAATCTATGATAATTAACTTACGAATTTGAGAATTTGTTCAAATTAGACAAAAATCATAATCACTGACTTGTCAAGATATTTGAGAGCCATCCAAATACCAACAATGATAAAGACATCATCAACTCTGGATCTGTTTAATTTACAGAATGAAATCAGCGGCTGATTCTGTGAAAGAAAAAAAAAATAATTGTAGTTTATAAGTCTCACATCGTTTGGTGAAATCCAAACGATCTGGTTTATAAGTTTGATCAAACATTATAACACATGACACATTTTTTAAAGGACAAAATCATGCGGGTCTTGAGCCCAAAACAGACAATATGTCAAAGTGTTATATTTATGTTATCCGAGACATTTTTCAATATTTCCACCCATATAGTCCACTTGTTATGTATTTTGAATATCTTTATGGATAGACCACCGACAAGATGAGGGATACAATCCTAACCCTAATAGTCCAATTGTTGGGCTTTGGATCATCAAGCCCACAAGTGCGTAGAAGTATTAAGACTACAAAAATCTCATATTGCGTAGTGAGAGTCAAATTATGTGGTTTATAAACTTAGCCGAACATTATAACATAATTGAGATGATGCCCAGAATCACAGAAGGTTTATTTGACAATAACGAAAATAGAATAATGGGAAAATAACTCCCCGAATATGAACTCATGAATCACTCTTTCATTCGATTTTCAATGTCTTTCATAATACAAGATAAGATAATTGAAAATAAAAGGCAGAACTACTTTAAATAGGATTCTAACTTTCTAAGCTATAGGGTGATTGTAACCGTTGATAATCTCTATCCACTAATCACTCTACTCATTAAAGTGCTGAAATCAAGTAAACCATGCCTTGGTCATGCCTTTATTTAGTTGCTGAAATCATGCTATTAATCTCTCACGTCAACACCAAGGAAATCCATGCTAGTTGTCTTGATTAGGGCTGTTATTGGTACGGTTACCGTTACCAAACACGGAATACCGTTACCATACCAATTCTTTCGGTAACTCAAAAAATGTTACCGTTACCGTTACCGGAAGAGTCGGTATACCGATGGTCGGTATACCGATCGATCGGTAATGGTAAGTCGGTAATTGGTAAATTTACCAATTCTTAAACTTATTTAAAAAAGAGAAAGAAAAAAAAAATACATCAAGTAGTATTGTGTTTAATAGTCATTGTATGAAAGTACAACACTTTCATCTTGCCTACAATACCAATAATAAAAGTAATAGATTAATGAGAAGGATCATTGTGCTACATGTGAATAAGAGAAAATACCTATCAATCGGAGAAAAAAAGAAAGGAGAATTCACATAACATTATTCCAACAATCTATAACGGAAAATCTTTCATTTCATTAATTTCTAATATTTTTAGTATCCGAAGTGTTTTAAACTCCATAGCATGAAAGCTAGAAGAAACAAGATAAATAAAGATAAAAGACCATAATGGAAATGGAGAAGAAAAGCATGTAATCAATACCAACAAAGCATTTTGTTATGTAGCAAACGCTGCTTTAAAGTTAATGAAATTGCTACGAGTGATATATAAATGATAACCCTAAAAATAATAAATGGTCTAGATTAAATTAGATCAATCTAATGGTCATAATTAAATAAAACTAAAACTAAAAATAATATTAATATATATTTAATATATATGTCGGTAATCGGGAAATTTACCGGTTTTGAACTTTGCTTACCGTTACCGTTACCGAAATCATCGGTAAATTTACCGTACCGAACAATTGGTAACGGTATACCAATCTTCTGTTATTTTCGGTAACCAATTGATCGGTAATGGTATACCAATGGATAATTTACCATACCAATAACAGCCCTAGTCTTGATGAATGTGACTGACGCAGTCCAGACATGGTTGCTGTCTGCCTGCATCAGGTGATCCTTTCAGGGATCCTTGTATTCTTGATGGGCCCAAGCTTCAAATGAGATAAGATAAGATCACAATACTCTATACTAAGCCCAACCATGTTGCTTACACCATCAGTGTTAAGACTACAAAAATTGTTCGGTTCATTTATTAAAGTTACAAAAATATTTTTAAATTTTGTTTTTGTTTGAATTTATGATTTTTTGTTCATTAAAAAAAGACTCTAACCACTATGCTTTTTAAAAGAAGACTCTAACCACTTTGCTATGAGACTTCTTTGGTTTAAAATTATACTTTATTTGAATATATTGTATTTATACGTAGTTTTCTTATATATTATATGCCTATAATATAGATATATATATAAATAATTCATTACATTGAATCCGGTCGAATCCCGGTTGAACCTCTAAACCGTGGACTGAAAATTTTTCCGTTTTAATGACCAATCCGGTTTTAAAAACCTTGGTAATGACAATTCCATGACCTCCTCAAACTAGTATGGCCGACGGGCCAGATTCATAGTGAAGACAACTCAACATGCATTAGTTGATTCTTAATTATAACAATAAATTAATTAATCCCATTATTAAATATTTCGTGACAGTTAATGTAACGACAATTCTCCTTAAGCTATTGGCCGACCAGATTCATAATGAAGAAAATTTGACATGCATTTGTAGACTTAATTTTGTTTAGTTTTAACATTTGGAGCTTGTCTATGCAACATATTAATTTTACCAGTCTTTCTTCAATTGTTCTGTTCTTCCACTTAATTTTCAAACCAACAAATCAAATTGCACGTAATCGGTTAGTCAAATTACTTGTCTAGAAAATTTACCCCCCACCCCCCCAGTTATAGAAGTATAAATTAAATTAGATGTCATAGATTCGATTTCTAAAAACAATCACTCCGTATATTATGTATTGATAAATTCTGCCTACATTTGCGGGGACTTGTCCAACCTTTTACTCTTCGACTCGTGAAAATCGTGTAAGCGAATGCTTTCAATATATAATACGTTTCATTTTGACCCGCCAACTATATATATATATATATATATATATTTGTGGCCACCGTAATTCATTGGAAGCATTCCGGTCCTCATCATCTACCTCGGTTGTTGACCATTCATATATACTTGTAAAATGTAAATTATATTAAAAAAACACTTATAATTATATAAATTATAATGATACAATATAATGACTTAGCATGTCGCTGACTTCAGGTCATGAGTTCTAATCTCACCTCCTCCTGAATATTTATAAGGAGGTGTGTGAGCTTAGTCTGCCCCTGCGTGGGCTTGGTTTGTGCCTCCTGTGTGGGGCTTGTTGACACCTGTATTTTTCTATGCTTGATCTGGTGGTGTGTCATATATTGTATTTGTATTGTACTCAAAAAAATTATAATGATTTAAACAAATAACTGCCAACATTAATTAAATATAATTGAATTAATTATATTCCCCAATTGAAAGAATTCATCTTTAATCAACTCCTCCCTTGTAGACGGTAGTTCTTGTAAATGGTAATTAATATTAAGAAAGACAAACCCCAATCCATATAATTGAATTATAAAAGGTTTCGTATAGTCTATGCATAAATCCAGTGACACAAATCTAGACTCCAACTCTACCGAATTAAGGGCAATTAGGTTTGCGCTTGAGTTCTCGATGAAATTTGGGTTAAAGGAGAAGGGTAATATCATGGTTGAATCGGATTCTCTGAATGTTGTGAATTGGCTACAAAAAGAAATTGATACACCTTGGTCTAAAGCTCAGGATTTTAATGCTACTACAAATCTCTCCTCGCAACTCTCTTCTATTACATATAATCATGTGTGGAGAGAGGCTAATTTTGTAGCTGATATTCTTGCAAAACAGGGGGCTCTATGGAGTGACATGTTTGTAGCTTGGTTAGAATGATTGCTTTGGTGTTTTAGGGCTCTATTATACTTGGTTGTATTGTTTTTGTGCCATGCTTATCAATAAAATCAATCATTCTATATAAAAAAAAAATGTAACCTAGGTTTTTTTTTTATTATTTATTTTTTTATGAACGGCAATTTATTTATAAAGAACCGAGAACAATAGTACAATAGGACATAAGAAAGAAAGAAAAAACAACGGGTAACAAGGAAATAGAGGATGAAATCAATCATCCATATATAGGTGAGGATACAAATATGACTTTTATTTTACCAAAATAAGACACAAAACACTGCCCTTATTTGCTCATCTAAAGAATCCAAATGAGTGATTCACAGATGAAAAGCCACCATCAACCACCAAATTAGTCCCACTAACATACTTAGCATCATCACTTGCCAAGAAAAGCACAGCATTGGCAACGTCATCCACAGTTAGATCCACACCTTGTAAATTACCCAGCATTGTAGTCATCTTTTGTAACCCGGCTATGACCTCATCAGTTACTTGCTCTTTAGCCATGTGACTTAAGGCCAATGGAGTTGGAACTCCATATGGAGATACACAATTCACTCGGATCCCATGTTTTCCCAATTCAGCTGCAACGTTTTGTGTAAGCCCTACAATAGCATGCTTGGACGCGGTGTACGCGTGCGGTGCTACGCCTGCAATTACGCTGGACATACTAGAAGTAGAAATTATTGTACCCTTCTTGTTCGGGATCATAATACGCGCTGCATGCTTCATTCCGATGAATGTTCCTTTCGCATTTATGCTCATCGTCTTCTCAAACTTTTGTAGGTTGAAGTCTCGGATGTCTGGACTTGGTGGTTCCATAACGCCAGCGTTGTTGACCATAATGTCAAGAGTACCAAATTTTTTGACTGTGGACTCGATGGCGTGACTAACCTCGTCCTCATTTGAGACATCACAACGTATGTAACAAATATTGTTTGAGTCGTTGTCATTGGAGAGTGATTCACACAATTGTTGTCCTAACTTGTCTTGTACATCAAGGATGCATATTTTTGCGCCATGTTGGTGAAACAAACGCACAATTCCCTCTCCAATACCAGATGCTCCACCGGTGACGATTGCCACTTTTCCTAATAATCTAGAAATAGATTTAGAAAAAAAAAACACACAAAGTCAAATTAATAGATTCATAAACGGATGGCCAAATTAATTAATGAAACTATTGAGAACCCAGAAAATTATGTCCATTTTATCAACGTTGGATCAATTTTATGAGAATCAAAAGAAGGTAGAGCACCCCCAAAAATAACAGGAAACAAAGGAATTATATGGTTAAAGAAATACATACCTTTGGCTAGGGAGGGAAGAATCAACACCATTGGTTCTTGTTGTTGTCGTGGTGATAGGCATAATGAACTTCTCCTTTGGGCTCAATTTCTTTTGCACAAAATAGAAGGTGGATGTGTTTTCCTTTGCAACACAAGTTCTGATATGTTTGTGTGGGTATAGAGGGGTGTGTGTGTGTGTGTATATATATATAGGCTGAGGTGCGGACCCGTAAGATCAATTTGCCGGCGTCCACGGTCCACTAATTTCCTGTATATCATTTAAATTGAAAGCGCCCCACCCCTTTAACAAAAAAAGGCGTTCGCAGCTGATCATGCTTATACACGCGTGTTAATTATGCGTATCAACTTTATGCATTTGTTTTTCAATCATAGATACAGTAGGTCCCACATCAAATGTGTGATCTTCATTTTTATTGTGTTTTATTACAATCATTGGATTTCAAATTATATATATGGAATATATATATATATATATACGGAAATTCTTTTATACGGACGCTCGTAAGTTATATTGACTTATGCACCTCAATCTTACCATTGATTTGAAACATATGGAATCCAAAGTAGTGGGTTACACTTGTCATTTCACTTTTAAAAACACTTAAAAAATAGAGTGCGTAAATTATTAAGTTGCGGACAACCGCAGAAAAAAATTTCTATATGTGTGTGTATATATATATATGTATGTATGTATGTATGTATGTATGCTGAGGTGCGGACCCCGTAAGAAAAATTTACCGGCGTGCGCGGTCCACTTTCTTGTATATCATTCAAATTGAAAGCGCCCACTTCAACAAAAAGAAAAGGGGTTCGCATGTGATCATACTTATACATGCGCATTAATTATGAGTAATTTGCGAGTGAGTTGAACAGTAATCACAGTATATGTAAGAGATCACTCATCCATTAAATCGTGGGTTCGAATCCTACCCCTCCCGAAACTCCTATTTAAAAAAAATAATAATTATGCGTACCAATTTTACGTATTTGTTTTTCAATCATAGATACAGCAGGTCCCATAGCAAATGTGTGGTCTCAATCTTTATTGTGTTCTATTACAATAATTCAAGTGCGTGAAGTTGGTGTGTATGTGAGAATTCTTATATATATATATTTAAAATAACGAATTCGGACCATTTTTTGATAATGTGGATAATTGAAATGGTAAGTGAAGTTGATTACTATAGGTCTCATATTTTCATAAACTTTGGACTATATTTTCTCAGCAATCTCATTCATCACTGGCGTCACCCAATTTCGACTTTTCTCAATTTTGAATTTACATGGGGGGGGGGGGGGGTTGTCACTGGTCAACAACTGATCAATTCATACTCCACATGATACGCAATTGCGTGTACTAATCAAAATGACCGAATTATATATTGATATACTTCTTTTTGGCCGACCCATATGAACAGTCAAATTCATATTAAATAATATACTATTTAAGGAAATTAGTCAAATACTTTGGCTAACTTATATACTTATATAAAGTTATAAACAGAGCCATCTGGGATTACCTTTTTTTTTTTAAAAAAAAAAGGTTTAAGTTACAATATAGAAGGATATTTGTTTGTGCATATGTGGGATGCAAAAATCTGACCCACCTAAACGTAAGCACTTGAGACTTGAGATCCAAACAATATGTTGATGGAGAATCTCGGAACCTGTATAGACAAACATCCGTTGAAGAAAATGCGTCTAGGTGACACTCTGACACTCAAGTTAGTAATATTAACTACAAAACAATGAATCAATAGTATTTCTTTCTTATCTGCGAGTTCGTACCTAAAATGAGTAGGAGTATTTTTTTTTTTTAATAATGCTTGAGGTATGATCATTGAGATTCCAACGAACTCCCCACCATACCTGTGAGAACATGTGGTCGTTAGGATCCCAATGATTACCTTTTCCTCAAGATTTGGTTCATCTCAACGAATTTCCTTTAGAAGATGCCCTTCCCTTGCGAGGTCTTTCTTTGGCTTACGGACCATGCATGACATTTTTTTCACAACTTGTTAAACATGGTTTAGGCCAAGGGCGGAAGGAGGGGACTACACTAGGCTGTAGCCCCAACCCCACCCTAGTGTAGCCCCCCACCCCACTCTCACCCCCATTAGAGCATCTACAATGGGATGATTTCGAAATACTTGAGATAATACTTTCTTAATAAGTTAAGTGCTAGATGTTCACAATGGGTATAATGGAGTGTATTTCAAGTACTTGAAATGTTATTTTTTGATAAGTATAATGCTACATGCACACAATGGGTAAAAAATGACACTTGAAAATTTAGTTGTGCAAAAATGATACTTGAGAGTTAGAGTATATATATAGTGAAGAGAGATGACGAAAAGGAAGAGAGAGAAAATAGAGAAAATGAGTATAGAGTGTTGGAATGTATGGAGTGTTGATGAATAATGTTCATTGTGGGACCCACTCATCGTCGATGAGTTTTATTTGATAAATCTTAATTCCATTGTTTTTTTAATGAAATTTCAAAAACAAATGAATTAAGAACTAAAATAATGAATTATAGACTGTGATTTAAAAAACAATTAAAACAATAAATTTTGGACAATGAATTATGAGATAAAAGAGTGGAAATAAAACTATTCCATTGATTAAATCAATGAAATAAATCTGGTGGGCTACCAAACTGATGGATTACATGTCATTTTCGTTCACATAATATTAATTTTATGTAGAAAAGTCTTCTAGAGAGGCAACAAATCTGCTTGCGTTTTTCAGATTGTTTGATTTACCTAGTTATTGGGTTAATTAGCAATAGTATCTCAAATCAAACTTTTATTTCAATGGATGTACTCTAATTTTTTTTTCAATTTATAAAGTTTATAGGTGGATTAGATTGATTTCATTAATGACAAATTATTTAAAATATCTTTTTTTATCTAATACATATTTAGAAATTCGAATATTTTAGAGGTCAAATCGAGACTTAAAGTTTGCTTATCAAAACTATGTTTCTGACGTCAATGTGTTCAGACAATCGTAACCCAATTATTTGAGCTCGGATTGAGAAGATTTTTTAAAGTAATTTCTTGAAAAGCATATGAGCATATAGGTAATTTAAAGCCCTGTGTCCTTATTCTTAAATTTTCGGATATCCTTATTGGAACAAGTTTTCTTGATTATGTTCTTATTGGTAACAAAATTGACATGTAGCCTATCAATTTTTCTTGATTATGTAGCCTATCAATTGGTAGCCCATGGGAGCCCAACAGATCACCTTTTTTATTCTAGAATTCATTGTCCAAAATTTATTATTTTAATAGAGATTCTACTGTTTTTTAAAGCACAGTATAAAATTCATTGTTTTAGTTCTGAATCCGTTGTTTTTGAAATTTTATTGGAAAAAATAATGGAATTAAGATCCATCTGATAAAACTCATAGACAATGGATCTTATTAGAAAGAGTTTTATGTGCTGATTCCGAATATGTAATTTTTTTTTTAAAATGTAAAAGGTATTTTGAGAGTTAAACCTTTTAAATTTTCATTTAAAAGACTTGGGCTCCCATGAACTATCACTATATGAGTTACCTAATACTACTGTATTAGTAATTACCCCTTAATTATTTTGTATAAATATATGGGCCAAGAAACTGGGCCAGTTCAGGTAATTGGGTTGTATAATTAATTATCCCTCTATGCATTTGAACTTGGGCCTGAATAAACTATAGTTTAAGTTGTTTTACTTTTTAGTGTTTCCGGTAGGTCCTCTTTTACGTAATTATGGCTACATTGTTTAATCGCCCTAACAAATTGAAATTATGGCCGTGTTTGGTGAAGCGATCCACAGAGCGGTACCGTTAGCGGTCCCCACTTCACCAAACATGTGAAATTTGAGGGCGGTACAAATTACAAGCTCCAAAATGGAGTTTGTGAGGGAGTTAACCGTACTCACTTTTTTTTTAAAAAAAATTTATGCGGGCCCCACATATTTTAAAGTCAAGCTTCCCCTTTTTAAATAAAAAAGCATGATGGGACCCACTTGAATAATAAATATTACTAATAAACCCCAACTAAGATATATTTAGACTTAATAAATTAGATTTATAATTATAAATATATATATTAATAATTATAATAATATATATTTTTAATTTGACATTTTCTTTCATTTATATATGGAGTATATATTATATTACAAATTTATTTATATATTAAATTAAAGTAATTATTATTTTTACTTAATAAAGTATATTTATAAATTAATAATAATTATTTATTTATTAAATTTATAATTAATTTTGTATTGAAATAAAAAAAATTAAAATGAAAAAATATGAACAAAATATATTTACTCTACCTAACCGTTAACAACAGTTAACAGCTCTACCAAATACCTCACAACTTATTTTATAACTTTAAGCTCAGCTTTTTTTCCACACCTTAACCGCTAGCGTTGAAAATCAATACAATCGCTCTACCAAACGGATACTAAAAATGAATCAGAGTATCTTTTCCTCGCTTGCTTCCCTTGCGATGCAGACATGGGTTCTTCCTCATTTAGGGTTTATCATCCACACCAAACCCTAAATTCGAACTTCGCCCAGATTTTCCTATCACTCAAACCCTATTCCTATTTAATTTGTACCTAAACAACTTCTGAAATTTACAGTCAATGTGTGTTTCATGCATGATATAAGTTGTACGGCACTGGCGCATATGGTTTCAACGCCACTAAAACCACACCGGTGGAGTCGATACCCAGATCCCGCTCAGAGATCCAGCGTGATTATTTTTTTTAACATGAAAACTCACAATCACTACATTTCGGGTGTGTAATATGAACCCATGAGCCCATAATTAATATTAAGATAAACAAACCATTCAAGCAATTATTGTTACGCAAAAGAAAAAACAAGTTTTATTTCAGTCATAAGAACATGGGAATACAAGGGAAATCAAACTTCAAATGATAAATTATTACAAATCCAACGACACAATCACACAAAAGTAATATAAGGTTCCATGACAACAAATAACAAGATACAAATATGACTTTTATTTTAACATATAACACACAGAGGAAATTAAAAACTTGGAACCTATAAACAAAAACTGCCCACAACTTAATCATCTGAAGAATCCAAATGAGTGATTCACACTTGAAAATCCACCATCAACCAACAAATTGGTTCCACTCACATACTTAGCATCATCACTTGCAAAGAAGAGCACAGCATTGGCAACATCATCCACAGTTAGATCCACACCTTGCAAATTAGCCTTCATTGTAATCTGTTTTCGTGCTCCTGCTATGACCTCATCTGTTACATACTCTTTAGGCAACTGATTAAAGGTCAATGGAGTTGGAACTCCATATGGAGATACACAATTCACTCGGATTCCATGTTTTCCCAGTTCAGCTGCAACGTTTTGTGTAAGCCCTACAATGGCATGCTTGGATGCGGTGTACGCGTGCGGCGATACGCCGGCAATTACGCTGGCCATACTAGAAGTAGAAACTATTGTACCCTTTTTGTTGGGCATCATAATACGCGCTGCATGTTTCATTCCGATGAACGTTCCTTTGGCGTTTATGTTCATCGTCTTTTCGAACCTATTCAGGTCGAAGGTTCGGATGTCTGGGTTATGCGGTTCCATAACGCCGGCATTGTTGACCATAATGTCAAGAGTACTGAACTTATCCACGGTGAAGTCGATAGCTTGACGAACATCGTCCTCGTTTGAGACATCACAGTGTAAATAACAAATGTTTGAGTCGTCGTTGGAGAGCGACTCACAGATTTGTTGCCCTAACTCGTCTTGTACGTCAAGGATGCATATTTTTGCACCATGTTTGTGAAACAAACGCACAATTCCCTCTCCAATTCCAGATGCTCCTCCGGTGACGATTGCCACTTTTCCTAATAATCTAGAAAGAAATGAAATATGGGAACTGAATTAATATTTCTCGAAACAAACTAATTAGACTAGTAACTCAAGATACAAGATTACATACATGTCAAACACACAAATTCAGTAGCATACATAAACACAATGAAAATTTTTTTTTATATAAAAATTATGTTAAATTTTGATGGGAATCAAAAGAAGTTAGAGAACCCCAAAAAAACTCAGAATTATATGCTTAAATGCCTACCTTTGAGCAGGGAGGGAAGAATCAGCAACATTGGTAGACATGATCGATGAGCTTAGCTTCAATAGAATTAAAGGTGTGTGTTTTCTTTGATGTGTTTTGTGGGTATATATAATACATAATAAAGAGTAATTAAACTACATTTTATGATTAAATTAATTAATTAAATAATTTAATTACATTGAGCAGTTGTTTTCATCGCTGGCGTCACCCAAGTTGACTTTTCATCCAATGGGATTTTTTTTTCTTTTTCTTTTTTTTTTAATTTTCAGAAAGGTCTTTGCACGATGTGAGACATCGCATAGGTTCTTTCATTTTTTTTTAGTTAACGTGTTTGCACGATGTGAGATGGGTTCGGAACAACTAGTTTTGTCAATTTGTCTTTTTTGGGCAGTCACCATTAGTTCTTAGGCCCATAAAATGCTTTTACCTTGTGAGAAGAGTTAGACGTTTGCTTATATACCACTTGATTGGGTTATGTCAATCTGATGTGTGATATCAGTGTTGACAGACACAATGTGCGTGTGTATAATGTGAGGTTTGTGAATTATTACAAGAGCTCATGGTTTTATTAAGTATACAATCGAAGGATAGTAATTGCAGATCCCCTTGTAAAATAAAAAGAAATTCATATATATTAGATGTGCTATGTGTTACGAGTTAAAATGACACCGTAGCTTCTAAGTCTTTTTGGGCAGGTCATTTTGTAGCCCTCTTCTATCCAATTTGGTTTTTTGAAACTTTTGCACATTCCTTCAACATAGCAATCAAGTGATTTCTTCACAAGTTGAATGTCACTGATGCATACCGTTCACCTTATTGGGGGGTGTTACGAACTAAAACGACATCGTAGCTTTCTAGGTCTTTTTGGACGAGTTACTTTGGAGCCCTTTTCTGTGCAGTATTACTTTCTGATTACTTTATTCATTCTTTTTGATAGATTTGTGTATTTAAGTTGGAAAATTCTTTACTAATTTGCTTAATGAAGTAAAAAACTTGAATCTTTGATTCCCTTGCTTCTCTTGTTTTCCTTTGGAAATTACAGTCTTTACAATATGAGATTTCTTTATATAGAAAACACCACTTTTTATATAATCTCAATTGACAATTAATTGGAATAAGCTTTAAACATGTTTAGGGAAATAATTTTATGGATTTCAATCCAATGAAAAAGACATACAAATAAAATGCATGTAGTCAAAATTGGGTCTCTATCATGGAAGTTGACACCAAGTTATTAAAGTTTTTGTGTTGGAATCGATGATTCGTATAAGTTACAATTACTAATTTTATACGCAAATCATTGAAATTTTAAAAATCAAATTTCAAATGGCTTTTTTTTTTATTGAAGAAACAAAGAATTTCATTGCATAGAATCAGTTTCTACATATTGTAGAATCGAGTGAGGACATTCCTCAATCAAAAAAACATTTTGAACAGATGAATGAGCTAATCTAACTAAGTGATGGGCCACATAATTAGCCGATCTTTTGACATGAGAGAAAGAGCAATTATCAAAACGCTTAGCACGATCCTGAATATCTTGAAGAACAACTCCACAAGCTAGGGTGAATTTTTTTTTTTTTAAATTTATTACATCACATGGATTGTTAACAATTTGACTTTTGATAGATTAATTTGGCACATGACAATCATGTGTAATATATTTATTATTATTTCAGCAGAAAACATCGATCGTTTTCTTATGTAATATTGATTGGCAGTATAGTTGGAGTCAACTTTAGACATGGTTTGGGAAAATAATTTTATGGATATCAATCCAATAAAGAAGACAGAAAAATCAAATGTAATCAAAATGGGGTCTCTATCATGGAAGTTGTCACTAAATTACTAATTATTTTATTACATCTTAAAGGAAATATCAGAACAGATTAATTACATTATACTTATGACTCCTATAAAATTACAGTTAGTTAAAAGTATATGTACGTATATCATCGAAAAATTTAAATTTTTTTGACATTCACATATTCTACAAAAAAGATATGCAAATAAATATCAGAAAATATATTTTTGTGGCACGCAATGGGCTCTGGCCCAATAACTCTATGGTTAGGTTAGAAATTTTGTGCGCGGGAATCTCACGACATGAAATTAGACCCATACATGATGCCCAACAAGCAAACTTATATGGGGCCGAAAAAATATCAAAAAAACAAAAAACCTATTAAAATTATTTATCGAGAAATTAAATAAGAACTTTGAATATTGTTGTGAGGTCTCGTTCAAACAATATTAAAACTTTCATGTCTTAATGTCATAAGAAACAAATCAAACTGCATCAATAAATTAAAGACATATAAAAAAAATTCAAGGAAATAACATAGAGTAATTAAGTTTAGAGAGAAGTTTTCAAAACGAAGAACCAATGAGAATGAGGTATTTAAAGAAAAAGAAGGAAGATTTTTATATAAATATATAAATTATTAGGTTAGACTAGAGTTAAGGAAGAACCATTTATCAGGTTAGAGTTAAAGGAAGAACCAATCAAAATTCATCCCAACAAATTTGACCACTTCTAAATTGGGATGGAGGGCTGGAATTAGTCCAACCAATTCTACCGTTTAATGTATGATTGCATTGGATTTGACAACAGCACACCCCATCATTCAATGATGCAGATTTGGTGAAATTGATGGAATAATTACATCCAATCTTTTTCCTCATAAATTGAGATGGGGGCTCATGCTCCAATTTTAGCTTGAATTTTCTCCCAAAACTCATATTAAATCACGATTTTTTTTCAAAATACAATATTAGAGTTTAAAAATTAGTGTTTAGGGTTTAGGATTTAGAATTTTTTTTTTCAAAATCAACTATATTCTGACGTTATGAATACCAAAATAATCAATAACTCAATAACACATTTTAATTCATGATTTAACATATTTTTGAGAGAGAATTGGGGTCACTATCCTTAAATTGGTTGTAACTTAATTGTAAGTCCCATCCAAAGTTTATTTTGGGGACATTCTTATTAATCTGGACCCAAGTAATAAAGAAGACTGAAAAGTCAAATGTAATCAAAATTGGATTTCTATCATGGAAGTTGACACTAAATAACTACTTATTTTATAACATCGTACAGGACATATAAGAATATATTAATTACATTATACTTATGGCTCCTCCTATAAAAATACAGAAGTGATAGGGATCTCAATCATTTCAATGATTGACATGTCACTTTCTGATTCAATTATCAAGTTTTATGGGTCCCTACACTTAGATCAATCAATGGACAAGATGAATTATTGAGATGACTGAGATCCCTAACATTTTTGTTAAAATCTTATGTATGCATATCATCGGAAAATTTAAAAAATTTCGAAATTCACATATTATATCCAGAAAATATAATATCATCAGATTTTATGAGCCCCTACACTTGCATCAATCAAGGGACAAAATAAATTACTGGGATGACTGAGATCTCTAACTTTTTGTCAAAAGTATATTTACGTATATCATCGAAAAATTTTAAAAATTTCAAAATTCACATGTGCTCCGGAAAAGATATGCAAATAAATATCAAAAAATATATTTTTGTGGCAACGCCATGGGCTCTGGCCCAACTAACTCTGCCGTTAGGTCGAAAATTTTGTGAGCGCGAACCTAATGACCTGAGATTAGGCCTATATATGATGTCCAAAGGACAAACTTGTATGTGGGCTAAAAAATATCAGAAAACATAAAAACAAAAAAACCTATTAAAATTATTTACCGAGAAATAAGAACTTTGAATATTGTTGTGATGTCTCGTTCAAACAATGTTAGAACTCTCATGTCTTAATGTCATAAGAAACAAACCAAACTGCATCAATAAATTAAACACATACAAAAAGTCAAGGAAATAACATAGTACAATTAAGTTTAGAGAGAAGTTTTCAAAACGAAGAACCAATTAATGAGAATGAGGTATTCAAAGAAAAAGAAAGAAGATTTTTATATAAATATATAAATTATTAGGGTAGACTAGAGTTAGGGAAGAACCGATTATTAGGTTAGAGTTAAAAGAGGAACCAATCAAAATTCATCCCAACAAATTTGACCACTTCTAAATTGGGATGGGGGTTCAGGTGCTACAATTTTAGCTCCAATTTTCTTCCAAAACCCATGTTAAATCCTGAACTTTTATTTTTAAAATACAATATTAGAGTTTAGGAATTAGTGTTTATGGTTTAGGGTTTAGGATTAGAGTTTAGAGTTTAGGTTTTAGTGTTTAGAATTTAGAATTCAGGTTTAGAACCTATAATTTATTTTTTTCAAAATCAACTATATTATAACATTATAAATACCAAAATAATTAATAACTCAATAACAAATTTTAATTCACGATTTAACATATTTTTGAGAGAGAATCGGAGCTAAAATTGGAGTCCCTATATGTGGTAGAGGTCTGCTGTAAATTTTTTACAGCGGACCCCGCTGTAAATACATTATACAATGTTATGATTTTTTATAAATTTCAAAAAAATTATGATTGTATTTTGATCGGTATTACGAGTTTAACAGTATATTATTTGTTTCAACCAAAAATCAAATTAAACACGAAAATGAAATGAAAATTTTGGATCGTTGAATATAAACTCAAAACATTCAATGTCTCTTTTTAACATGAATTTGATTTTTGTTTGAAACAAAAAATATACCATTCAACTCGAAATTTCTATCAAAACACAATCATGATTTTTTAAAAATTTATAAAAAATTATTAAATACTAAAAATGAATTTATAAGGGGGTCCGCTGTAAAAAATTTACAGTAGACCCCCGGCTTCCAGTCCGCATTCTTAAATTGGTTGTAAGTTAATTGCAAGTCCCATCCAAAGTTGATTTTGGGGACATTATTAAATCTGACTGACCCAAGTAATAAAGAAGATTGAAAAGTCAAACGTAATCAAAAGAGATTAATTAGATTATACTTATGGCTCCTCTTATTAAAAGTATAGAAGTGATAGAGATTTCAGTCATCTTAGTGATCGATATGTCACTCTCTGATTCAATTATCAAGTTTTATGCGCTCCTACACTTATATCAATCAATGGACAAGATGAATTAGTGGGATGACTAAGATCCCTAACATTTTTGTTAAAAGCATATGTACGTATATTTTCGGAAAATTTAAAAAATTTAAAAATTCACATATTATCCAAAAGAGATAATATCATCAGATTTTGTAGGCCCATACACTTGCATCAATCAAGGGACAAAATAAATTATTGGGATGACTGAGAACTGTAACATTTTTGTTAAAAGTATATTTATGTATATCATCGAAAAATTTAAATAATTTAGAAATTCACATATTCTTTGGAAAAGATATGCAAATAAATATCAAAAAATATATTTTTGTGGCAACGTAATGGGCTGTGGCCCAACTTACTCTGTCATTAGGTCAGAAATTTTGTGAGCGCGAACCTAACGACCTGAGATTAGGACCATATATTATATTCAAAGGACAAACTTGCATGTGGCCTTAAAAAAAATCAGAAAACATAAAAACAAAAAACCTATTAAAATTATTTATCGAGAAATAAGAACTTTGAATATTGTCGTGCTGTCTCGTTCAAACAATGTGAAGCCTTTCATGTCTTAATGTCATGAGAAACAAATCAAATTGCGTCAATAAATTCAACACATACAAAAAGTCAAGGAAATAACATAGTACAATTAAGTTTAGAGAGAAGTTTTCAAAACGAAGAACCAATGAGACTGAGGTAGTCAAAGAAAAAGAAGGAAGATTTTTATATAAATATATAAATTATTAGGTTAGACTAGAGTTAAGGAAGAACCAATTATTAGGTTAGAGTTAAAGGAAGAACCAATACAAAATAAAATTCATCCCAGTAAATTTGACCACTTCTAAATTGAGATAGGGACCCCAATTTTCGCTCCAATTCCCTCCCAAAACTCATGTTAAATCACAATCTTTTTTTTCAAAATGCAATATTAGAGTTTTGGAATTAGTATTCATGATTTAATTGTGACTAGGTTCATTGAAATATCTGACTAGGTTTAATTCAGTCACACATTTTTCAAATGTTTATATTTGACTCATTTTTCAAATGTTTCAATTTGGGTATCCAAATTTATAAATTGTTTCAAACAAGTTACACGGATAGTCTTTAACTATTTCAATCAATCAAACTTGTGATATGGAAAACAAAAGTCAAATTCAACTAATTTTTACTAATGTGGGCTGACAAATTGATGACTTGGATATTAAGAAAATAAACATAAAAAAAAATTCAGAAAACCCAAATTGCTCTCTAGTCGTCGGACGTAGCCCCACAACCAAACTTTTGTTCGTATTTCTGCCACATGTTCATACCGCATTGGAGAGCACATGTTGGAGAGACTCAGGGATTTCAAGCATCAAGTGAGGTCAATTGCTAAGTTGTAACACCAAAACTTGGTTAGGGTTCGTGGGTTTTACCAGAGAGAAGATGAGCAGTTGGGAGATCAAAGATGTTTTATTGATACATTTTATGTTTGTTTTAATTTTTAATGTCAGGTAAATTCTTTTTATTTTTTATGTCATGTAGGTAATTTAGTTGCCCGAAATAGCTAAAAACTGCCCGTATGACTTGTTTGAAACATTTTAGAAATTTAAATACCCAAATTGAAATATTTGAAAAATAAGTGACTGGAGTTTGAACCTAGTCAGATATGTCAGTGATCAAATGTTGTCTTTCCCTGAGAATTGAAACTAAAATTGGAGCCCATACTTTTAGGCTTAGGCCACGTTAGGTAATCCGGCTGTAGCCTGTAGGTACATTTGGGCTTGAGCTGGAATCGACTCTTGTTTTGCTGCTTCTTGTCGGTTCTATTTTCGGCCCATAAACATAATTAGCAGTTTCAGCGTTCAAGTACTGAAACCGAACCGATTCTCGGGATCTCTTTGTGGGTTCTACATAATTTAGGGTTTATCATCCACACCAAAACCCTAAATTCGAACATCTCAAATTCATAACTTTGTCCTTAATTTTCCTGTCACTCTACCCTAATTTTTCTTTGCATTCAGTTCAAATTCATGTCATTCTCTAATTTCTCGTGGAAAAACCCTATTCTGTAGCTAGACAGCTTCGTAAAGTTGAATTAAGTGTGTTTCAGGCATGACTAAGGTGTACGGCACTGGCGCCTACGATTTCAAGCGCCACCGAGTGGCAGAGTACCCGGTTGAGTTGCCCCAAAACCACTGTGACGTGCCACCGGTGGAGTCAGTACCGGGGTCCGCTCTTCCTAATTCGATAACTCTCTCGGAGATCCAGCATGATCGCTTGACGCAGATTGCAGCTTCTAATTGGATGACAACCAACGATGAGGAGCCGACGAAGCCATTCGATCCTGAGCTGGTGAAGGAGATATATAAGACAGAGTTGTTGGTGACATCTGGCTGGAAGCCTGTGCCTTTGCAACGGGTGATGATTTTGGAGGTCAGCCAGTATTTGGAGAACTATTTGTGGCCCAATTTCGATCCTGAGATTGCAACGTTTGAGCATGTTATGTCGATGATACTCATGGTCAATGAGAAGGTACTGGACTGTGTTTCAAGTTAAAATGTATATGCATACATGTTTGTTTATGTGTTAAATACAAATGTAGTGTGTTTGGTGTTGGGAGATTTTAGGAGATGAATAGAAGAGATGGAATCATTAATTTAAAGTCTTTTTCAGCTATTAAATAAGAATAAAATGTGGGATAGCGAATTCGAATTATGAAAATTAGTTGCTGATGCAAATGAGGTAGGATAAAGAAACTCAACTTCAAATTTCATTTGTTTCTTTTGTCTGTTTAAGTTGTTACTTTACTGAAAGGAACTAAGGATTTCGCTCTGTTTTTAGTTGAGTGAATAATGGGCTTTAAGATCAACAATATAGGACCTGCTATCTGGTATTTCTATTGTTTATTATAGTATTTTTGTAAAAAGCCTCAGAAGATAAGGCTTCAAAGTTCAAATGTTCATTTCCATTCTATTTGATATATGCAAAGTGCAAAGGATGGCATTTGTGGTGATTTAATGTAATTAATAATGTAGCATGGAATTTATGAACTTTTTCTTTGTATTTTTCTTTATTTTTCGAAAATCTGCAGTTTCGAGAAAATGTGGCTGCCTGGATATATGCTTTTATGGTCGGAAAGATGTATTTAAGGGATTCCTTGAGAGGGTTCTACGTCTGAAGGAGGTTTGTGCCCATTCTTGGAATAATAATAACTTGTGTATCCTGTCAATTGCTCTTTTGTTCTTTTGAATGCATCTTGTCAATTGTTTCTTAAACCTGGTCGGATGGGGTTGGAGGGTTTCTCTCTCTTTTTTAAATTCAATTTTGCATTTTCTTTTCTAGTTATATTGACTATCTATTTACATTGCAGAAATAAATATTTATTTAGATGAGCATTGAGAATTCAACTATAATTTGGAAATATAACAGAACTTAAATATATAAAATTTTCGACAAAAGCGCATGGCGTCAGTCACCTTCTATTTGAACAATATAATGTCGTAAGTCATACGTAATTTCCGTGAAAAATTAGGTGAGTATAGAGGAGATACGTGGAAGGGTAATTGCTAAGAATGTGACAATATGATGTTAAATGTTTATCGAACCTACGTGGTCAAACTAATGCGGTGTAAATTTGCTCTGGGACAGGCTTTTGGTGGGAAAAGCCGAAAAGGTATGGGAAGAATTTTGCTATTATGTACACTATTTTGCTTGGAATTGTATGAAACTAATGATGCATTTCAATTGTAAGTATTGCTTTCAATTTGAAGAACCATGGGACTCTAGTGAAATCATGACATGTTATGTAATTGCAATTTTCTATTTAATCATCATGTTCTCTCTTCTCTTTTTTCTATACATATAAATGGACGTATGCATCCTGTAGAATAAGAAATTAGGTGGATGCCTCTGTCTCTTGTTTTTTTCTGATTGATTCTTTCCTTTATATGGTAATATGGTTGTTTGTGGGGAAGAGGCTTCAGCATAGCAGAGAAGACAAATTACTTGGTTTTTATGATTAATGCTTTTCAGGTAAGTTAACATGTACTTTATTTATATGTCTCTCACATACGTATTAACCTGTTTGGTTTCCTGGTCTCTACTGGCGTTCAAGTTATTTCAGCAATGTATGTTTCCTGTACAAGGTTTAGATTTTAATATGGGCGTGTACTATGTAGTGGCAGCGAATCCGACAGCGTGTTATGGTTTAGGGTTGGGCTTAGGTAGCTGTATATGTGCAAATATTACCAGCGCACATCCATCGGCGGCCCGCAGCTCGCACTCAAGTGTGTGGAGCGTTTGTAGATTCTTTTAACTTTTTGAGTAGGTAAATATCCCAGGTATAAAATGTCTCATTATAAAACTCTTTTATACATTCAATCATTCAAAAAAAGAAAAAAGAACTCTTGTATACATGAGATTTTTATTTTTAAGTCTTAAGAAAATACTTTCAACAATATCACTAATGTGTGCAGTATTTAGAAAAGTCATTGCCTTGGTCCGTGTTCTAATACATGAGCTTTTTGTAGAAGTAATGGGTACAATGCTCCCACATTGGATGTATGATTGGGGGAAGGGCAAGATTTACCTAACCCTGCCCATACATAAAAGAGAGGTTGTTCAAGAATGGAACATGTGACCCCTTTGTTGTGGGGTGAAGCAAATTTAAAGAAAGCCAATAGCAAATCCCGCGCTTCCTAGGGTGTGAGACTGCAGTTGAATTTAGTTATTGGGTGCGTGCATTTTGTAGGGATTAGGGTTCAATGGTTTTGATATCTAATTTCTGTGAGTGGTGATGGACCTAGAATTTTGCGTGGGATTTAAGGTATTATTGCTTGTTATTTTTCTTATTATTGACATGAAGACAAGTGGTAGAGTTGCAAGGGTGCAACCTAGAGGTCATAAATTCAATTCTTGGAATTAGCCTCTCCATATATTATATGGGGGTAAGTTCTACGTATATTCTACCCGTCCCCAACTCCGCCCACTGTGGGAGGCTTGTGCAAGGGAGTTGTTTACCATTTACGTGGATGTGAAATTTTAAATGAGTCTTTATCATATGGAATGGTGAAAGGATGTCATGTTTATGTGGTGCAATGAAGTTGATATCTACTTACTCTGGGTTGACGTGGACCTAGAATTTTTGAATTGGAGTTCAAAAATGGAAAAAGAAAATGACTTAACATTTGAGGGATAGGAATGCCTTTTCTTTTTGTTGCAGATATTACACGTGTTTCTCTCTCTTCTCCTCCTTTTTTTTTTTCCCCTCTCTAAACAGATTGGAAGTTCGGAATTTGTATCCTTTATCATGAGTGATCACCTGTGATGTGATTTACGAGAATTCTTATTTGTGATGCATTTTTGGGAACTTGGAAACCCTCTTTTTTAAGAATAAGTTAAAGGCTGCAATATGTACTGGTGATATTTACCGCTGTGAGATCTAAGATACCCCATATTTACCTCAGTGAGGCGCACCTTAAAAGGAATTTATTTAGGTTGGGCCACTTTTTTTTCTTCTAATTGGGCTTACATTTGTCATATGGGCTTACTCACTGAAAGCAAGCCTGAGGTGTTTCGAACTTAGCTTTGCCTAACCAGTGAGTTTCAATCAACAGATTAGAGAATAAAGCGAAACACAGAAACTCTAACTAGACAAGCAATGACTGACCAAATAATAGCTACAAAAGTTATATTTATTGATTTCTCAAAAAACTATGTATATATTTATCTGAAGGAATTTTCTAACATCGTTGTGGATACAGGCTTTGATCATGATGTTATTTATTTGAATGAATCTTCTGCTTTCACTTTTATGCGACTATATTTTCCTTTTAACTATTTTTGCTGCCTTCTCCTCCTCTCTCTCTCTCTACTGATTTTTACAGAGTTTAGAGGATGAAATTGTCAGCGAGACTGTCCTGAGGTTAGCTAGTTTGCAATCCTGGCACAGTTTGTCAGTTGGACGATTTCAGGTACTTCTTGAAAGTGAAGGATGATGCGATGTCTGACTAGCTTAAATTCTTTGCAGACATGCTCAAGATGATTTTCTTCTAATTTTGTAGATGGAGCTTTGTCTCAATCCAGATTTGATAAAGAAATGGAAAAGAATGCTGAAGAGAGAGGCTAAGGAGGCCGTGAATCGGGCAGAAAATTTTAACCCCTCGACGTTGCTGGAAGTGAAATTTTTGAGAAAGCTTATTGAAGAGTTTCTAGATGTAAATTTCCTCCTACAGCTAAACGGTTGTGAGTTTTTTTAGGTATACAAGGATTCTGCAACTAATCAATTGTGTGTGTATGTTTTTTTTTTTAAATTCAAATGTTACTAGGTGCTTGATTCCAAGGTGTTTCCTGAAATTGACGGTGATGGTGAGCAAGGGGATAATGCTTGCGTCTTATACTGTGAGAGGTTTATGGAATTTCTTATTGATTTGTTAAGCCAACTGCCAACAAGGAGGTAATAATATCATCCCTCAGTTAAATTTCTATCCCCTTTTCCTCTTATCCATTCGCACATTACCGAAATAGTTTAAGCCTCTACTTTGCATGGGGTGAAAAGGCACAATCTTAAATAAGATTAATGTTGAACTATACTCATTGTATATAAAAAAAATTGACATTATTTGTTTGAGAGTTATCCTATGAACTTTGTTACTTGTGTAGTTTATTCAAGTATAAATGAGCTAAAGATTCTGCTATCAATTGTTTATAGAACAGTCCATTGTTGATCTTATTGTATAGTGTATATGTAACTGTAGAATAACTATTTTAACTAATGGAATGTCTATACATTTGCAAAGGCACTCTAAACTAGATGGTCCCTTTACATTGTATTCACAATTTTTAGTTGAACAAGAAGAAAACATTAAACCATGTATAAATGTAATATTGCAGAAACTTGGTAACAGCTCACTTTTGGCAAATGGGTGTTGTAGACTGTACTATTTTAATGATTGTTGATTGTTCGGTTAGCATCCTGTTAAAGCTTAGAGAGAAGAAGGTATTATACACTTTTTCCTTTCTTCTTTGGGATTTGTCATATTTTTCCATTGAGAAATTTTCGATGGACTTTTGTAGTCATTTGATCGTTGGTTACTTTCTCCTACATGATTTGTCTTACGGAGTCACTTCCAGTAAAGGCAACTGGCCTTATTTTTTTTCCCCCTTTTTCTAATACTCATGAAAAGCTGGAAGTGGAACTTCTCCGCCATGTTTTGTTGTGTTCTCTCTCTCTCATTGTCTAATTTTTGCATTACTAATCTTTTACTGGGTTGGCTGTCATTGTTGCTTATAGATATTTGAGGCCTCTGGTAGCTGATGTAGGAGTTGTTGCAAAATGCCATTTAAGTGCTCTCTATAGACATGAAAAGGGGAAACTTTTTGCACAACTGGTTGACTTGCTACAGTTCTATGAAGGATTTGAGATCAATGATCACATTGGGACACAACTGACAGATGATGAAGTTCTCCAATCTCATTATGACAAGTTTCAGGCTTTTCAGCTCTTTGCTTTCAAGAAGATACCGAAGGTCTGTCATGAGCTGGCTTCAGCGTATTCTTCTATGCAATTTTATATTGCTCTTTTGTAGCTGATGCCCCTGATTTTCAGGTTTGATAACAGTTTGTCATATTAACTTCATTTTGTTAAGTTTTAATCTCTTCACTGTTTTGTTTTGGGGGCTTTGCAGTTGCGAGAACTTGCTTTGGCCAACATTGGTTCGATAAACAAGCGTGCCAGTCTCTCAAAGAAATTGTCTGTTCTATCTCCTGAAGATTAAGGGAGTTGGTCTGCTGTAAGGTAGTGTAATTGTTGATTGAAGTTCTATTTCAGGGTCTTAATCTGAAATAGTAATCCTTTATATAAATCTATAGAATGTGCATGTATTTCCTCCTTCAAACTGATTAAAGATTTAGTTTCCTTATTTTTGCAGGCATTTGAGATCTTTAGCCATCTTGATATTTTTTTTATCATTTCGTGTCATAAGGCCCGCTAATTCTACACATGCTAAGATGAGTGGCCTTCAACATATCTCCTTGGTGCTTTTAAAACATATTTCTTTCAGGATAACAAAAATGATAAACCAAAGTGTGCCACCCAGACACATTAGCTAATGGTAGTATAGTCGAAAGCTCTAAGAAACTATTGAGCTCAGCACTTCGTCCTGACATTCGAACACTTCTACACATCCTTTATTTGTGGTGTGTTTGGGTGCATTGCCACCACAAGTAGAGATGATATCGTTTAACTTTAAATTATAACCTGCGCTTATGTTCTTACGTATAAATGCAGCTTAAACTGGTGTCAAAGGAAGATCCATGGTCTGATAGAGTTGATTTTCTTGTCGAAGTTATGGTTTCCTTTTTTGAAAAACAACAGTCTCAGAAAGAAGCTATAAACGCTCTTCCACTATATCCAAACGAGCAGATTATGTGGGATGAGAACCTGGTGCCAAGCATCAATTACTCTGGGGAAGGTTGTTTGGCTCTTCCAAAACTGAATCTCCAATTTTTAACACTACATGATTATCTTCTGAGAAACTTCAATCTTTTCCGTCTTGAATCTACATATGAGATCCGTGAGGATATCCAGGAAGCTGTACCTCATCTTCTTGCCTACATTAATAATGAGGGAGAAGCTGCTTTTCGTGGTTGGTCAAGAATGGCTGTGCCAATAAGAGAATTTAAGATCACCGAGGTAAAGCAGCCAAATATTGGTGAAGTCAAGCCATCATCTGTGACTGCGGAAGTCACCTTTAGCATTTCAAGTTACAGATCACATATAAGGTCAGAATGGAATGCTCTTAAAGAGCATGATGTCTTATTTTTACTTCCTATTCGACCTTCATTTGAACCTCTAAGTGCAGAGGAGGCCACCAAGGCTGGTGTGCCGCAGAGGCTTGGCCTTCAATATGTGCGGGGATGTGAAATTATTGAGATGCGTGACGAGGAGGGAACTCTCATGAATGATTTCACTGGAAGAATTAAGCGAGATGAGTGGAAGCCACCAAAAGGTGAAATGAGAACTGTTACTGTTGCTTTAGATACAGCTCAGTACAACATGGATGTCAGTGATATTGCCGAGAAAGGTGCAGAAGATGTTTATGGTACATTTAATGTATTGATGAGAAGGAAACCTAAAGAAAACAATTTCAAAGCAATATTAGAATCTATCAGAGACCTTATGAATGAATATTGTATTGTTCCTGATTGGTTGCATAACATATTTCTGGGGTATGGAAATCCTTCTGCTGCACAGTGGACTAATATGCCTGATCTTTTGGAAGAAGTTGATTTTAAAGATACTTTTCTTGATGCAGACCATCTGAAAGAGTGTTTTCCGGGTTATGAGGTTGGTATTGTTTTTCCCCCTTGCTTATGATGATGGAAGATTATAGTGTACTTCTATATCCGGCTGGATAGTCTGATGCACTGTGAAGAACTCGTTACTTATAGTGTTTTTCTGTCTTACTAGGTTTCTTTCATAAACAAAGATGGTTCCGAGAACTTGCATCCGAGGCCCCCATTTCGGATTAGGGTTCCCAGAGAACTGAAAGGAGACGTGCACGCTGTTCCTGGGAATAAAAGTTCTAGTGTTGATTCAGTGAATACTGCCAACATGGAAGATGCTGATTTTCACAAAGAAAAACTTGTTATCGAGGCATACATCCCTCCTGATCCAGGTCCTTATCCCCAGGATCAGCCAAAGCAGAACTCTGTCAGATTTACTCCAACGCAGGTGTTTGAAAAATCTTATCCCCATATACCAGAACTTAAATTTTCTTTGACTTCTACTTGCATTGTTTTATTAGCGCCATTGCAGCTTAAGCTTAAATTTTACTTTTACAAGTGTTGCACTATCATTAGGGATTAGATATGACTTATGAGTAGAATTTTTCGTTGATCTTTATAAGTTTTATGATTACATCCCATTTCTTTACCTTTTGATATCAATCTTCTTAAGCTTCAAGACTGTTGCAGGAGACTCATAGCTTGTGTGGTAGTGGTTCAGGTTTTTGGTAACTCAAGTGAGGGATGTACATAATAACCAAATCCCTCATATTTCAGATGTGGCATTGGCTTCAATTTTCCTTCCTTGATAATAAACGATGAGGAATAAAGGTTATAAAATTTGTTAGAAACTGAACATTTACAATCTTCAATGAAGAATCACTGAGGCAGTTCATACTTCTTTGAGCGACAACGTTGAAGTTCTCAATTGCTTGTTTTGCTGATAGCCTTGAACCATGAAGAAAGTGAAGTTGGAAGTTATTTTATTAGATCGTTAGAGGATATTGTTAGGTGTGAGTTGTGACTAGCATTGTTAACACCTATAATTTTTGCGGGCAAAACATTTGGGGCGCTTTTTTTTTTTTACTTTTTATCTTCTTTTGAAAAATGGATCTCCTGGTAGGGCCACATTGTATCCACCCCTGCAAATTGTGATCTAAGGCTTTAGCATTACTGCTTATTTTTCATTTGAAATACTAGAAGTGTGATGCAATTGTTTGATTTTATTATATCCTTCTTCTGGACTGTTCTGGACATTGGTATTACTCAAGCATCTCAAGTACATGTTGATTTGCTGAAGGTCTTTTGGTGATGAAGTAACAAATTCGGAATTAAATACGAGTCTTGCTACTCTTGAACAGACTGGAACTAATTTTTAATGGAAGAAAATTTTATTCAAGAGGCACCAAGGAGGTGCACCTAAGTTTACAAATAGTCTGGAACTAATAGCTTATAGTTTCTACTGTTCAGATTGGGGCAATCATCTCAGGCATCCAGCCTGGATTAACCATGGTTGTGGGTCCTCCTGGTACTGGAAAAACTGACACAGCTGTGCAGATATTGAATGTCCTCTATCACAATTGTCCGTCACAGAGAACGTTAATAATCACTCATTCAAACCAGGCGCTGAATGACCTTTTTGAGAAGATAATGCAGGTATGAGATTTAAGTTGATCTCTATGGACCTAATCTCCAATTCCCTTTATGTTACTATGATAGTTCTTTATGTTATGCAATACTTAAATGGCCATTTTCAATTCATGGGGTTTTGGAATCCAAGCTTTTTATGCTTACGTGCTCATGACTGTTGCCACTGTCTCAGAGAGATGTACCTGCGCGCTATCTGCTTCGTCTGGGTCAAGGTGAACAAGAACTCGCAACTGATCTTGACTTCAGCAGACAGGGTCGCGTAAATGCGATGCTTGTTCGACGATTGGAATTGCTTACTGAAGTGGAGCGGCTTGCAAGGTCTCTCCTACTACCTGAGGATGTAGGATATACTTGTGAAACAGCTGGATATTTTTGGTTACTTCATGTATATTCACGATGGGAGCAATTCCTTGATGCATGCAAGGGAAACAGAGATAAACCAACCTTTGTCCAAGGCCGATTCCCATTCAAAGGGTTCTTCTCCAATACTGCCTGGCCTGTTTTTATGGGTCAGTCATTTCAGGAAGACATGCGAGCTGCTGAAGGGTGCTTTCGTCATCTTCAGATCATGTTTCAAGAGTTAGAAGAGTGTAGGGCATTTGAATTGCTCAAGTCAACGGCTGATCGGGCAAATTATCTTATGACGAAGCAGGCAAAGATAGTGGCAATGACTTGCACACATGCAGCTCTTAAGAGAAAGGATTTTCTTCAGTTAGGTTTCAAATATGACAACTTGTTGATGGAAGAAAGTGCTCAGATACTGGAGATTGAAACTTTCATCCCAATGCTGCTTCAAAGACAAGAGGATGGTCTTGCGCGGCTGAAGCGCTGTATACTAATTGGTGATCATCACCAGTTGCCTCCTGTTGTGAAGAATATGGCATTTCAGAAATACAGTCATATGGATCAGAGTTTATTCACAAGGTTTGTTCGTTTAGGTATACCTTATATTGAGCTTAATGCCCAGGGTAGAGCCAGGCCAAGCATAGCCAAACTTTATAACTGGATGTACCGAGATTTGGGAGACCTTCCCTATGTAAAGGAGGAAGCAATCTTCCATAGGGCAAATACTGGATTTTCCTATGCATATCAGTTGGTGGATGTGCCTGATTACCATGGGAGAGGAGAGACTGCACCTTCTCCTTGGTTTTATCAGAACGAGGGGGAGGCCGAATATGTAGTCAGTGTCTACATATATATGCGGTTGCTAGGGTATCCTGCAAGTAAGATATCCATTCTGACAACTTACAATGGCCAAAAACTTCTGATTCGCGATGTTGTCAGGAGAAGATGTGTTGCTTACGACTTCATTGGTCCACCCAATAAGGTAAGTTCCGATTTTCTTTTTCCCGGGAAGTTAAGTAGGTGGACCGTAATTAAAGGTTGCTGACAATTATGATTGTTTTTACATTACTAATACTACATAGGTAATGAGTCACTCTGTTAAATATTGTACTAGTTCTGACTATAGAGATAGTTTAATGGCAAAGGGTTAGTTGGAATCTTCAACCTGATGGTTTGAATGTTAGAACATTACTTATTAAATTAAATTTGATTCTGTGATCCAATCTTTTAATGAAAAGGCTTATTGTGTCCAACAAAGATGGGGCTGGGCCTCCAAAAATTGTTGTATGGTGCCAGGATTGCCAACAAAAATGGTCTGTCCATCTCTTAAATGTTCTGGCACAGTTCTTTGAAACCATCTGCATGTATTATTTCCGCAACTTCTCGAATTTTTGTTCATATTTGCAATCTATAACTCTTTATTTTTATCTTCAGATCTCAACAGTTGATAAGTTTCAAGGTCAGCAAAATGATTTTATTTTGTTGTCTCTCGTGCGTACTCGCTTTGTTGGTCACCTTCGTGATGTTAGAAGATTGGTTGTTGCCATGTCTCATGCCCGACTTGGCCTGTATGTGTTTTGCCGACGTTCTCTCTTTGAGCAATGCTATGAGAAGCAACCTACTTTCCAGCTTCTGCTTAAGAGACCTGACCACCTTGCCCTCAATCTGAGTGAAGTTACACTGTACACAGAGCGCCATGTTGATGATATTGGATCTGTTCATCTTGTTAGCTGTGTTGAGGAGATGGGCAGCATTGTTGAAATGAATCCATTGTATCAGGCATGTTATATCTTCACATGTGGTGTCTACTTTCTGTTCTAATTAAGTTCATGCATGCTCTGTGCCTTGATTTCTACTTTCTGTAAAATGTATTACAATAATTTTTTTGAATGGAAGCTTCCTGCTTACAACTAATATGGCAATTAGAGGGTAACATTCTCCTTAAAAGTTTTGAACGCTGCCCAATGCCGACGCTGTGATTATATTTTGTTTGTACTGATTTTCAATAACTGCTGTGAGCTGTCGTATTCAGGAAATTCTCTCTAATGTTTTTAACGGTGTCAACGTGACGAGCATATATTGTTTGTAGTGGTTTTTAGTAACTGTTGTCATACTCTGATTTGGAAAAATCACACTGGAGCTTGGGTCATTTTATGTGGTTGATACCATAATACTCAAAGTTTTTGCTTTCATAAGGTCATTTATTTTGTGTGGTACTGAATTGACTAGTTACTGAATATATTATACATTGTATCAGGCACAGATGTTGAGATATCATTTTAATCATTATGTGGCCTATGCGGGAGAAGCTGCTCCATCGACAGGTCCCTCCAAGGGGCAAGAAAGCATTCACAATTCTACGCCCAATATGCATGTAGACACAAATAGTTCATTGGATAATTTGAGTGCTGAAAGCCTGCCAGAGGAAGCTACAAAGATGGATGGCCTTACAAACGGTGAAGATCTGCCTTCCGGGAGTCCACCAAATAATGTAACAAGTGCGGAAAATGAAAGGCCACCTGAAGGTGATCTCAGTGGAGAAACAATGGAGGAGTAGTTGATTACACATGCAGGCGACAAGTTGAATCCTTGTTTAACTTAGATAGGCCACTGCAGTAGTGGTGGCCGCAATTATGCTGTAATTTAAGGATACAGTGAGTTGGTCCTTGAAGTCCAGTGCGGTGCACTTTGTTATAGCCGTAATCATCATTCGTTTGATGATTCAGTACATCATCTGCCAAAACCGGATGGGTTTCTGGCTTACAGCTGTGCATAGACAGTTGTAGAAAAGTGAAAACTGATTCTGAAATCATAATTTCCAGTGTTGTCTTAGTTCTGTTAAGGAATTTCTCTTTTTTCCAATACAACTGCTGTTTTTACCTTGTATGATTACCAGATTATAATTGATTGAAGATGCTCCGCTAGAGAAGCCAAAGCTTATATATTATGCAAATTTTTAGCAGATTCTGTTATAAGTGCAGGGTATCTATCATCTTCTGGAGATGAAAATTGCGATGAGGCTTAGCTGAATTTCCAGAAAATCATCTGTAAAATTTCGTGACAAGAAAAACAAAAGTATCAATGCTTTCATTGCAAAAGTTTCAATTTTTCTCTTCTTTTCTTATATAAGCAATTAATTGAGCTGTACATATACGTGGTTGAACAGGATACAAGAAAAGGGAGGGATGAGCAGTCGAGGTGAAGAAACGATGAGCACTGCAGGCCATCACCAGAATTTCGCGAGAAGAAAAAGTTGCGGATCCTCCAAATACAGCATCTGCAGAAACCGCATCCCTGCCCCACATAACTAGGACATCCAAGGTGATGCCGGTTATGTATAGTATTTGTAGAAGAAGGTTGCAACTACAGACTGCTACTGCTGGTGACATGACCACCTTCTTTCATTAATGATCTCACCATTTTATAGTAGTTCGCGCAAGGGACTATCCTTTCTATTGCTTGCGCTTGCTTTTCAAAACGGTCTCTCTCTTCTATAATATAAAGCGAAGCAAAGCGCATGGCGCTGAAGTGAAGAAAGCTCAATAAACACACACAAACACGATGCAGGGCATAGCATAAATGAGAGCCCTGATCATTTCATAAAACATATATCATATATGCTTGATCTTTCCCGATGCTTTTTTTTTTCGGTGACTCATCAATTGACCCAGCAGTGATCGATGACAGGAAGCTAGGGGATATTCTAACCAATAGGATCTGGCTGCTAGTAGATAGTCAATTCAAAGATTTCCTGCTCTTAGGATGTAGCTTCATTTCCTTACCTGCACTGGTAGCTTCATGAGTCGTCCTCGTCTAGGTGCAGAGTTCATCCTAGCAACGAGCTTGTGCCATATTCTCTTGTTCAGTGCTCCAAGCTGAATTAGAAAACCACCGGATAGACTTCCAAGTCCAGTGATGAACAACTCACGAGGATATGTATCTGATAGCTGATGAGTTTCCTTACAACATTTGCACACCCTCACAATTGAAGAACTTGATGATCTCCACTCATTCCCAGGGAAGCTAGCCAATCATCCCACTCTTCAACGTTTATATATCATTGATTGTCCTTCTCTTGAGATCTTACCTAGAGGCCATCCAACAATCGCCTTAAAAACTCTCTACATTTGCAACCGTAGGAAGTTGGAATTTCCACTACCAGCAGAGACCATGTGTCATCTTCAGCATGTCTGCATAGGCAGCAGCTGTGATTCTCTCCAGTTCTTCCCGCCAACTGTTTATCCAGAACTTAGAAGTTTATCTATTTGGAGCTGTGATCATTTCTGTTCCATTTCAATTCCAGGAAAACCGACCGAGGATCTCAAACTTGAGGCAGTTTTCTTACATACTCATATGCAGCATCAGGAATCATCTGCTTGTGTTGTACCTAGAGAGAAGGGAAAATCTAAGAAAACTGGGCAAATATCCAAAATAAAAAGCAAATAAAATTATTAGAGGCTTTCTTTTCATGTTTTCATTTTAAGAAATGACAAGGTGGAACATGCGCCGCTGGCCAAATTGCCTTTACAATTCTTTCATGACAACAGAAGAAGAACTAGGATGCCCTAGCCTTAATTCAAAAATGGGAAACTAAATCAGGAATTGAAAATATCACTGAGCTTCCTTTGCACAAAGCCCAAGTACAGGAATGCCACAGCATTGTTAAACCATATCACTTTTACTACAGATGAAAACTAAATCTAATATATAATGGACATTATTGGATCAGTTCAGGGATATAACCATGGCCGAGCTGACAATACAAAATAATGACACCTCACTTCCCTAGAAGATCTTTTTGACTCCTGAAATCAAAAACTATAATAATTCATTTCGAAACAAATTTTTTCCTTACACACAAGCAGAATTCACAGTATTTTTTAGAAGCACTACACTTCAAACAACAAATATGAATTTCTATGAACTTTACACATTGTGTTTACCTGTCAAAATAGAAGTGAATATCGTCGGCACATTTCTGGATGCCAACCCTCAACTTAGAATGTCAAACTTAGCAACCACATCCCCACAATATTTAGGTGCCTTGATTATTATTAATCCTTCATTCTTCGTAACACTTTATGATCCTGGCTAATTGTGTAATTAGCCCCTTGTCTCCGAATTTCTTCAGATGTTCAGAAATCTGGTAAAGGTTGGAAACTCTTAATTGGAATCCTCTCTCAAGCATAGACCTCACAAGATATGCTGCTTCCAACATATAGTTCTGCTTACAAAGTTCAACCAATAGAATAGAGTATGTATCAGAATCAATATAGGAGAACAACCCCGCCTTCTCCTCTGCTTCATATAAGCGGAATGCATCTAGCAGTCGTCCCTCCAAGCAAAGCTCTTTTATCAAAATACTGCAAGCCAAGCTATCTGGTTTCAACCCACTAGCTAAAATCTTCCTAAATAGCTTTTCTGCCTCCTCAAGTCTTTTAATCATTACCAGAGATAAGACAAGACAACTATAGCATTCACCATATGAAACACCACCTCCTGCAACAACTTTATCAATCAGCTTATAAGCCTCCTCCACATGCCCTTCCAAACAAAGGCCCTTCATCAATGTCGTGACTGTAACACGATTTGGAGCACACCCAGCAGCAGCCATTCTATCTATCCAGAATTCCCAAAGCCTCCATTGCCATACCCTTTTCGCAAAAACTTTGCATAACTGATGTATAAGTAACAACATTTAGACTACAATCACCACCTTCTTTCTCCATTTGACCCAAAAACTCCAGTGCCCTCTCCATACTTCCAAACCTACAGACCCCATCAAGCAGTGCTGAATATGCCACCACATTTGGTGGACATCCATGGCCTTTCATAACCTTAAACAACCCGCAAGCATCCTCCAACCTACCTACATCACAAAACCCTTTAATCATTGATGCATACGTGATCATATCTGGATAAAGATCAATCAAACCCATCTCTCCTATCAACTTTTGAGCCATATCCATATCACCCGCCTCACAGAACAACCTAATAACCGTATTGTAAGCAGAAGTATCCGGGCGTAGATTAAATTCAGGCATTTTTCTCAATACCCACAAAGCCTCATTGGCAAGCCTAACTTCTTTGAACAAATTCAAAGCAACTTTGAACATCTTAACATTAACCGCACACTTTTCCTCGACGTAAGACTCAAAAACATTGAAAACCATTTGCGGATTTCGTTTAATCTCGAATAGTCGACACGCCTCGCTATACATGTAAGCACTGTGCCTATAATCGGATTGACAACCAGCCCAAATGAAAAACCTGAGACCCATTTGAGGATGGCTATGATAACATTTACGTAAAACCTCATTTACACATCTCAAATCCACTTTTTCCTTGACTGTGGAGAGGATTCGTTCAACATTGGGGCCGCTCTTTTGAAGGTGGTTGTAGAATTTCTCTGTAGAGGATGGGGTGGCAGTGCTGAAGTGAAAGATTGGGAATTTGAGAGTTTGGTGGTGAATTGAGCTAGAAAGGAAGCGAGAGAATGAATACAGGGACATGGATTCAACATAATAGGAATGGATTGACAAATCACAGAGACACTTCTCTAGCATACCTGATTACCTGATTTGTGGGAGGGAAGTAGGTTAGGGTAAGGAGGCGAAGAGCATAAATGATAAAACTATGTCGTATTAAAGTCTAATATGATTTTTGGTTCAATTTAATTTGTTTCCCTTAAAAATTTAATTACCTTCCAAGCAACAAATATAAGTTAAATATAATATTTTTCCCACTTAAGAGACATGATTGGGGCTTTATTTTTATTTTATTTTGCATAACTTCGAATAAGATTTTTATTTTACTATAATTATATAGTCAACATCTTTGTAAAAAAAACTAAATTATATATATATATATATATATATATATATATATATATATATATTACTTTTTGTGGTAATTTTATAGTTATATATGCAGTAATGATATTATGGAAGGAAAGTGAAAATCAAATGTAAAACAACACTAATTTACTAAATTCAACATGTTTCTTGCAATAGTAAGGAGAGGCATCCTTTGAGTAATAATTTAGTGGTGAATTTCTCTATGTTCAAATCATGAATTTGAGTGTCATTGTGAGCAATATCTTTGTCTCCACGCTTGTATGATATTGTTCTCAATTACCCAAAAAAAAAATCAAATTATTTTTATTTTTTTTGGTTTCCCAAGGTATTCCTAGGCAAGCCTAGGACTTATTCTCTGAGGTACGATCGGGCGTCAAAGACGAGGACTTCTCAGAAGAAAGTTTTTTGCATCCACAATGACGCGAACCCAAGACCTTGCTTAAGCGATCAAGGCCCTTTATCACTCAAGTCAACCTTCGTTGGTAAAGCATCAAATTATTTAAGTTGTTGTCATACATGTGTGGGAATAATTACACTTAATTACCTTAGAATACTTTAATTCTCAAATTTCACATATCATATTATAATATCTAGCTGTAAACAATTAATTAGTGGAGTAAAGTTTCAGATTCTAAAACGTGTTGAGCATCAATCACAAATAGAGATTCCTTCAATTATAAAACATTCTTATAAAGTGATCAACAAAGCTTTAGGGATGCCCTAAACCTCTACAATCATTAATCTTTCAAGAAGAATTAATAATTAGGGTTTTCTTCTGTTCCCACCATCAATGGCACATGACAGTATCGGAGTAATCATCATGAGAAGAGCCTGCTTCCTCCAAATAAGTCTGGGAAAAATGAAATGTTGTTGTTTACTACAAAGAAGGAAGAGAGAAATTCCAACCACGGAAGCAGGATTCCACAAAGAAATATCCCAACTGATTAGTTCAAACTCCCGACCTCGCATACTATACTCCCTAAGTGCTGAGAGATAACCAACTAGATTATCACCAAGTGGTTAATTCTTTTGTATTAATTATATATATATGTTTATGCTTTGTGTTGCTTTTGGCTGTGCTCTGTGCTTTTATAAAATGGAGGACATGTAAAGGAAACATTCATCTTTTAATAAAATATTCACCGTTTGTATCAGTTTTGTGCCAAACTCCAACCTTTTGGAATAACACATGTTCTATGTGTTTAAGGTTATGCCATGCATTTGTGGGAATAAATTATCACTCTAATTTGCATTGGGAGGTCTTCTTTTTCAAGTATCATATATATATATATATGCTTTAGGCTTTGAAAACTATTATTGGAGTTTATATTCTTATTCTATAGATGTGTTGATAGTGATCAATACCAACCAGCAGCAATCACAAAATGAGCTTCATTCATCTGCAAGCATGGATATAAATAATACTGCACCAGAGCTTATCAGGAATGTCCAAACTACTACAAATCTAAAACATTTATTCAGGTTTTGTTCTTCTTTTGTTCTGCAATGGAACATAACACTCAAGCAGAACAGGCATATGACAAGCGCCTGCAGTCTCAGTCTCAGTCTCCTCCTAAGGCTCAATCGGTAATGGAACATGACACACAAGTAGATAAGGCAGATGAGAAGAGCTGGCGGCCTGAGCATCCTCCTCCTAAGCTTCATTCAAAGACTTGTTGTGGTATGATAAAAGAAAGAATGAGAAAATGTTTTCCAATTACAGTACCAAAAAAGGGGGACAAGAGTTTTGTTGGAGCATGGTGAGTCTACTTTCATCAAAAATCAATCATATCAACTGTTAAACTCTTGTCGTGATCGTCTTCGTAATCATCTCATGTAACTAATCTGTCCTTTTGGTTTTGCAGCCTCTCTGCTTTGTGCTGCTGCTGGCTGTGTGATTCCTGCTTTTGATGGTACAGATACTGGAAGAAAGGCAGCAAAATGTGTTTACAATAACTGCAGAAAGCATTCAAGCACCATCTTATGCTTAAAGAAGTAATCTTTGTTGGCCATGTATTGTTCTATATATATATGAGTGTAATAACATTCTTGGTGTGAAGCACAAGCTTGTTCTTGATTTTACAAAGTAATTAAAACGTTCATCCATCCATCGCCAAATCAAGCAAGTATTTTGGATTCTTTTCATTTCTTATAAAAAAAAATGGTAAACAGAGAAAAACAATGTGAACCAAGAAATAACTGGAAAAAGTGTATATGATTGTGTAAAAGAACTCGCACGCATTTGTTTTTGTTGCTTACAGTGTGCATATGGTGTCAAAAGTAACTAGATTGGATTTGCAAGAGCTCTAGCTGAGCCAAAATCTTCGCGACTGTCGGTTTCAATCTTGGATCGCCATTGAGTGCTAGATCAATGAGGAGAACTTGAACTGAGTCTCCATATTGTGCTCTGTGTTCTTCAATTCTAAAGATTCTCTCTAACATCCATAGTGCTATCTCTTGCACCTTAACGTTTCCTGATTCTAGAACTCTTATAAGGGCTTCAACTCCAGACATTTTAGCGACGTAGTTGCTTCCATTTTCCCAAATTTCGTCTTGTAATAGAGTTGCGAGTGCACTGAGAACTGCTTCATCTGCGTGTCTCTCTTGACCTTCCAATGCTTTGATTAAGGGAGAAATAGCACCAGCCTTGACCAAACAAAATGTGGTTTTCACATGACAGTAGCCATCATGAACTTCACAAAATGCATCAGCAGGAGGGATACACAACCACCTCGACTTTCTGCTCTTTCTAAGAGAGAGCGAACTCTGAGATAGCTGTGCTAGTGAGATTGCAGCTCTGCTTTTAGTGACAACTGAACCGATTGACAGCAATTTAACCAGCAAAGGAATCACCCCAAGTTCAACTGAAAGGAGCTGTAGTTTCTTATCAGACGAATCAGTGAACCGAGTCAGAACACCTGCAACATTCTCTTGTAACAGGCACATTGTGGCCGCTGCTGTTTCAGTGCTTGAATTTATAATTGAGCTAAGAATTGGCAGCAAAATTTCCCTTTTCAATACATCTGTTGCTTTCTTATCACCAATAGGAAGATTGCTCAGAATGCCAATTGCAGCAGCCTTTTCAGTCTCCAATGTTGATGAAGAGATGATGATACACACAATAGTATTAAGATGGGTTTCTCCAAGCTGTTCTGTAAAATTTTCTTGTGGATCTTTCGAGAGAGTGTACAGTAAATTTAAGGCACTCGTCCTGATTTTGGCGTTACCTTCAGTGAGGAATGGCCAGAGAAGCTGTATTGCACCATTTTCTTGCATCTTGCTCCTTACTTCGAAAGCACTAGAATGAGCAGCTATGCTGTTGAGTGCTTCTAAGAGGTGATACTGAATTCCAGGACTAGACAGATTAAGAAGTGAGAGCATCTGCTGAGCTACATCTTGGTTAACAAGAATGGATTCAGACTGAGCGATCCTTGCAAGAATTGCTGATGCTGGCTCCCGAAGAGTCATCAGCACAGATGTGACAGAGAAGAGGAGCTGAAGTAGAGGTACAGTAAGACCTGAATTGATCAAATGTTGGATGTTATCAGTCAACCTTGATAGATTTTGCAATGCATTTAAGGCAGATAGCTTGGCTTCCAGCTTTCCGGCAATAAACATTTTCACTAGCGGGTCAATTGCTCCATCTTTCCCTAGTGTTGCTCTTCTTTGATCTGTTAGCCCCATCCTTGAAAGTGCCGTCGCCATGAGTATCTTAGTCATGTCAGATCCTGCAAAATCATGGCATGGGATATTTTCATTAGATTGTAATTCCCCTGCAAAGTCCAGTACTTGGATTCAGATTTCAATTAAAACTCGGATTGACATGACAGAAGATATACAGAACTAAAAGCAGCAATCCCCTTGCTTTTTTACAGAAGATATATTAAGGCAGGCATGTTACAAGAATCAAAGCAAGGCTTAGATATTTACCTTCTCTTAGGTACTGCACCAGTGGTTTAAAGTAACCAGCTTCTGCCATATGAAGTGCATTTTGGGTGTTACTTGACAATGCATTCAATAACTTCCCTGCATCTTGGGAAGCAACTGGATCATCCCCATTAAGAATCGCTACTAACATAACAATACACCCTTGGATTTTGCCGCTCCGCCTCCTAATTACATGAATATCTGAAAGATCCAGCAATAGTCCCACAGCTTCCCTCCTCTCCTCCACATCCCGTGCCAAAGATTTTACTAACATGGACAAGAATGCACTATCCGCCATTTTCTCCTGCAAACTACTACAGAATGTAAGTATCTAACAAGAAAATACGTTTGAATTCCATACCCAAGACTCTAAAAATCAAAATCAACCATACATGATTTACCTTGTTTTCAGCGTTCTTTGAAGCAAGGATTCTCAGTATCCGAATTATAGTTAACCGATTCTCACGCTTGCTTGTACCTAACCGGTTAAACAAAATTGGAATAACACCTTCAACACTTATCCATTCATTATCTACCACTCCACCCTCAACAAAATCACTTAATCCCACAAGTGCAAGCCTGAAATCTTCATCATTGCCATACTTAATCTGCAATACAATATCCTCAGCGCTAAGACAAACCCTTTCTTCCTCGATTTCTTTCTCCGATTCCAAGTCACTACCAAATCCTGATCCTCTACTCGGATTGGGAGTAGGAGCAGAACTAGGACTTAAACTTGTATCAAACTTTACGGTCATCAGTTCTGAACTAGGGCTTAAACATACATCAAACCTCACATTCATCAATTCTTTTCGCAGTGCACCAATCTTCTCTTTAACACCAGTTGATGCTTCTAGACTTGCAAACTGAATGAGCCCTAAAGATCTACCGAGATCCTGAGTCACGTCCTCGATTTGTTTAATGAGTGATCCTGAATTGGGGTTCTTTATCAAAGCCTTAGTACGCCTAAGATCTAATTCAAGGGATTCTGCAGCTTTTCGGATTGGAGACTTGTCCATGACCTTTTCACTATCTTTAATGTCTTCAAGGACCGGCATAAGCTTATCAATAAGAATTGCCAATTCTGTGAAGATATCTCTTTCAGATTCTGAGTTTCTTGCAAGTGATGCAACCTCTTCTGCTGAGGCTTGTAGTTCAGAAATTAGCTCGGAGAAGGTTCTGGTTTCAGTGTCTTCCATTGCAAAGATTGCAAATAAATGAAGAACAAGAAGAAACCTCAAATAGAACAGAAAATTCAGAGATGAACCATGCAGAGATTTATGGGTTTTTTCACAGAATCAATCAAGAATTCAATTGTGAAGGTTGCAAAGATAGGTATAGACAATTTTTGGGTATAATAAATGCAGAACAAAAAGAAACTACCAATAGAACAGAAAAATCCAGAGAAAAACTATGCAGAGCTTTCTGGGTTTTTCACAAAATCAATCAAGAAGATGAATATACAGACAGAAGATCCAAAAATTTGATAGAGAGACCGACTAAAAGAGTAGTAAAATACACATAAGAGTGAAAGGTATTAGTAAGATTCAAGTTCAACAAAGCAGAAAAATCATGGAAGTGAACCTGAAGAAACTGACCAGTCTTGGTCTATGACGGGTATTACAAGTAGAGCAAGAAAACCAATTTGAAACCCTCCATAGACGCGATTAAGCTTGACGGGTACTTATTGGCACGAACTTGTGTGTCGTTTCTTCTAAAACTAGTCGTCGTTTTGTGGTTTGTAGTTATGTGGGAAGAGGCATATGGGATGTCAGTGTCAGTCTTCTCTTACTCTCTTCTTCTTCTTCTTCTTTCTTTTAATGAAAATTAACACAAGCCATAGGATAGCAGCAGACATGGTCAACACATCATTCCTTGCCCACTTGGTAATATTTAGTTTCGGAGTAATTTCTGGGGTGGGTTTCTGCTTTGAATGTGAAAGTCGACTGCTTTGAGTGCTTTCATTGCTTGGTCAACGAGAAAACCAGTCCTACCGGCTTGTTGATGGTGGACGGAAATAAAAATAATATTTTTTTGTAAATATCTTTTTTTTTTTATTAAATTAACGTTAACAGGGAATTCGATATGGGGCTGTAATTGTTTTCTACAGTGGCCCATTGGACCTTTCAACCGACCTTTGAGCAGGCCCATTTCTACTGGGTTAAATTAAGGTTGGAACTTGGAATGGAATCCTAAATAAAGAGTAGGGTTCAGACTTCAGACGAAGAACCCTTTGAAATTGCAGAACACTACGTGTGCGCGATCGTGGTGACAATGCAACCGTGGAGTTGATGATCGCAGGGTGCCGATACTGCTGTGGAGTTGATTATTCTCTATTGTATGTTCAATTTCTCGATTCATCACTTCCTGTTCTCTGATTCGACTTGGGGAAAAGGAGATGACGAAGAGAGAAATCGAAGATTTGAAGGCTGAAATCATGGAGTTCGTTCATTCAGGTCTGATTCTACCGATTTTCAAAATTTGTTTCCCTAACCTCTAAAACAACCACTGCTGTTCCCCTCCGCCGACCGACTTTTTTTTCGTGCTTTTTTCTTGGAATTGTATTGCACAATGTTCTTGCTTTGCTTTTACCGATTTTCAACTGTTGTTCCCATAAACCCTAAATAACCACTGTTGTTCTCCTCCCTGGTCGATTTTTTTTTTTCTTTCATAAAAATAAAATTCCACAATTTCTCTTTTTTATTTTCAAAATAATATAAACAGTCTCTCTAATCTTACTGCACGGCTCCTCTTTCAAATTCAACGGTCCTCTTATGGTTTCCTAAAAAATTTCTAACGGCTCTCTATAAAATAATCTCTGTAAATCCTACAGTATCTCCCCTTTCAGATTTAAGGGTTGTTTTCCTAAAAAAAATTCTAACGGCTCTTTCTAAAATAATTTATCTAATCCTACTATGTGCCTCTTCTTCAAGGGCTATGTTTTTGAAACAATTCTAACGATTCTCTCTCAGAGAATTTCTCTCTCAAGTTCTCCGCGTTCCTTCTTCTTCCAGAAAATTAGGGTTTCTCGCATGCTCTTATTTACGTATTTTGATATGCTGTTGCCTTCTTCAACGTTCTTTTGATACTTGCCTTCAGTACTCTCAGTGAATGCTATATGTTGTTTGTATTTGTAATTAGGATGGTGATACGTGTTAATTTCTTTGATTTGATACCATGTGTAGATTGTATTGCTTACCTTCAATTTCTTTTGAGAGGATACTGTTTGTGTTTTTCATCTGAAATTGGATGGGTACATGTGTATATCTTCCTGAATTGATACTTTTGACTGTTTCACTATCAACAGTAGAATCTAAAATCTGAATTCATCTAAGTTTGAAACTATAAGGTTGTTTATTTGAGTAATGATATCCATAGTTTTTCCTGTTCATTGTCACTCTCTCTGTGTATATGTCAATGATTAGTATTGTCCATTGTGATGACATCCAAGTGGTTTCGAATTGCCCGTTCCAATGTGGGGATCCATGGTATTGTCTGGAACTATTGCTCTTTTTATAGTTAATTGGGGATTTCTTGGTACAACTTATTTTGAGATAATTTTGCTTTTAGGTTTCGATTTTGTTTCACTAATTTATGTATTCGTGTTCTGATGTGATTTTTTTTTATCTGAGAAGGATTTGGTTTCTTTTGTTTTTGGTTTTTGCGGTGTTCTTGTTCTGCCTTCTTTGGTTTCTTGATTTTGGGATTACCCATAATTAGGGTTTGATTTGATCATTTATTTTGATTTTCGATCTTTTCCTCATGGCTTTCTTTTGGGTTTTTACTTTGACCAAATCTTCCTCTTCGGGTTTGATGGTTTGTTTTATTAATTTATATTTTCAAGTTCTGGTATTTTTTTTCCTGGGAAGGATTTGTGTGTTTTTTGGGTGTGTGGAATTTTCTTTTCACCCTTTATTTGGTTTTTTTTATTTGGAGATTTTTCATAATTGTGGATTTGATTTGATCATTATTCTTGTTTTGGTGATTTATTTTGATTTGTATTCTTTATTCATAAATTTTGTTTGGGTTGGTTTGATACTTTGATGTGGCTTGGCTTAGTTTAGGCAAGGGTGATTCCTTGCATGAACAGAACTGAGAGTTTCATTCTGCCAACCAATAAAATTGTTTGTGTTTTTATGGTTTTTTTTGCCTTTTTTTGGAATTTTGATAATTGGGTTTAGTATGGTTTGGCTTTTGTTTTTTATTTTTATTCTCCGTTTATTTTTTATTTATTTTTTTCCTCGACAGTCAGTTTATGATATTGAACGTTTAAATTGTAAAGTTGGAGGTTTTTTTTTTTTGTTTTAAGATTGGTTCTACTTCGCTTGGTTTGGTTTGGTGTGGCTTGGTTTAGACAAGGGTGATTCCTTGCATGAATAAAACTAAGAATGACTTTGCTTGGTTGAGGCAAAGGGTGATTCCTTGCAAAAAAACTAAGAATGGTTTGGCTTGGTTTAGACAAGGGTGATTCCTTGCATGAATAAAACTGAGAATTTCTTCCACCAACCAACAAAAAAGAGTGTATTTTTTTTGCTTTTGGAATTTTGATAATTGAGTTTTGTAGGGTTTGTCTTTAGATTTATTTTTATTTTATTTTTTCTTTTCTTGATGAATTTTTTAGTATTGACTGCCAGTTTAGGATATTGAGAGTTTAAATTGTAAAGTTAGAGTTTTTTGTTTTAAGATTGGTTGAACTTCGCTTGGTTTGGTTTGGTGTGGCTTGGTTTAGACAAGGGTGATTCCTTGCAATAAAACTAAGAATGGCTTGGCTTGGTTTACGCAGGGGTGATTCCTTGCATGAATAAAACTGAGAATTTCTTCCACCAACCAACAAAAAAGTGTATGTTTTTTGCTTTTGGAATTTTGATAATTGGGTTTAGTGGGGTTTGGCTTTAGGTTTATTCTTATTTTTATTCTCTCTTTTCTTGTTGATTTTTTAGTCTTGACTGCCAGTTTTGGATATTGAGAGTTTAAATTGTAAAGTTAGAGTTTTTTGTTTTAAGATTGGTTCAACTTCGCTTGGTTTGGTTTGGTGTGGCTTGGTTTAGACAAGGGTGATTCCGTGCATGAACAGAACTAAGAGTTTCATTCTGCCAACCAATAAAATTGTTTGTGTTTTTGTGTTTTTTGGAATTTTGATAATTGGGTTTAGTATGGTTTGGCTTTAGTTTTTTTATTTTTATTCTCTGCTTATTTTTTTTATTTTTTTTCTCAACAGTCAGTTTATGATTTGAACGTTTAAATTGTAAAGTTGGAGTTTTTTTTGTTTTAAGATTGGTTCTACTTCGCTTGGTTTGGTTCGGTGTGGCATGGTTTAGACAAGGGCGATTCCTTGCATGAATCAAACTAAGAATGGCTTTGCTTGGTTGAGGCAAAGTGTGATTCCTTGCAATAAAGCTAAGAATTTCTTCCACCAACCAACAAAAAAATGTATGTTTTTTGCTTTTGGAATTTTGATAATTGGGTTTCGTAGGGTTTGACTTTAGATTTATTTTTATTTTTATTCTCTCTTTTCTTGATGATTTTTTCAGTCTCGACTGTCAGTTTAGGATATTGAGAGTTTAAATTGTAAAGTTAGAGTTTTTTGTTTTAAGATTGGTTCAACTTCACTTGGTTTGGTTTGATGTGGCTTGGTTTAGACAAGGGTGATTCCTTGCAATAAAACTAAGAATAGCTTGGCTTGGTTTAGACAAGGGTGATTCCTTGCACGAATAAAACTGAGAATTTCTTCCACCAACCAACAAAAAAGTGTATGTTTTTTGCTTTTGGAATTTTGATAATTGGGTTTAGTAGGGTTTGGCTTAAGGTTTATTTTTATTCTTATTCTCTCTTTTCTTGTTGATTTTTTTAGTCTTGACTGCCAGTTTAGGATATTGAGAGTTTAAGTTGTAAAGTTAGAAGTTTTTGTTTTAAGATTGGTTCAACTTCGCTTGATTTGGTTTGTTGTGGCTTGGTTTAGACAAGGGTGATTCCTTGCATGAATAAAACTGAGAATTTCTTCCACCAACCAACAAAAAAGTGTATGTTTTTTGCTTTTGGAATTTTGATAATTGGGTTTAGTAGGGTTTGGCTTTAGGTTTATTTTTATTTTTATTCTGTCTTTTCTTGTTGATTTTTTTAGTCTTGACTGCCAGTTTAGGATATTGAGAGTTTATAAAGTTAGAGTTTTTTGTTTTAAGATTGGTTCAACTTCGCTTTGTTTGGTTTGGTGTGGCTTGGTTTAGACAAGGGTGATTCCTTGCAATAAAGCTAAGAATGGCTTTGCTTGGTTGGCTTTGCTTGGTTTAGACAAGGGTGATTCCTTGCATGAATAAAACTGAGAATTTCTTCCACCAACGAACAAAAAAGTGTATGTTTTTTGCTTTTGGAATTTTGGTAAATTGGGTTTAGTAGGGTTTGGCTTTAGGTTTATTTTTGTTTTTATTCTCTCTTTTCTTGTTGATTTTTTTAGTCTTGACTGCCAGTTTAGGATATTGAGAGTTTATAAAGTTAGAGTTTTTTGTTTTAAGATTGGTTCGACTTCGCCTTGTTTGGTTTGGTGAGGCTTGGTTTAGACAAGGGTGATTCCTTGCAATAAAACTAAGAATGGCTTTGCTTGGTTTAGACAAGGGTGATTTCTTGCATGAATAAAACTGAGAATTTCTTCCACCAACGAACAAAAAAGTGTATGTTTTTTGCTTTTGGAATTTTGATAATTGGGTTTAGTAGGGTTTGGCTTTAGGTTTATTTTTATTTTTATTCTCTCTTTTCTTGTTGATTTTTTTAGTCTTGACTGCCAGTTTAGGATATTGAGAGTTTCAATTGTAAAGTTGGAGTTTTTTTGTTTTAAGATTGGTTCAACTTTGCTTGGTTTGATTCGGTGTGGCTTGGTTTAGACAAGGTTGGTTCCTTGCATGAATATTACTAAGAATGGCTTGGCTTGGTTGAGAGTTTCAATTGCATGAGGTTTCTTTTTTATTTTGAAAATTTTGACTTGAAAATCTGTTTATGATATTGAAAACAGTTAAGTTGGAGATTTTGTTTTGAGATAGGTTGGCTTTGCGTGGTTTGGTTCGGTGTTGCTTGTCTTTGTTCAAGCTTAGGATGGTTCCTTGCATGAATAAAATTGAGAATGGTTTGACTTGTTTTAGACAAGGGTGGCTCTTTGAATGAATAAAACTGAGAATTCCATTCTGAAAAAATTCGTACAATGTCGTTGTCACATGATAAATAAAGCTGTTTGTGTTTTTATGTTTTGTCTCTCTTTTTTATTTCAATTTTGATAATGGGGTTTAGGTTAAACTTTGTGTGGTGTGGTGTGGTGTGCTCGGCTTCGTTTAGACTAGGCTTTCTTATCTAAGTAACAGTGAGAATTTCAGTATGCCAAAAATATATTCGCGCTGTGACTGATTGCATATTTGCATGTATGATATTTTGATTTATTGTAGCACTTGATTGTGAATAGTATTGGAATTTTGATAACTTTTTATACTTTGTAACTGCCATATAGTTGAAATTGATTATAAATATTAAATGAAACAAGAAAATACTGTTAACAAATATCAACACTGGTCAAAGACTGTTGAGGGAGCATCTATTCTTGATTGGGTGGGGTTTAGAGGAAGAAAATTTGGAGCAAAAGGAGAACATTTTGGAGTGATTTGAATGGATCCCATTTCTTTGTAAGTTGTCCTACCCATGGTTTTAAAAATTTCCTTATATGCATTTGTTTATTTTAAGTGTAATCAGGCCTAAGCTTTTTAAAAAGCTTCATCAGAGGGAAGCTCAGTCAGAATTTTAGGCTCTAAGTAAAGGTAGAAGATATTTAGTTAAGAAGCGTGTATATTATGTGGAGAATGTCGTTTTTTTTTTCAGATAAAATATTCTAGGAAGGGGTAAGCTACGATGCGTGGAATGGTATGTCAAGCTACTTCTAGACAATATGCTATGCTCTCAATACAGATCCTGATTCTTTTGATGTGCTACTTTTAAGTTTTGATGTTGTGGTGCAGGTGCTTTATGGCATTCCATACAGGATAGGCTAAGTAAGGGTGGCTCAATCAAGAACCGAGATGAAATATATTTGAAGCTTCGCACAAGCATAGGTTCGTTCATGAATGACAAGTCTTCAAGTTCTTGAACATTTAAGTTAAACCTGATTTTTCAATCATTTTCTTGGAAAACTTGAGCAATTGAAATGTGAATTTTTTCATTGTGCTTCTCGCGTTGTCATCTGATGTGATTTTTTCCCAACACTTCCACTAAATTGATATACCTGGACTGGATCAACGTTTCATGGATGATTCGGTAGTAAGTTTTGGAGTGTTTCATAGCTCTACTTACTTTTGAAATCTTATGTAACAGATGTTATTGTTCTTGTGGGTGTTGTTTTCAGAATGCATAATGAAAAAAATGTGACTCAATCAGGTTTTCTTTTCCTTCAATTTTTTTTCACTTTGGCTAAATGAAAGTATTAATTAGGGACATCTTAATTAGGGAGGTAAGGTTCAAACCTAATATGGGCTTTCAGCTGAGCCTTACTTTCAGCTTTGATGCTGAAGGCTTCACTTGCTTTTCTATTTAATTTCATGTAAATTACAACCATCCATTGACCAAGAATAATTGGTTTGTATTTGTGTGTGCTCTAGGGTCCAAATAGCTATTGTGATTCTTTGCTCTTGCATGAAATCTTCATTGCTGTTGAAATATTCATCTATGTAAAATCTTTGCTTCTCTGCCAGGCTTCTCTACCAGAAGTGGATGAGGCTACAAATGTGTGAAATCGTTGCCCTAAGATGTTAAAAATTACCGCAATCCATCATATATATGTGTTAAATTTCTTTGAGGTTTGAGTTCAATATTTTTCCAGCGTGATTGGAACTCCGTTACAAGATTCATTGTCAGGGTTGTGCTTTATTTTCTCTGAATTTACTCTTTCTTGCCTTGATTTCCTCTTATGGTTGCCTCAATGTCCTCCGTGTTTGCAAGATTTGAGCAACTGTCTGGATTGCTCCGTCTTCTACAAGATTTTGATTCTAACTTCGCTCCTAAAGCCAACGCCAGTAACAACCATCTTCAGGTTCGCTTTATCTTTCCTTCAAATTATTTGGGTTCATTCCGTTTCTCTTTATCCTCATTTCGTCCTCTAAATTTCTTTCGGTTCTGCTCTGCATTGTTGGGGTTGCAAATATCTTGTTTTCATTTGGCTCTCCTTCTGGTATGTCCCTATTATTTCTTACAACTTATTCTTATTATCTCAAGGGTTTTCTTCTTTATACTTTATCTGCCATGCTGCCATGAGTTTTTTTTGTTGCTATTGTGATTGTTATTGTGGAGTTTATAATTATATGCCCTTCTTCCTTTTTTGTTTTCAGCTGCATTAGATCCTCGGTTTGATGCGAGAGAAATATTTTTCTAGGAAAGATGTGTAAGCTCAAGAGGTCATTGCAAAGGTAATTTGGGTTCTTTCATTGTTTTGGAATAATCACAATTTTCTTGCATCTGCTATGTAGATATGACAAGTTTAGAAGTAGCTTTGACCACCAAAGTCTATTGAGATTTAGATATAAGAGAGCTTGGACAACAGTGTGAGTGGTAAATTTACTACTTAGTATTTCAGGGTCTTTTCTTCAATCTATGATAAACTTGAAAGAAGTTCTCACTTGATTGCATTGTTAAATCATCGACAAATATGAAGGGTGGGGATTGGTTGCGCGAGTTTTGTTCATGTATGTTTCTCAACTTCGAGCATGGAGTTTGTCTTGCCAGCAATTTGACTATCTATTACTTATACTTAAAATGGCTACAATCTGCAAGCTTTTCAATTACAAATATTATAAAGACCTCATATATTGTTTTTATTTTCTACCTTTGTCTTTCTTTTGCTTCTAAAATTTGAATGCCAATTTAATGGAGGACTTCCTATTCAAACAGGTACAGGATCGACCAAGAGCTTGGTACCGAAATTATACAAACTCCTCCACATATTAACCGCGCAACTAATTGCCATTCCATTTGTCCTTCGATGCAGGCCTGATTCCTGCTACAGGTGCTTGCTACCCAGTTAAGGATTGTGGCCTCCAACTCTCTAGGGTAACCCACAACGAAAACGAGATTGACCATGGACCTATGAGAAGCCAGACTCAAATGCTATGGTACGTTTGTTTTTCAATTTTGGGTACACTGTTTTTACTTGGTGTCATCTGTCCTTAATTTCTCTCTTTTTCTTAGTCAAGGTGCTTTTTGTAAAGTTCACAAACTTTGGAAAATTTGTTTGAATCATTGTCAATGAACTGGGTCATTAAATGTGTATTTTGTTCTTTGCTGTGAACATCCCAGCAGTCCTTTTTCTCTCTCAAATTGGGATCTTCTGCAAAGGATTTGGTTTGGTTGGAGCCTCTGAAATGTGATTTTCATTTTTGTGTTCTTTGAAGCTCTTAATGTATCAGACTCTGTACCTATCCTTATCAATTCTTTGCTCCATTTGAAACAATGTTTCATGCTTTTTAAGCACAACTAAATTCTATCACTAAATTGATGTCCTTAAATACTGATTATGCTTGCGTATGTGTGTGTGTGTGTGTGTTTTCTTTCCCTAGCAGAATGCAGATCATCCCTGTGCTGGACTCTGTTTTCTGTCATCAAAAAGAGGTAAGATATGAAAAGAAAACAAAATTGACACCTTCCACCATTCTTTGTTTAAATCAAATGCTCTTTTTGGTGTAGTGGTCATGGAAGACAATGGTAACTGTTTCTAGGTCTTGGAATTGTTCATTTGGTGTACAAGAGTTGAAGTTTATTTATTTCCTTCATTGAGAGTTTCGACTGAAGTGAAATAGAAATTTGCTTGATTTCTTTTATTTTTGGGTTAAATTTGTTTAGGCGTCAAGAGAAGAGAAAAGAGTCTTCTAGGCTGCAAACTGTGAATCGAAAAGTGTCAGCAATGAACAAGTTGTTAATGGAGGAGAATGATCGACTGTAGAAGCTGGTGTTTCAATTGGTTTGTGAGAATGGATATATGCAGCAACAATTGCACATGGTCAGCGTATGTCTTCACTTTCTCCATTTTATAGTTGATGTCTTTGTTGTTAATGGCCCTGGGATCTTCTACAGATTTGACCGTTTTGCCTTTTGAATTCATATTGAGGTGCCTGAGTTATCTTCTAATGTGTTTCTAGCGGTATTAACTTCATTATGCAGCTGCAGTGTTTTTAGGTGCTACAGACTAAGATAATTCTCCCAGATGTACAGTCTTCTGTATAGGAATGACCCTCTTGAATCACAATTGTCAAAGAAGTACATTTCATATTTGTTAGATTCCCTATCCTAGGTACATAGGTGAAATGATGCCTAATTTACCTTCTAATTTTGAAACTTTCCTCTTCTGAATCATAACGTTGTCCCCTTCTATATTTGTTGTTTGTCATACATCGGTTCAGTAGTTTTGTCACCTCTGATTTCTCTCCTAAAAAGTGTCTGAAATGATCATATTGGTCTTTTGATTGAAGTTTAATGCTATTCCTAAAGTTCATTCATTTCATGTTCTGTTTTTTTGAAGGCTTTCTTCTGTGATTCTTATCAATGAGACAAATGTAACATTTGATATTTTAATGATTTCTAATCCAAGAAACATGCATTTGTTACTCATCTATCATTCTTAATATACAGTTGACATGATCGAAACAATACTACATACATAGCAAAATTGTTCACACGAAAATTAGAACACCCGCCGCAACGCGCGGGTCCATACCTAGTCAAATAATAAGCATGGATGTGTGTTCGTTAAGACTCACGCATACGTTGGTCCTCCTGCGTTCGTAGATTCTCCCATTTTCATCCTCATTTATGGTGAGTTGTTAGCACAAAATCCTTCTGTGTCAGCCTTTTATTGTCACGTGTGCTCACTTGTTTTTATCTGTGATTTTTTGACAGTTCCTTTTGATTATTCAGATTGATTTATAAATGCAGTCAAATATTTTATTTGTGCTTCAGATTGTTGATGCCTTTTTGCCTTGGTCAAAATTTATTGCGTACACACATAATGTAGTAATCAAATGAGGTTTCGATATCTACTTGCATATGATTTACAATCGTAGGATAGGAGACTAAGAAATGAAGTCATTTGTACATGTTAATTTACAAGCTCTTTACAAGCTGATTAATAGTCAAGTTAGATTCCCTGATATCATCTTTGTCAGACTGAATATTTCACAATGATTGTTTTGACCCTTTGATCTCCCGTTGATTCATAGTCAAGGAATAAAATTGCAAGCACTAAGAACTTAACATTATATATGTTAACACCAGCAAAATTCTCGCATTTATGCCTTTAATGTTTTTGCTTTTTGCCTGGGTTGACTAAATGAGAGCGTGCTCCTCTTCATGGTCCATGGATTAACTAATTTTCAAATTTTCTCCAAAATTGTAGGGGTGGGCAAAAGAGGCGAGAGAGAGAGGTATGAGCAGCGACTCCTTCAGTGGGCTTTGACAATCTTTTTTGTTCTGTACCGTATTGCAGATTTTTTTTTTACAGGGTTTAGTAGCAATTGTTGAGCATCAGCGGCTCTTGGTTTGGGATAGTTTGGAGCTCTCTTTGCAAGACTCTGTTCATGGTTTTCCATTGTCTTCTCATTTTTTCTTTATGGGTTGTCTGTCTTGATATTGAATGGGAATTTTTGTGTCTCGTGTTGATGGTCACTGCCAAAAAAAATCAGTGGAGACCTATCTTATATGCAAGTTCCTTCTCAGGTTTCCAAATACCTTCGCAAATAATCAAATGGGTGACAGACAGGGCAGGTAAGCATGCATGAAAAAGCAAGTAGATTGGGTCGGTCATCTCCAAAACGTCATTTAAGTAAGCTACTGTGTCCCTTTTTGGCCGCTTTTATTTCTGAAATATATGCAACTTTGTTAGCTTCTGTGGTTCATCATTGTTGTTCTGAACTTTATCAAACAATTGTTTGCAGAGTGTAAACAATTGAATGCCAGAGGCAAGGAAGGGCCAAGCAGGGCCTAACATTGATTAAAGAATTTTGTGTAGCATTTCCTTCATTACCATCTATTTTGTATTCTAAGAATGTAGCAAATGTGGTTGTTAATCTGAATCCCTTTGAGGATGCAACTCACATTGTGATTTTATTTATTTTTGGTAGGTTTCTTTCCGTACTAAGGTTTTCCACCTGAATATTAACAGCAATTGCAGCATCTGTCTTGGCATTCTCAAGGAGCAGTGGGGCCCTGCCCTAACAGTATCCTAGGTACTTTACCCAATTGACCTTTCTTTCGCGTTTTTATTCTCTAAGTTATGCAAACTCCTATCTTATCATCTTACTGGTGTATTAATCTGAACCCAGCTCTTTCTTTCATGTATCTCTTGCAGGGTTAATGCTATCATTTGGCTCCTTTGAGGGAATCCACTCATGTGAAAAGTAAGTATTTAAACCATAATCTTTCTTAACATATGGCAACTATTTCAGATGGTTTGTATCTTTTACATGTTTCTGTCATTCTTTAACTCAGTCACGAGTCTTTAAATTCGCCATCTGTTATGAAGATGTACGTCATTACTTCATTTTTTTATCTGCACATGTCTCTCCTTCCTAATTGTATCATACTCAATCGAAGCGCAGCATTTGAGTACAGAACCGAATCCAGATGATCCTCTGGTTCGACATTATGCAGATATCGTATGTTGTCTGTGACATTTTGATGGGATTTCCTTTGCACCTTACTGATGTGCTGATTCAAATATATGTAGCAAAAATGCACAACTAAAACGTTGTCTTGCATATTGTTGGTTTGGAAGAAGATAACCTCATTTTATTTCATGAAAAAATAAGGTAACAATGGACATTAGTTTATACCACTTAAACTGAAGGTAGGATTATGTTTATGCTATCTGCAATTTGTTTTGTAATCCGTTATGCAAATTACTCTTTCTGCATTGGTTATAGAAGGGTGGACGAGTTCGCAAGGTATGGAAATTTAAATTCCTACAACACTGATACACAGACAACCATTTCTTATTCTTGGATTCTTCTTAACTCTGCATTGTTTTCAGACTTTGCTCGTGCATTCTTCATCCATTACGAAGGGTGGAATGGGGAAGTCAACAAATTCCTTACAAATATTTGATCGTATGTATCTTCTCTTAGAATCCTCTTACTTCTGGTTAACAAATCTCTGTTATTTTTTTCACACCAATGCCTTTATTAATATAATAATTTAACTAACATATGTTGTTTAATTTCATTTTGGTTGCTGGGTGCTTGTGTTTGCTTATCCAACTTCCCTGTTGCGAGTACTGTTTGTTTCAATAGTTGTGAGATCCTGATTGATTGTTGGATTGTTGTGAGGGTAGTGTGAAGTGCATTATTGCCTTATGTGTCTCTCTGGCTTGCAGGTTATCTGGGTTTGTTACTACTAAATATCTGGTGGGTTCTCTTCTATTGTGGAGTTTAAGTTCTTAGTTATGGTTGTAGTGGTTTATGATTGTCTCTTAATTCGAAGGCTGAATTTTTATCAATATTTTTTGTTTACCTATATGTGTGAGGGGGCAAGTCTCCTTTATTTTGTTAAAAATATTGGCGAGTCATTTCAGATTTTTGGTTTGTAACTCAGTTGTGAATATTTCGTGTGTATTAATACGTGGTTTTGTATTGGACGTCTTATTTTCCTCTATTTTCTTGTTAGTTCTCTGTTAAGTTGCTAATAAATTGAAGGAAAAGTAGAGAAGGGAAACTAAAATTTATATCATCTATATACATTATTTTCATTTTTTGTTACAGCTTACGTGAGCCTTGTTGTTTCTTTCATTTTTATTTTCCTCCTTTTTTATGATATTGCTTTGGAAGTCATTTGATTGCATTATACGTGACATTCGGTTACGTGTTTTGGTTTTTTGGGATTTTGATTAATATTGGAGCATTGTTTTGTTTATTTTTTATTCTTGTTACAGATTAGCTGAGCTTGGTTATTTCTTTTGTTTTTATTTTCCTCCTCTTCTATGATATTGTTTTGGAAGTCATTTGATTTTAATATCCGTGACAATCCGTTATCTGTTTGGTTTTTTGGGATATTGATTAATATTGGAGCATTTTTTTGTTTAGTGATACTTGGTGGAAAGGACTATAATCTTAATACATTTGACTAATGCTGGTACAATTAGATGACTTAAAAGTTACATATAGCTTGAAATCAGGTGCAAAAGTTTTATCTGTGTTCGGTTAGTGTTGATTTGTTTGAATTTTGCATGTACCACACTACCGCCGCAATGCGCGGGTTGTGACCTAGTAGATCTATGTGATCCATTATGTTTAACTCAGGATCCATTATGTTTAACTCAGGGTGTCGTATATTTGTAGAATATATTAGTTCCCCACAAGATTCAGATTTTTCGATATTGGCCCTTCATATACCTAGAATCTTTCTCTCTTCATAAACTATCGATCTCTGACTAGAAAAGCATTCACCATAACCCTCCATAACAGATCGTTTTACCTGACCTTTAGAGAATATTAACTACAGAAATTGATCTTTATGATTGCATTATGTTTAACTTATATTTGTAGAATACAGTAGTTCCCAACTTGATGCAGATTTTTCAATATTATTAGCTCCCCATACCCTGAAGTCCTCATTTTCTCTTCGTAGACCATCTATCTCTGACTAGTAAAGGATTCACCACAATCCTCCATAACAGACTGTTTAACCAGATGACAAACCACACGATTGGGAATAGATGAGAAATAATCACATTAGCTCTGTTGATTCGGACCCTGATATGTCATTGGCTTTCTTATCCATATGAAGTTTTATATCAGGTAAACTACCTTTCCTTAATTTATGACTTATTGTGTTCGCCAATTTATTTGCAGCCCAAACATTATCCTGAATATATCTACCTAGCAAAAGCCAGACTGAAAAGTACCTACAAAAATGTAGCAGAATTTTGTTAAATCTCCATGCCCTGATTCTGATATAATTGAAGATGAATATATGTTGTTCAGGTGGTGATTATCAATACTCGTTTTCAAATCTCTCGAGTTCATGCCATATTGTCGCTCAAGTTGTAATTGCGATAGGTATACTACTTTCTCTATTTAAACTGATGCCTTTTCTTCCATTTTCACATTCTAACTATTCTATGGTTTTCTTATTTTAAATAGCTATAACTTGAAAATATGCATATGTACATATCATTTTCTATTACTACTTTATGTAGTCATTCTTTTTTGAAATTTGATACTTATAATAAGATTGGGATGCATGGAATCTTTTTTCTTTTTAACTTCTTTGTATTTTCTATTACTACTTTATGTAGTCATTCTTTTTTGAAATTTGATACTTATAATCAAATTGGGATGCATGGAATCTTTTTTCTTTTTAACTTCTTTGTTTTGGTGAAAAAGAAGAATGTGCATGGTCATTTTAAACAACACCTTATTTTTCATCGCATGTGCTTTCTAAGTCTCTCACTTAATTTGTGGGTGCTTTAGATAAATGATCTGGAGGACTTTTGACTTTTTTACAGCTCTTATATCTTTGTTTTCTGATCAATTAAGTTATGGTTTTGATGCCCTAAGAATGTTAGTTTTCAATTCCAGTGATTAGGACTTGGCGATTTCACATTTAATATTGGTAGATACTGGAATCATGTGAGGCAGTCTTATGATAAATATATCTCACAAAGTAAAGGAGAAGGAAAAAAAACTATTCTAATTAGTTGTTTAGGTTGGAGTTGTTTCAACTACAAGGTGTTTTAGAAATTATCTTTCCCTCATTATGCACCATTACTAAATTGTTGTACACGTTCAGAACAGAATTTTGTGGTTGCCGATTGGTTTGGTTGTCTGATAGATATGAAATCCCAGCAGAGAAGATTGAGATGCGTTTTTTCTTCTCATCATAAATTTACTAACATAGTTCCTTAAATAATTCGAAATGCTTTTTCATGTGGTGCATGAGTAATATAGGTTTATGTCTGCAATTGATGGGTATGTATCTTTGTCTGCTTGCATTGAATTTTACATTCTAACAACTTTTGTCCCTTCCCTTAAAACAACTTTGATTTGAAAATATGCATATGCATATGCACATTTCACATTTTTTCTCTTAACGACTCTATTTTGAATATAATTCTAACGACTCTACAACTGTAACAGTAGTTTTCGAATAATTTCTCTATCCTACTTTGTGCTTCCTCTTTCAAATTCAATGACTTTTAAAATAATCCTAACACCTCTTTCGCGAATAATCCCTCTATTACTTTGTGCTTCCTCTTTCAGTTATCTCTGCATTTCACCTTGTTCTAAAAAATATAAGGTCTCTCGCAAGTTCTCATTTCTGTGTTTTCGGCTCGAAGTCATCTGTTTTTACCTTCTTTTGATGCTTGCCTAATTATAAAACATAGGATCTCTCTCACAATATCTAATTTCTGTGTTGTTGACTCGGTGTTGCCTGTTTCTACCTTCTTTCGATGCTTGCCTTCAATGCTATGATGGGAAGCTATTTGTCGATTCTGTGGTGTAATAAGGATTATAATATGTTTTTTATTTATTTGAATTGATACTACATGCAGATTGTATTTGATAATAACTAATGAGGATACTGATATGGGATTAACTAAATCCACCATAAATTTACAAACATCAAAAAAGGATAGTAATATGTGTGTATTTATTTGAATTGATACTACATGTATAGATCGTATTTGCTTGAATACATTTGCTTGATCTGCTTGATTATGATTTTTGCTTTCTTCAATTTCTGTTGAGATCTTGGCATCTGTGGTTTTTGTTGGAAATTATGATCCATATGTGTTTGAGACTTGAGATAACTAAATTTGATACTTCTGCCTCTTCCTTTTTTTATTTTCAAAATCAACAGTTGATTCTAAATTCATGTCAAAGTTTGGAACTCTATGGTGTTTATTTATTTACTGCTGTTCATAATATTTCATACCCACTTCCATTCTCTCTCTGCGTATATGTTAATGTCCTCCATATGGCTTGTGGGTTTTTCCGAGGATGGGAGGCGCTCCAATTCACTCTCAAAACTCATGTTAAATCATGATTTCTTTTTTTGTGAATGACATATTAGAGTTTAGGAGTTAGGAATTAGTGTTTAGAGTTTAGGGTTTAGGGCTTAATTTTTAATTTTTGGAATTTAGAATTTAGGATGCAGGGTCTATGGTTTAGAATGTAGTATTTAGAAAAAAAATTTCAAAATCTACTATATTGGAGTATAACATTATGAACACCAAAATTCTCAATCACACATTTTAATTTATTATTTAACATGGTTTTGATAGAGAATTGGAGTTCCCCTTATACTATTTTTCGTTCCCCCATTTATTTTTTCAAAATTTATTTGGGAGATTATTCATAATTTGGGATTTTAATTGGATAATTATTTGTATTTGGGATCTTGTCCTCATTGCTTTTGATTGAACTTTTACTTAGAACTAATGTTTGTTAGTGGCTTTTATGTTTCTGTTGCAGCTTTTCTGTGAATGTTTTTCTCCTTATTTTGTGGATTATCTTAATTATTCATTGATGTTTTCATTGAATTGTTATTTTGAGCTAATTTCACCCATCGTTGCGAAGTTAAATTGTTGATTTATTTTTTTTCATTTATTTGTTGCAATTTCTTTGTAGTTGTCAACTTGTCACCTGTTTGAATTTTTTTTTTTTTACATAATTGCATAGCACTATAACCAAATCCATACTTAGTAACAAAGCAATTAATCTATGGCCTAAATTAACATAAAGAGTATGTTTCTTCATCTTTTTATGTAAACAAAACATATCGATCATTCACAAATAATTTAACATGTACGGCGGAGTTTAAGTAAATTAGGAAATTAATAATTAACGAACCGCATATAATTAATTTTATTAATGATAATTAAGCTATGTAAATAAAAAATCTTTCCCTCTCTTATAGTTAATAACTTATAATCTTAAAACCTTACAAATAATTTCATATTTATTGTGAAACTTAGGTAAAATAAAATTAAAATGATTAATTATATCTTAAAAATTTGCAAATAATTTCTTATTTATTGTGGGAGGAATTCTCCAATACGCACTTTAAATAAACACAACTTTTTAAAGGTGTGGATAAGTGAAGACAAGTGGAGTCCATTGCTTTGGGTCCTACATGTTTCAAATCAATGGTGAAAACATATTTGCGTATTTAAAGTGCGTAAACTAGATGCGTATAGGAGCATTTCTCTTTATTGTGGAACTTAAGTAAAATGAAAATAAAATAATTAAAAAATTTATATAATCCATGGCGCTATGAATAAGAAAAGGCCAAATTTTGTTAAATCTCCATGCCCTGATTCTGATATAATTGAAGATAAATATATCTACGTAGCAAAAGTCAGACTGAAAATTACCTACAAAAATGTAGCAAAATTTTGTTAAATCTCCATGCCCTGATTCTGATATAATTGAAGATGAATATATGTTGTTGAGGTAGTGATTATCAATACTTGTTTGTTTAATTACTGCTATTCATTTCAAAGTTTGGAACTCTATGTTGTTTGTTTAATTACTGCTATTCATAATATTTCAAGCCCACTTCCATTCTCTCTCTCTCTCTCTGTGCGTATATGTTAATGTCCTCCATATGGCTTGTTGGGTTTTCCTGGGATGGGAGGGGCTCCAATTCCCTCCCTAATTCATGTTAAATCATGATTTATTTTTTTTGTGAATGACATATTAGAGTTTAGGAATTAGTGTTTGCAATTTAGGGTTTATGTTTAGAATTTAGGGTTTAGGGCTTAATTTTTAATTTTTGGAATTTAGAGTTTAGGATTTAGGGTTTATAGTTTAGCATTTAGTATTTAGAAATTTTTTTTTTCAAAGTCTATTATATTTTTTTTTTTTAGTACAAGTACAAATACAATATACGACACACCACCAGATCAAGCCTAAGCCTATGAAAGTACAGATGTCAACAGGCCCCACGCCGGAGGCACAAATAAATTATATTGGAGTATAACATTATGAACATCGAAATATTCAATCACACATTTTAATTAATGATTTAACATGGTTTGGATAGAGAATTGGAGCTCATCTTATTCTGTTTTTCCTTCCCCCGTTTATTTTTTTGAAAATTTATTTGGGAGATTATTCATAATTTGGGATTTTGATTGGATAATTATTTGTATTTGGGATCTTTTCCTTATTGCTTTTGATTGAACTTTTACTTAGAAGTAATGTTTGCTAATGGCTTTTATGTTTCTGTTGCAGCTTTTCTATGAGATTTTTTTCTCCTTATCTTGTGGATTATCTTAATTATTCATTGAGGTTTTCATTGAATTGTTATTTTGAGCTAATTTCATCTATCATTGCGAAGTTAAATTGTTGATTTATTTTTTTTCATATTATTTGTTGCAATTTCTTTGTAGCTGTCACTTGTTTGAGATTTTTTTAAAAAATAAAATAAAACATATCGATCATTTATCCCAAAAGACTTACAATTAATTTAACATGTACGGCGGAGCTTAAGTAAATTAGGAAATTAATAATTAACAGAACCACATATAATTAATTTTATTAATGACAATTAAGCTATGTATGTTGTAAATATAATGTAATATAGAACTTAATTGATCTAGTTATTAAATGGAAGAGTAATGGAAGAGAATACTTCTTTCTCTTCTTTCTTCATTCTTCTACAAATCATCATTACATGTTTTTATATACAAAATAATATCAAACGTAATGGAAGTATTAATTACTTATTAAAGACTAAATTGAATGTTATAATACATTCAGTCTTTAATGAAGCCGTTGTAGCTTTCATTCTCTTCAGTTGGGTCATCCACCTTAAATGTTTCATAACACTCCCCCTTGGATGACCACGGACCACGTACACAAAGAATGTGCCTCATTAAAACCTTTCTAAGGAAAAACCCAATGGGATGAAAACCTTAGCGAAGGAAAAGAGTACATCATTCTTGTGCATCAATTTCGATGTGACCAGTGTGGAGACTGCCTCATTAAAACCTTGCCAAGGAAAACCCTGTGGGAAAAAACCGTTGGTCAAAGGAAAAAGAGTACAATCCACACCACTGTCTTCACATTTTTACTTCCCCTGACTCAAGAAGATCTTTGAGTTGTCGCATGCCAATATTATAGACCAACTTCTTGAATGTTGTAGGTGGTAGTGCTTTCGTAAATAAATCTGCCAGATTATCATGAGAGCGAATCTGCCGAACATCTATATCACCACTCTTCTGGAGTTCATGTGTATAGAAAAATTTTGGAGAGATGTGTTTAGTTCTATCACCTTTTATGTATCCTCCTCGAAGCTGGGTTATACATGCAGCGTTGTCTTCAAACAGGACTGTTGGGATACTCTTAACTGATTGAAGTCCGCACTTTTCTTGAATATGAGAAATCATTGATCTCAGCCACACACATTCCCGACTAGCTTCATGAATTGCCAGTATCTCAGAATGATTAGAAGAAGTTGCTGTTATTGTCTGCTTCACTGATTTCCAAGAAATAGCTGTATTTCCATAAAGAAATACATAACCAGTTTGAGACTTTGCACTGTGAGGATCGGATAGATAACCAGCATCTGCATACCCAACTAACTGAGACTTGGCATCAAATGAGTAAAATAGACCCAAATTGGTTGTACCTCCTAGATAACGAAGAACATGTTTTATTCCATTCCAGTGTCGTCGAGTAGGGGCAGAACTATACCTTGCAAGTAAATTGACAGCAAATGCAATATCTGGCCTGGTACAATTGGCTAGATACATCAACGATCCAATTGCACTCAAATATGGTACTTCTGGACCCAATAGTGTCTCCCCCTCATCTTGAGGTCGAAACGGATCTTTCTTAATATCAAGTGAACGAATTATCATTGGAGTGCTCAAAGGGTGAACTTTATCCATATAGAACTGTTTTAACACTTTTTTAGTATAAGTGGTTTGATGAAGAAAGATACCATTGTTCAAGTGTTCGATCTGAAGGCCAAGACAATATTTTGTCTTTCCAAGATCTTTCATCTCAAATTCTTTCTTTAAATAATTACTAGCTTTAGTGAGCTCTTCAGGAGTCCCAACTAAATTTAAATCATCAACATAAACAGCGATTATAACAAATCCAGATTCTGATTTTTTAATAAAAACGCATGGACAAATCGGATCATTTGTGAATCCTTCTTTAACAAGGTATTCACTTAATCGGTTAAACCACATGCGCCCGGATTGTTTTAACCCATATAACGACCGTTGGAGTTTGATTGAGTACAATCCTTTAGGCTTTGCTTCAGGCAAATGAAATCCTTCGGGGATTCTCATATAAATTTCACTGTCTAGCGATCCATATAAATAAGCTGTTACTACGTCCATTAGACGCATATTTAGTCGTTCAGCGACTGTTAAGCCAATTATGAATCTGAACGTGATTCCATCCATGACAGGGGAATATGTTTCATCATAATCAATTCCCGGTCTCTGCGAGAAACCTTGTGCTACAAGTCTCGCTTTATATCGAGTAATTTCATCATTCTCATTTCTTTTTCTCACAAATACCCATTTGTATCCTATAGGTTGGACATCTTTAGGTGTATGGACTACAGGTCCAAAAACTTCTCTTTTTGATAGAGAATTTAATTCTGTTGTCATAGCCTCTTTCCACTTTGGCCAATCATATCTACATCGACATTCATCGACAGATTTTGGCTCAGGATCCTCATTACTTCTGGTAATGCTTGTAGCTACTGCATATGCAAATACATTGTCGACAATAGTCTTACTTCTATCCCAACTTTCTTCATGAGATATTGAATTCTCATTATTATCATTATCAGGTACTTTTATTTCTTCAGGAAATATTTGTTCAGAAGGTTGGGATTCAGCAAGTATATTCTCTTTAGGAGTAACCTCTGCACGAGTATTCTCTACAGGAGAAATTTGCTCTTCTGGAGTAAGCTCTGCCAAAGCTCTAGTAGAAATTTGTATATTTCTCTTTCGGGGAATTTTATCTTTAGCTCCCAGTGGTCTTCCACGTTTCTGACGTGGTTTCAAGACATCACTTGTTGTTTGTCCTTCAGGGACATTGATACGTGCACTTGAATTTCTAGCTGGAATATGTGATCGTAAAACTTGTGAAGTATCATTAAATGCATCAGGTAATTGATTAGCTATACTTTGTAAATGAACAATTTTCTGAACTTCAAGTTCACATTGTTTTGTTCGAGGATCCAAATGAGATTGTGTCACAGTGTTCCAAGTAATATCATCATGTTTATATGGTTCAGAGTCTTTTCTACCTAATGGAGGAAAAATATACTCATCAAAATGACAATCAGCAAACCTGGCTTTGAAAATCTCACCAGTTAATGGTTCAAGATATCGAATGATAGAAGGGGAATCAAAGCCAATGTAAATACCAAGTTGTCGTTGTGGTCCCATCTTAGTGCGTTGTGGAGGTGAAATAGGAACATAAACAGCACAACCAAAAACACGAAAATGTGAAATATTAGGTTGATGACCTAACACTAATTGCAAAGGTGAATAAGAATGGTGAGCAGATGGTCTAACACGAATTAATGATGCAGCATGTAATATTGCATGTCCCCAAGTGTCAGAAGACAATTTGCTTTTTAAAAGCATTGGACGAGCAATCAATTGAAGACGTTTTATAAGTGATTCAGCTAAACCATTTTGAGTATGAGTGTGTGCAACAGGATGCTCAACATCTATTCCTAGTGACATGCAATAATCATAAAATGCTTGAGAAGTAAATTCACCAGCATTATCCAATCGAACAGACTTAATAGGATAATCAGGAAATTGTGCATGTAAACGAATGATTTGAGCTAAGAACCTGGCAAATGCAACATTACGAGTAGACAATAAACATACGTGTGACCATTTAGATGATGCATCTATTAGAACCATAAAATAACGAAATGGTCCACATGGTGGATGAATAGGTCCACATATATCTCCATGAATACGTTGCAGGAAGTTAGGAGATTCTAAACCTACCTTCAGGGTAGATGGTCTCACAATTAACTTTCCTTGTGAACAAGCAACACACAAGTGATCCTTAGGTAAAAGAAACTTCTGGTCTCTTAACGGATGTCCATTTGTATTTTCAATTATTCTGCGCATCATGGTAGAGCTTGGGTGACCAAGACGATCATGCCAAAGTATAGATTCTTTCGGATCAGAGCACTTCTGATGCATCACGACATGTGTTTCGATCCATTTTATTTTTGTGCAGTATAAACCCGAAGAGAAAGCTGCAAGCTTTTCTATTACAAGCTTTTGGCTTGAAATAATGGAAGTAATATACAGATAATCTGTATTACCTTCACTTCCAGATTCAAAATGATATCCATTTTGACGAATATCTTTGAAACTTAGTAAGTTCCTTTTTGATTTAGGAGAGTACAATGCCTCCTCAATATATATTTTTGTTCCTCTAGGCAATACAATATTAGCTCTTCCGGAGCCTTCAATCATTTTTGATGTGCCCGAGATTGTATCAACATCTGCTTCAAGCAATGTCATGTGTAAGAAATATTTCTCATGTCGAAGGATAGTGTGTGTTGTTGCACTATCTATCAAACATATGTCTTCATCATTTGAATGACAACCACGTAATGCATCCTTGTGAGTCATAATTCTAAAACAAGAAAACCCGATTAATATTACTCATTGATGCAATAAAATAAATAAATAAAAAAAAATTTGAAATCATTGCCACTGTAGGGATTTGATCCCGGAACTTTATAGTCGCGGTATGAGATCCCTACCATGTGGGCTATTGATTTCTTGTTAATATTGTATCATTTTAATATATATAATGTACAAAAACTTGAAACATAGCACATTGATCATTTATTTCATTATATATTTAACATACTTGCATAAACTTTAATGTAACCCACTCAAACATCGTAAGTTATTAAACAACACACTCAAATAAATAATTCTAACCTATATGGACTTACCATCTTGATTTTCCAAAAAATCAGAAACATCCAAATGTGTAAAATCATCAGAAATATTAAAATCATCAAAATTTGCAAAGTTTGTTTCCACAATTTTTGTTTTTCCTTTGGTGGAGGCTTGATATAGATCAATTAGATGCCTAGGCGTACGACAGGTACGCGACCAATGACCTTGAGCACCACATCTGAAACAAGTCTCTTCATTACCCTTCTGGGGTTTGTTTTGCAAACCTTTGTCATTTTTCTGACTTGGTTTAGGATCATACCTCTTCTGGTGGTATGTTTTATTTTTATGACTTGTTTCAACATGATACCTCTTTTGGTGGTATGGCTGAAGATAATTACCTCCTAGATAATGACGACCACGGCCTCGTCCTCTTCTTCCACCACGTCCACGTCCACGTCCATGATTATTATATACAATCGCGTTCACTTCAGGGAACGGTGTAGTACCCGTAGGACGAGACTGGTGATTTTTCAATAGAAGCTGATTATTCTGCTCAGCTACAAGTAAGAGGGATATCAATTGGGAACACTGAGTAAAATTGCGGTTTCGATACTGTTGCTGTAGGTTTATATCCGAGAGGTGGAATGTGGAAAATGTCTTTTCCAATTTATCCACTTCAGTGATAGTTTCTCCACATAGTTCAAGTTGTGAGACAATTTTGTGTAGTACAGAATTATACTCACTAACCGTTTTATAATCCTGCAACCTCAGGTGCATCCAATCATAACGAGCTTTTGGGAGGATGATAGTTCTATAGTGTTCAAACCTCTCTTTTAAGTTATTCCACAATCGTAGAGGATCTTTTACCATGAGGTATTCAGATTTTAAATCCTCATGAAGGTGGTGACGAAGGAAAATCATTGCTTTTGCCCGATCCTGCTGGGATTCGGTATTTCCTTCAATGATGGTATTACTAAGACCCATAGCTTCCATATGGATCTCAACATCACCAACCCATATTAAGTAATTCTTCCCCGAGATATCAAGGGCTGTGAAGTCTAACTTTGCAATATTTGACATGATAATATTATTATTAGAAATGTAATAGAAAGTAATACTCACTTTGCTTGTTTGAAGAAACAAGGTCTAATACCAATAGAATGGTAGAGACTCGTGCTGATAACGTGTTGTAAATATAATGTAATATAGAACTTAATTGATCTAGTTATTAAATGGAAGAGTAATGGAAGAGAATACTTCTTTCTCTTCTTTCTTCATTCTTCTACAAATCATCATTACATGTTTTTATATACAAAATAATATCAAACGTAATGGAAGTATTAATTACTTATTAAAGACTAAATTGAATGTTATAATACATTCAGTCTTTAATGAAGCCGTTGTAGCTTTCATTCTCTTCAGTTGGGTCATCCACCTTAAATGTTTCATAACAATGTACATATTGTATAATTTTTTTTCGCTCTCTCATAGTAAATAAATTATAATCTAAAAAACTTACAAGTAATTTAATATTTATTGTGAAACTTAGGTAAAATAAAATTAAAATGATTAAATACTTTCTTATTTATGGTGGAACTTAAGTAAAACAAAAATAATATAATTAAAAAAAATTTGGCCGCCAATAATTTAACTTCACAGTTGGCTTGTGGATTCTTATTGTCTGTCTTGTTAGGTTTTTCTTTGAATCTTTGTGTTGTGATCTTCTTTTTTTCCCTATTATTTGTTGCAATTTCTTTGTAGTTGTAATAGATTTGGATTTGATTTAGGATTCACTTTTTGGTTGTGGATGAATTTTTATTTTCAGGTTTTTTTTTTTTATTGTTTTCGGATTTTGCTTCACTCATTGAATCTTTACGTTGCTTTGCATCTTTCATTATGCATTTATCTTTTGTGGGTCACATAAAGTTACGAGGGATTTAGTTTTGGTTGAAGGGTTATTTTTAAGGTTATTGTTTTTTTTTTCAGTTTTTTAATATAATTAACATACAATAAGTGTTAAGTAACCCATATAATGATAATCCATGGGAGTCCAAATATCTTAAATGAAAACATTTTAACTCTTAAAATACATGTTAGATTTAAAAAAAAAATATATTCAGAATCAGTGTATAAAGTAATTTCTCACAAGATCCATTGTCGATGAGTTTTATCGATAAAATCTTAATTCCATTGTTTTTTTAAATGGAATTTCAAAAAAATAATAAATTCTAGACTGTGCTTTTAAAAAACAATGAAATTTATATTAAAACAAAAAATTTTGGAAAATGACTTTGGGATAAAAGTGTGAAATAAAGTTATTCCATTAATTAAATCAATAGAATAAACATGTTGGTCTCCCATGGGTTATCAAACTGATGGGTTACATGTTATTTTCGATTAACCTGTTGGAACGGGTTTGAACTATCTTTGTTAAGAAATAAGTAAGCTCGAGTTCGTTCACGATTGGTAAATGCCGAAACAAACCAAGTTAATTTAAGGTACTGTTTGCTTTTAACCAAATGCTTGCACAATTTTGTCCATAATAAAAGACGCATCAAATGTTCAGAGTTGGGACCAAATTTATGTCACTCTCCTTGCCCCTTAATCAAGTGATGTGGAATTCAGGAATTTTAAACTCTCACACTTGTGAATTTGGAGGATTTAAGGCCTACACAATAAAAATCCAGGATTTAAGGCCTACACAATAAAAATCCCTCGAATGTTTCATGTGTAGACTTTTTTTTTTTTTTTTTTTTTTGAAAAGGTCAAAAGACCCAATATATATTTCAGAACTCACCATGTGAGTAAAAAGAAATGGAGACCATCAAAGGTACTCGGGCCACCATAATGATGGAATACAACCAAAATAAGAAAGTTGGACAAGACATATAATAATAAGACATAAATCAGCTTATAAGACACCTTATACTAATTATCCTCCTAGGCCTTGCATATCTCTTTCCCAAGCTAGCTTCTCTGCATAAACAATATTCACAACCGAGCTAGGAACTTCCTCAATCCAGACCTGCATGTCTTGGACAAGGAGCGCATGTTTGGCCATGGAATGAGCAGCCGAATTTGCTGTACGTCGCACAAAGACAACCTTCCAACTCCTGAAATAGCCTAGCAATCTCTTGATTTCCTCTATCACTTTACTCCATACCGCACGGTTTGGAACACTCCCATTAATTGCATTAACAATGACAGCAGAATCACCTTCAAATATCAACTCAGTAAAGCCCAACTCCGAAGACAATTTCACTGCTTGTAAACAAGCCAAAGCTTCAGCCAAGGTCGAGTCTAGTATAGTAGATCTCACCAATGCACAACTGGCCAAAACGTCTCCATATTCATCTCTAAATACAATACCCAGACCTGTACGATTAGTTTGAGTATGTATAGCAGCATCCCAATTAGATTTAACGACATTCCTAGGAGGACCTCGCCAGAACTCTAGTATCCGTTGATTATTCTCCGAAATTCCGCCAGGTTGAGGGACTTCCAAGCTTTGTTTAGCTTTAATAAAATCATCAGCTGTATGAATGCCTCTCAAGGCTATCTGTGTAGGATGCATAAAATTCCCTTCATGTACAAACTTATTTCTCCTTAACCAGATCATCCGCATTGTGATTGCCAAAGTAGCTACTTCTTGAGTAGAAAGAACACACCTTATATCATTCCAAAACTGCCCAAATGACCCATTGAAGTACGAATTCAGCTTTTGTAATTTTCGGAGACTAACACAAAATACATCTCGTGCCGAAGGGCATTCCCAAAGTGCATGGAGTGTTGTTTCATTATTCTGCTTACACAATGGACAAACCGGGTTATCAAGAATATGCCTATGATGTAACAAAGAATTAGTAGGCAATATTTCATGGACTGCACTCCAAAGAAAAACCCTCGTGGAAGGAGGGACATTCAAGGACCATATATGAGTCCAAACCGTAGTACAAGGATTAGCTATTGGCTCCGAACAAGAAGCAGATGGTCTTTCTCTTATTTCAATCGCACGGTAATATCCACTTCTCACTGTGTATGAACCATTGGATGTCCCATTCCAATATACTGAATCACTAACATAAGGAGACCCAATTGGTTGTTTCAATATCATGCTTGCTGTTTCCACCTCAAACAATTCCTCTAATAGTCTAACATTCCACCACCCAATTGACCAATCTATAAGAGTATCCACCATAGCTGTCCTGGGAATGCCTAGCTCTTCTATATTAACAGTATATATAATTGGTTCCGGCAACCAATTATTCTCCCAAATATGTACTGATGCTCCATTCCCTATCCTCCACCTCAATCCATCTTCTATCAGATATCGTACATTCAAGAAGCTTTTCCACAAGTAAGAAGCATTTCTCTTCTTCTCCACCTTGAGGAAATCAGTGTTCGGAAAATATTTGGCTTTCAATACACGACTGGATAACGAGGTTGGGTTTATAATGATTCTCCAACACTGTTTCGCAAGTAATGCATCATTGAACGCCGCAATATTTCTAAAACCCATCCCTCCATTTTTCTTCGATTCACAGAGTTTAGGCCAAGAAAGCCAAGCTTTATAAGTACTTTTAGAATTATCACCCCACCACACTCTACGTAGGATTTGATCCACCTCAGTACAAAGACTCTTAGGAAATTGAAATAATTGCATTGCATACGTGGGTATAGCTTGTAACACAGATTTAATAAAAACTTCTTTACCTGCCTTGGATAAGTTTCTATGTGACCAACTCATGACCTTCTTCCTCATTTTATCTAAGATATAAAGAAATGCCGACTTCCGTGATCTTCCAACGATTGCCGGCAACCCCAAATATCTATCATAATTTTTTGCCTCCACAGCCCCAATCATAGAAATCATCCGTGCTTTCTGTAAAGGAGAAGCAAATCGGCTGAAAAAAATACTGGTCTTGCTGTAGTTGATCATTTGACCCGAGACTCTTCCATACTCAGTTAGAATACTGAAAATACACTCCCAATCCTCGTCTTTGACACGACAAAAAATAAGGCTATCATCGGCAAAAAGCAGGTGAGAAACACGTAGCCTGCCTCTACCAAATGGGAATCCACGAAAAGTATGAGCAGCATGCGCAGCATTTAAATTACTACTCAAGGCTTCCGTGCATAAGACAAAAAGAAGGGGAGAGAGTGGGTCACCCTGCCTAATACCTCTTGTTGGGATAATCAAGTCCGTAGTAGAACCATTGACAAGGACTCTGTATGTCACCGAACTGATACATTGCATAATCCACTTCTGCCATTCATCAGAAAAGCCTAAACGAACCATAATCTCTTGTACAAACTGCCATTCCACCCTGTCATAAGCTTTACTCATATCGAGTTTCACCGCCATGTAACTTGTTCTACTCCGGGCTAATAAACTCATGGAATGCAACGCCTCATAGGCCACAATGACGTTATCTGTAATTAGCCTGTCTCTGATAAAAGCAGACTGATTACCTCGTACACATTTATGTAATATAAGTCCCAATCTGTTAGCCAAGATTTTTGAGATAATTTTGTATGATACATTACATAAACTGATGGGGCGAAATTCAGTTACCTTGAGTGCTTCTTTTGTTTTGGGAATCAAAGCAATATGAGTAAGGTTGACATCAGACTCCATAACTCCAGAAGCAAAAAATTCAAGCACAGCTTCTATCACACATTCACCCACTGTATCCCAATGGCTATGATAAAATCCAGCAGAAAAACCATCCGGGCCTGGAGCTTTTTGATTACTTATACTACGTATAGCATTCCACACATCCTCTCTAGTAACCATTCTACATAAATCTTCATTCATCTCCGTATCAACCACCTTTGTTACTGGATCCAGAAAAGAGTAATCCTGCACTTCATTACCTGCCGAGAACAAATTGGAAAAATATTCATGAAATGCTTCAGCGACACCCACCTCTGTACTCCTCAAACCCCCATCCTCATCAACTATCTGATCAATTCGCTTCAAATTCTGTCTTATTTTCATACTAGTATGGAAAAAACTGGTATTTTGATCGCCAGCTTGCAACCAATGTTGCTTACTCTGATTTTTGAGCACCTCTTCTTCTTGCTCACGCAATTCATTTAACTGCTGTCTTACTACCGATATCTCCTCTTGTTTACCAGCATCCTCATTAGCAACTAGTGAATCCAATCTTCTCTTCAAGACTTTTTCTGTGTTGCTATTTTTTTGTCTCTCCTTAACCATCCATTGCTGAATTTTTGGGCCACATTGTTGAAGGTTATTCTGCAGACTTTTCAAAGCCATATGACCACCCTCCCTACCAGGACTACGTACCCATTGTTGTTTCACCAATTGCTTGCACATTTCCTTGGCTCCTAAGTTCGGCTCGTAACGGAATCGCTTAGTATGGGCACCTCTTCGTAATACTCGATCATCCCAACATACATATTGACAGTTGTGATCAGATGATATAGTATTAATGTACTCAACTTGGTAGCTACCCCACTTCACTAACCAATCCACAGTAGCCAAAGATCGATCCAATCGTTCCTTAATAAAAGACTCAGGGCAACCTCGCCTATTACTCCATGTATATTTATTCCCCCTGAACCCCAAGTCTAACAAGTTACAATCAGCTATTGCATTATTAAAATCATCCATCAATGAACCACATCTGACACTACCCCCAACTTTCTCTCCACCATTTGAAATGGCATTAAAATCTCCTACACATAACCAAGGAGATTGTATCGAACCAGAAAGAAAACGTAACAAATCCCATGAAAATTTCCTCTGTGACGCCTCAGGATGACCATAAAAGCAGGTTAAATTCCACGAAAAAACATCAGACCCTTCCTTAATTTCAACATGAATGTGCCGAGTAGAATAAGAAAGCACTGAAATATCCACCTCTTCCTTCCATAGTAACATCAAACCACCCCTAGAACCTATTGAATCCACTGCCAAACCATGTTTGAAGTGGAGTTTATTGCGAACAAAATCAATTTTAGAAGAATGTAGTTTTGTCTCTATTAAGAAACAAATGCGTGGGGACTTTATTCTGACCAAATGGCCAAGTTCATGGATTGTAGATCGGTTCCCAAGCCCTCTACAATTCCAGGCTAGAAGACTCATTGATCTTGGCGGGGCTGTTGAACAGCCTCCGCCAAAATAATACACTGCTTCTTATTCTCCCCTATCTCGACTTCCGCCAATCTTTTCCCATTGTCTTTACTTCTGCCCACATTATCTTCGACAATCTCCATAGTTTGAGCAGTATTTTCTCCAATGGCCCGTGCTCTCCTCTTCCAACTAGTTTTCTGGCATTTTTTTTCTGTAGTATGGACATCTCGAGAAATCATAGCTTGCACCACTTTCTCATTCGCCTTTGTGGACTTGTCCATAACATCCATGGACTTATTACCATGGGCCCCCAATGGGCCCTCTTCATAATCTACAATTAAAAAGGGATCAACATTAGGGGTAATTAACCCTTGATTTGCTGTAACCGATTTATTTGCACATTCCTCAAAAATAGCCACCTTTTCAACTCCGTGATTTGCTGATGATAACTCCTCAAAAGCAGTTCCCACCTTAGCTGGCTCCCGTGATTGACTCCCATCAGCACTTTGACTCTTTTGATTGCCTTCCTCCGGTTTCCACCGATCACCGGACGTAAAAGACCGCCGCCGATTCTCATTGCTGTTCATACTTGGTTGCCTCCTTGTAAAACTTGGTGCTCGCATCCAATTTCCATACTCCCATTGATCTTCATCTTCATGTAGACGACTAGAAGACACCACCGGACATCCACCTTTTTCATGTATTATACGCCCACACTTATAGCAGAACTTTGGAAGGAATTCATACAAAAAACCCACGGTCACAGAACGATCCGGCAGATCCAACTGTTTTCCCCTGGGAAGGGGATTATATAGAGGAATCAAAACCCGAATACGCAAATACGGTCCCCATCCTAGTCCATCCTTTTGAGTATCAACATCCATACAGACACCAATTGAATTGCCAATAAGCTTCCCAACTCTCTCCGTCATTGCCGCCAAAGGTAGATTATGTACTTGCACCCAAAACACCTCTGAAACAAAAGGGATCTCCCGCACCGGAACTATACTCTGCATCTCCTGTAGGACCAATAAATGTCGATCGAATAACCAAGGTCTCCCCTCCATAATTTTTAACTTGTCCTTTGCATTATCAAAGACGATTGCGAACAGATTGCCCCCAAGATCCTTAAACTTAGGATGCTGACGTAATTTCCATATACTTTTCATAGTATTGGAAAGTACTTCTCCAGTAATACTTCGTTCATGAAAAAGTTTCCCTAATAGACTCAACTCTCCCTTTGTTGATGAGGATTCCAGATCTTCTCTTCCGAGATGCAACCCCTGCTCTTCCACTCCTGTAAGGTTTAACTTCTTCCACTTATCTGTAAGATCCTCCATAAGGAAAATCACAGATTATCCTTATTGCCACACAATAAGAACTCCCCTTACACTCTATCGAAGAAGAAAGAGAAAACTCTTTCGGTCGAGAGAGAAAGACTTTAGATGATGCTCAGAGTTGACATTTAAGCCATCGTTTCATGTGTAGACTTGGTCCTAAATTTATAAGTTATTCCTTGGTGTTAACCAAGTGATTTTAAAATTCTAACATTATTCTCACTTGTGGGTTGGCCCATTCATAGGACGTCGAAAGGTCCAATAGGTGATCCAAATCAACCTATCAAAATTGTTCACTTTAAGTTGATCATCATTGTCTTAACCAATCGATGTAAGATTTTAGGATCCTAATAGTGTTTCTGAATTTAAGAGTTGAGAACTATACGAAATCATTAAGGTAGAGTTAGTGAACTTATATGCAGTCACTAGGCCAACCAAGAGTTGTGATTGTTATAATATGAATAATTTGAGAGGGATGAGAAGAAGGATGTGAGAGAGGTTTGGCCAATCCAATCTACTTGAGGTATTGTTTGCTATGTACTCAAAGCTTGTACGATTTTATCATTTAAAAGGCACATCAAATATTAGAAATGAGCTCATACATATAAACCACATTCCACGTCACTTGGTACTAGCTCGGGTTCCAGACGATGTGAGACATTTTCTCTTACCACTTTCCAGCACTTGTGGACTATTGCAAGGCCTTGTACTATACGGATTAGGATCCTTGTAGTACCCCACACCTTGTGGGTGGTCTTTTAGGACGTTAGAAAGGTCCAACATATGATCCAAACTAAAGGAGGTGGGAGATGTTTGTTCCAATGCAATCATTTAGTGGTTAGGGAACTTGTGGTGTCATCCTTTTGTGGGTGGTCTATCCATGAGAACATGTAAAAGGCCCAACAAGTGACTCAAACATTTGGAGATCTTTTAGGATCGATGACTTTATGATTTTTGATACCGTGTTGTAGTTTGAGATGGATGTGAAGGAGTTTTGGCACTATCTAATCTAATTCATCTGAGATATTGTATGTTCTGGTTTTGGTCCATTGGCTAAAGACATGTGTCCTCCTAGTAAGCAAATAGGAATTTACTCGAAAATCCAGCTAAATTATTTAACAACCAATTCAGCTCAAGTAACAATGAGGGTCTGCTTAGCCTATTGTTCATAGCATAAGGGCTCAATTGGTCTATTTTGTAAAGTAGATGAGTTATTTTGGGACTTATCCCACAAGAAAAGAAGCTATGTATAAACATGTGAAATAAACTTTGCTTTGGGTTAGTCATTAGAAGTTATATAATGACAACACATTACTTTTGCACACAAACGACTCTGTGGCCCAATGGATAAGGCGCTGGTCTACGGAACCAGAGATTCTGGGTTCGATCCCCAGCAGAGTCGCTTTTAAAATTTTTTTGTACTTTTTTAACGGGCCAAGCCCAAATTTATGTTTTGTGCTGGGCTAGAAAAATGGGCCTACCCAATCATGTCTAGCTCCTTGGGTTTTCTGGAAAATGGGCTAAAGCCCAATGTATCCCCATATTTCTAATGCAATAGGATCATTTCCTTAATAGATGGCTGCCACAAGGTTGTTTTTTTTTTTTTTTTGTTCTTTCCATTTTAACTACATTAACCATTATCTCAACCGCAAAATTAAAAATTATAAAAAAAAAATGACAAAAGGTTGTGATTGTTGGTGGCTTTTATAAAAACAGGTGTTCCATTGAATAGTATTGTCTTAATCAAGTATAAAGTGTAAATAATGTTTTTTTAAATTAAAAAGTCCATGTTTGGCCTTTGAAAGAGAGTCCCAGAACAACCAACACCACAAATGCAATCGTAAATGCAACCCAAATGCAAAACCCAAGTGAAATTCAAATCTCACATCATCCACCCAATCAAATTACAGCAACAGATCTGCCCATCACTCCTGACCACAACTTTTGATACGAAACCTGAACACGTGTCAATAGATCAGCCATTACTTGCACGTGACGTCACGTGAACGGGGACCCACCCAGCGAACTCCCACTCTGGAATTTCTCCCCCCTACTGTGCTGCAACTTGTCTTCTTTCTTTCTTGCTTTCTGTTTGTTCGGTTTTCATCGTCAAGTTCTCTCTTTGATGTGAAATTACTAAAAGGGTTGACATGTGTTTTTGTGGGTTGTTTGTTGGTTTGAAAGATTGATGATTTGTCTTTCATGGTGTTTTAGCTGATCTTCCTTGTCCTTTTTCGAGTAAGGGTATTGGCGATGTGTGGATCACTAGTGAACGACCGTGTCTTACTGTTGGGTTCTCGTGTGGAGTTTCTCTGTGCTTCTCTCAGTCATGTTTGATTGGAACGACGAAGAGGTGACCGTATTCAGCTTTTCAATTTTGCCTTCTACTTTTTTCTTATTTTTTTTAAAAAAATGTGTACTAGTTGGTGTCAATTTCTAGTTGTTAGCCGCCTGTTTGTGTGTCTCTCTCTCTCTTTGATCTTATGGAAGAATTTGAGCTGAGTCTTGTAATCTTATGAATTATATAAGGAATCCGATAAATGGGCTGTTTCTTTCCTAATTTGGGTATTGCCTTCCTTGAACACGTATTTTTTTATAGCTTCCTGCTACTCCTCTTGCAACAGATAATTCATGAAACAATATCATTCTAGTTATCAAGAATATCAACTAAGTTTAAGTCCTGGTGTCTTTTTTCCATGATTTGTTCACATTTCACTGTCACACGTGAAGTTACAGGTGTTAGGAGGAGATCCTTTTTCAAGTTTCCTTTTTGAATTGTGGTTGGTTGTTGGATAGACTGATGGGTTCAGTGGGATGGGGAAATTAAAGAAACAATGAACAAGTTTGTGACGTAGTCGAGGGGTAAATGCATTTTTCTGAGTGTGTTTGAGGGTTTAGTAACGAGTTTATAGATGACACGATGCTTAGGAGCTCAGGTTTCTGTTTAGTTAATTTTTAATTTCTTATGCAGACATTGTGATGAAAAAAGCATTTGGTTTTGTAACTGACTATGAGTTACCTTCACCGTTGGGACTATGACGCGGTATAATAAATTAGCTCAGTTGTGTTTCTTCCTCCCTTGGAGAGGCAGATTTGAACGTATATATGCTGAACTGGTAGCTCCGTGCCAAATCAGCATTCATAGGACATGATAGTATATTGATGAATAAATTACCAGGTCAAGCATCAGTACTCAATTGTTTATCCATTAGATCGAGTGTGGTTGGACTGAGGCATCACCATGAGGCCAGAAATAAATTTCTTGATTTTTAAAAATCAAAATACCATTAAATGTAAATGACACCAAGTTATGAGATATGATGCTTATAAGTGAAGGCTTTGTGCACATATATCTCACATATCGATATTTGTGGTTCTTGTTTATATTATCTTTTTGGCAGAAACCATTTGTATAAGTCATTAGTCCATCAACCTGTTCAAAGCTTGGCAATGGTTCTACGGTTAGTCAAGATGGTTCTTTCTGGTTTCTGATGAATAATAATACAAAAGAATTTCTAAGGCCATTTGATTGATCTTGTGAGCCTACCACATGTTTTGACTAGTCTACATATAGGATACTGCTCCAAAAATTGTATTAAAATATTGTATCTCTGATGGAATCTCTTGCTTGGGATCCTTTGTTGCGATGCTTAACACTTTGTTTATATCCGTAGATTTCAAACATAATATGGGGTAAGGCCAATGAGAGTGATGATCATATTGTTCCTTATCCGGAGGGAAGTGATGATTGTCATGAAAAAAAGGAATGGAACCAAGAAGCTTCAGCCATCAAGCCTGCTGAACAGAAGACAGCTGTTCCCAAAATCGATGGTCATGGTAAGAAGCTGGATAGCAGTCCAAACTTGACCGTAAATGGAGGAATTTCTACCTCAGGATTTTATTTGGACTCCTGGCCCAGTCTGTCTTCATCTAATGCTACCAAAACTGATCTTGATCCCTTGGGTACTGAAATATCTAAAGACTTGACTCAAATTACCAATTATGATTCAGCAAACGGTTGCGTAATACCAATTATTAGACTTAAAGGCAGATGCCTTGATGTGTCATATGACTTCATTGAGTTCATTCTAATAGTAGATAGTTTTGTTTTAGCAGAGTCAGCTCAAAGTGCAAAGGATCCTGAAAATTTTCAAAGTCCCAATGAAGACAAAGAACAGAGTGATTTTGTTGACTATGGCTGGGCGAACATTGGAAGCTTTGATGACCTCGATCGAATTTTTAGGTAATGCACAATATCCATTTTCTGATTCCTTGGATTAAAGGCATCCTGTTATTGTACATAAAAATTTTGAAGTGTGTTTGCTCTGTTACTATTGAACACGATGTAAACTTTCATGTCTACCTAATTTCTGTACTATTTTCCTTTTAAGAAACTGAAAACTAAGCTTGACTTGTTACGGTGAAAAATAAATTATTTGCACAATATTTTGTTATAGGTTCTCTTTAAATAACTGGAGATGATTAAACCTAATTATGGGAGGTTTGAAAGTTTTAGGAGGCTGGATGTGTGCTTTATAATTTTTCAAAATAATTTATTAAAGTTAACACTTGGTTGTTTGCTGGAGTGTGTTAGATAGATCTACAGAATTTTGAATGGATTATTGGGGCTGTCTAAAGCATTTACTACATTCCTCCCATATCATAGACCTTATATTTTGTTATTGTCAGTGCAAGTTGCAACAATAACCATCTGACCCAATATCCTCACAAGTGTTGATTTTGCAGCAATGATGATGCAATACTTGGCACTGTTAACCTTGGTAATGCTGTTGAGCTATGGTCTTCCTCAAAAGATATAACTAGCAGCCCACTGAAGTCCTTTTCCATGTCTGCGGGGTCTCCAAGTTCAGGTTTAGGAGTAATAAAGAGTTCACCTGAACTATTTGAAACTAAAAAGGAGTATGTGGAAGTAGATGATAAGTCATGTACCCTTGGATATGGGAAACCAGAAATCCCTGCATCTCATGGTCTGCAGAATGGACAAGCTGTCATGGATACTGGGGAATATGCTAAAGGTAAAAGTAAGACCAAGGAGAAGGATCAGGTAATAGTAGCTATTTGCAGCTCAATCAGTGTACATCTCTTTTCAATCTAGTGAAGAGGAGATTGAAAGACTCTTTGTTTTACCATTTGTATTTTGTAGAAAATGGATCTCAATCCAAGGGGCACTGTAACAAACCCTCAACTTGGTGCTGAAAATGTTGGAGCCCCAAATGAATTTTCAGATCAGGTATCATAAATCTTCACTGTCCTCCTGCTTTTCTTTTTTTATATATTTTGCTCTCTTTCTTCCAAGAGTAAATTTCCCAGCTTAAATGAACTATTATGCAAACGGCCTGGTCCAATTTATCGACTTGAAAAACAATTTGGATAAAATAATGATGGAATGTTAAAGCCATGTGACACGATGATGGAATGTTAAAGCCATGCGACATGATCACTCAGAATGTTACAGTATTTTGATGTTTCTGCAACTTAAACTAGCAGTCTCTGAAGAATGATTGTTAATGTGCAATTCCATTTTTCCTTCCTCTTTCCCAGTATGTGCAGGCTGATAAGCAGAAAAAGCTTTTGAACCCATCTGGACAATTTGGGAACCAATTTTTATCTTCCACGATACAATCTTCTTCACCATCAGTTCTCAGTCAACAGAGACAGATTCAAGGATCTGAAGCTTTGCAATACCAGCGTAACTCCAGTTCATTTGTGGCTCCTTCTGCATATGGGGACGCTGCAAGTTCATTTTCTGTCATACCTGTGATGTCCCATGTTCAACCTGAGGAGCTGAAGCATAATCCTCTGCTTTCTGGTTATGAAGTTTCTTCAGTTACTGCAAATCCTGTAAACAAGTCTGGGGATGCTTGGGTAAAATCCCAGACTATGACACCTCAGGAAAAAATTGAAAAACTAAGGAGGCGGCAGCAAATGCAGGCACTACTTGCTATTCAGAAACAGCAGCAGCGGCAGCTTGGCCACCAAGCCTCTACTACTGATCATGCCATCACTCGAAAGTGTACCCAAGAAAATCAAATTCAGCGTGTTGATGGAGCTAACCTTGAAGTCGAGGATCTAAGCACCCTTTCTTCTCTAGATCCAAACTCACCTGTAGAACAAGATGATTCCGATATAATCTCTCTCGCTGTAAATGATTATGCAGTGGAGGACACAATACTCTTCAGGCTTCAAGACATTGTTGCAAAGGTATGATGACTTGTAAGCAAAATTGTTATTCAAAAGTACGCTAAAACTATGAGTAGCTCTTTCCTGGTAGATTCATTCGGCTTCAATTACCATCCCAATAATGTTTTGCAACAGTTGGACATGAAAATGAGACTATGTATAAGAGATAGCTTGTTCCGGTTGGCTCAGAGTTCAATGCAAAGGCATTACACTAGTGATACTAGCAGTTCCAACAAAAAGGATGAGCAAGTTGCTGCTAATGAGGATATCAATAACAGTAACAGGTTAGTTAACCCAAAATTTTTCTTGATAAGGTTTTGAATCGGAAAAGTTATACCATGCGTGAAATTAACTGATCTATGCTCGTTGGCATTCGATTGCGCAGTAAAGGTAGTAGAAAAACATTTTGGAATTGATAGATCATTCTTCAATTAAATTCAAACTTTGGGAGAGAGGGGGGAGGGTCCTTACTTCTGTGGACTCTTCCTTAATCAACTAAACCAAGAACATTAAGAACATAATTAAGTATATATAGTCATTTGTGATTGTGATGTAGTTCCTCTGTTCCAGTTGGAATGGTTGGAGAAAAACTTGCAAGCTTTTGATTGGATGAGTCATAAGTATGATTTAGATGAGATCTTTCATAGCAATTTATATCCGTGTTTCATAGTACAGGGTTGTAATTACGAATAATCATTGCCCTTTCAAATTAATGATTAACTTTTTCGTTACAGGTATACTAAAAGCACTTCAATGATCTTCAGATTTTCATGTATATTTGTCTTTGAAATTTTAAATATTTCAGGAATGCTAATATGCCTGATGTGGAAACGGAGACTAATCCCATTGACCGGACTGTGGCTCATTTGCTGTTTCATAGACCTGTGGAATTGTCTGGACAACATCCTGATACTCCAGAATCGCCTGTCTTTACCAAGCTCCCACGCAAGCTCAAATCAATAGCCCTAACGAACTCTCCAATGGGGTACTTGGCCGAAAGTTTGCAAAACAAACAAAACTTTTCGCTACAAGGATCCAAAAATTCTAGCTCGTTCTCCGACACCTATCTAGTAGGCCAATATAGAAGCACCCCTTGTTTAGATGCTTCAGAAGATGCGTCAAACAGTGGGCATGGGAACGGGACTGCCAGGAACATTGAGGCCTCTCGAAGAAGGGACTCATTTTAGTGCTTCATAAGGGTAATTCCTTCCTTTATCTCCTCCATGCCAACTAATATGCTCTTCATATATGATTCAATGGATGTACTAGTAATGCCGAAGAATGTTTTTCCTTGTCAGCCAACTAGATCAACTGCCGGTAGAGTTCATGGAGCACGAAGATCATCATCTTGGAGCACTAATGAGCACGACCATCGGTGTGATCTGCACAAGATAGTTGTGTGCGTAGCATATATGTTGGGAGTATTAAAGTCAATAGCAAATATTTTATGTCCAAAGATTTGTATGTTCTGTATTCTCAGACGTACTCATAAGACGACTCTTGGTATGTTCATGCTTTTTAGACTGTGGAGTTGATGTGTATTTGGCGAAGCTACTGATTGCCAGGTTAATAATTTGCCGAAGGTTGATATTTGCCTAATTTTATTGTCTATTTTGAAGTCTGACTTGCAGATGAAACTGCTGCATTTGACATGGTTAACACCTTGATCCTTAATTTTGGATTTGGTATCTATTTGGATGTTTTGTATTTTACCTTGTCATTAGTTTTGTATGAGTTTTTCACTATAAGTTATAGCAAGAGCAGACAATCATGGACAACCGTAGCATTATCCATATGAAATTGTGGGTCTCAACGTTTTATATGATTTATATGAAATTTTGTGTTACACTAGGATCGTATTATTGTTCAAGAGATTAATAGGTATGTGTGTCGTTCATATGTGAGCGAGCATTATCACCTATACCCTTAGACTATATCACCTGTACTATGAGACTATATGATTTCAAAATGGGTATTTCTAAATACACCCACTCTACTTGTTATATAAACCCACCTATACACATAAATACTGATTTGACCCACTTTTTGACCCTCGATGTTTGTGCGTGTGTCATCTTTAACGCAACCTTTTGGGTTATACAAAGTAAATCCAATGGCCGTTGGATTATAAAAAGTAAATCCAACGGTTTGACTTTATCTCCCAGTTGGAGTCTGCACGCGAAAATACAAAGGCAAAGGAAAAGACAGATGGGTTTCTTCTATTTTTTCCGTCCTCAGCATAGTCCTCTTGGCCTCCATCCCTATCTTCTCTGCTTGGCAGGATCAAGCTTTGACTTTTATTGTTTTAGATTGAACATTCCTTTTTGTAACAATTATCCATCCCTCATCAACGAAGAAAATCCTCCAAACCCATTACTAGATCTAAGCTTGACAAGTGAAGCAAAACTAAATCAACTCAGACAAACAAAAAAGTGAAGAACACAAATATCAAATAGAATGAGAAAAGGATTCAATACAGCAATGAACAGACCATAATAGTCTCAAATATCACCAGGTAACCAACTACTCTTCCATTGTATCAAGACCAAATAAAATCGTCAATCCCCGTTTCGAAATCAGCTTGAGGACAAAATATTACATATTACCTCCCTCCAGATCGTGATGAGAGGAAGCCAACCAAGATTTAGGATTTTCCCCATTCGGGGGTTGTCGAAACTCGAAAGTAGATCTGTTCCGGAGAAGATGAAAGGGTGGGTGTTGTGGACGGAAAAGAAGAGAAGAAGAGATCGCTGGATTTTCTTTTTAGTAAAGTAGGTGAAAGGGCTAGAGAGAAGGAACATATTTTGGTAAAAAAATTCAGGTCGTTGGATTTACTTTTTATAATCCAACGGGTGTTATTTTGTACAAGACCGCCCCTCAATATCTGACTCAACAGACATGGGTCCCATGTGAATGAGTTTATGAAGTCACAAGTACAATCCATTAATCATAGGTAATAGACTAGGGTGCCTAGTGTGGGTTTGTATAGCAACACCCTTTCAAAATTGAAAAGTTCTAAGTCGTATCTTTTTGAGCATTGGATTCAACGAATTGCGGAACACTCTTATCCGTTTTTTGAAGGTAGATTTATTTGTACGGTTATTTTCTTATTGATTTTCTTGATATAGATTCCGAGGCTGTACGGGACGTCGTACGGACTAATTCTGCTGTTCAGTGTTCAGGCTAGACTACACGAAGCCCAAGAGTCCAAGCCTTACGCACAGGCCCAATTCAGTTAAGTGCAGCCATAGGAAAAGTTATATGGGCTTTATTGGGCTGAGTGGATAATGTTGACGGCCCAAAGACCAGCCCATAAGGGTTAAGGAGCCAGACGACGAACTGGGAATCTAACGCATCTCGTGTTGTGTCGTATCGGTTGGTAACATATCGGGGTTTTATTCCTTACTTTTGTGGCCAAATCCGTCGTAGGTGGAGAGAGAGAGAGTCGGGGAGGGAGAGGATCCTTGGATGGATTCGATGGGGGTTGTGACGGCCATCGAAGACGGTCAGCGAGGCAAGTGGAAGCTAAGGAAAAGGAGAAAGAATTCATCTTGTTATGCTCCAATTAACAATCTGGATGATGGTTGCCTCATGCACATCTTCAGCTTCTTATCTCCCATCCCAGGTCTTTCTCGATTCTAATGTTTGAGCTTATGATTGATTGTGAAATAGGGCATATGCAATTGGGGCTTTGTTTCAAGTATAATTGCTTTGACTCGATTTTTGTTTTGTTGAAACTTTTTGTGGTTTCGTAGTTTTCAATTTTTCATAATCAAAACGCATTTGGAATCTTCAAAAATGAAAAATTGGGAAGATTTATGCTCTGATGGAATCTTCTATGGTTAGCCAAGTTCTCCAGTCCCTGGGGCTGGGGTTGCTGCTCTTTGATGCGGAGTGACCTTTGTTTTTGGAGGGTCGTGCAACTTTGGGTTACTGTTATCAATTGTATTTTATGAGTGCATTTGTGACTATTTGTCTATATTGACATGGCAATTTGATTGTTGGTTATGCTCATTTCTTAATTTTTCATACTATACATTGTGGTTGTCTGTGCATGTATGACATAATTCTGTGCAATTTCCGTCACATATTGCTATTGAGCTTGCAGATCGGTATAACACCGCCCTCGTTTGCCACAGATGGAATTACTTGGCCTGTCATCCCCGTTTGTGGCTGCGAGTAGACCGATCTGTTAATGATTTGTCAGAGCCTGGAGTTTTCCCCAACATTGAGACTGCCGTCTCTGCTGCAAGGTTTGTGAAATGGCATCCAACTCGCGGTTAGGTGATTTTTGGTCATATTGTCCTTCTGAAAGGCTGATAATATTTTTGAGTCTTGTAGGCCGGGTGACACCATTTTAATTGCAGCAGGGGGCACTCATCTTGCCTCTAATATTCAGATTAAAAAACCACTTTGCCTGGTATGGAATAAAATATACGTTCTTGATATTTTTTTCACGTCACTTGCCTACCATATCTCCTTCATGTGACTTTCGGTCATCTCATCATCATCATCAGAGCCTTGTCCCAAAGTGTTTGGGGTCTTCTGCATGAATTCATACTGTTTGGTCATAGCATACTCCCTTTAAATCTCATTGAAATAAGGTTTTACATAGCCATCACTGTTTCACCTTGTGGTCCTCATGCATGGTGACAAAGAGTGCATATGTTTCTCGTCAGTGTCTGCCTTCTGCTGCAGTTACATCCAACTGTCCAAGGCCGTGGTTTTAGTCACTCTCGAAGGACTAAGGAGCCTTTTTCTTATTACATCTCAATTTTTATTTTCCAGAAAGTGTCTAAATTGATACTCCAGAAATACTTGGTCAAGCATAATTGCTGAGGGATACTGAGTAAAAGATTAGAGATGTGCAGCTCAGGGGGAGAGTGGATTTTGTTGAAACCCCTGACTTAGCAACCTTACCTCTATTATGACTCTAATAACTGCTGCTATAATGTATGATATTGTTGAATTTTTGGGGCCAATTGGCAACTTGCTTTCATTCAGCATTTAGGATTGTGTAGAAATGCATACAATGTTCCATACTTGCTTGACCACCTTAGGGAGTTCAACATTTTTGGTACCATATTAGGGGAAGAATAAACTTGTAGTAATTCCACATTTTCACTTTCTATCTAAAGTCACTTTTTTCAGATTGGTGGTGGTGAGCTTCCTGATGAAACTATACTTGCATGTTCTCGAGGTTCAGACAGGTTCGTGAAATTACATGTGTTGATCTTGTCCGTACTGTTGGATTGGTGGACAGTTAAGACAATAAGCATGAGTTCACTACTAACTTTGGCTATAGTGGATGTCACATCATAATAGATGTTCTTTTGTAGTTTGTTAATGTTAGTATCTATTGAGGATAATGTCGTTTCTATATTATCTTGTGATTTCAAGTGTATAATATCTAGAAGTGAAGTACATGCTTCCCCGTGTAAGAGTCTCGAATCCAACAATCAAGAGTGAACTCTTTTAAAATCGCTGCTTCTATCTTTTTTTATCCTATATAATCAGGTTTGTCATCTAAATCTTGTCTGAGCAGTGCGTTGGAGTTCCTGTCCACCTGCAAACTGGCAAATTTGACAGTGACGGCTGAGCTTGGTTGCTGCTTGCTTCATAGAAGTGGGAGGCTAACCATAGAAGGGTGTGTACTTCAATGCGAATCAAACCCACTGGACTATCTATCGTGCCCGATTATGAGTACAGCTGGTGGCAGTAAGCTATTCTCTTCGACCCTGAAGGGCAATGGCGATAGCGTTTCTGTTTCTCAAACTCGAATTGAAGGAGGGGCCAAGGCTGTTTTAACCAGTGGGGATCTGTCATTGCACCGAGTTCGAGTTATTTATGCTCGAACATCTCTATATTTCTGGTTTGACTTAGATTACCAGTGATGGCCATTATCATCCCTGCCTATTGTAGCAAAAATGTTCTTGTAATCTTGTCGATTTAGATATTTATTTTGAAAAATTATCATAAAGTTTTATGATTCTCATCTTTTTGTGGGATCACTGAATATTTCTCATTTATTGAAAAGTAGATCAACAAATAAAATGCAAGGCGTATAAGGCCTTCCAGGCTATGAATAGGTCACCGGAATATTGTTTTGTTGGTCATCCTAAGTTGTTTTTTTTCTTGGTAAGTAATTATTACAGTGTTCAAAACAGGTTTACACAAGGATGTGAAAGCCTGGGGAAAAAAAATCATGATCCATGTTACAGACTTCCAGTACCAACGAGTGTCGTTCATATTTCTTCAATTCCCCTACCTAACCCAAAAAAATAAAGGAAAGAGAGAGAGTGATCCATAGGAGCGAGGCTTTTAGCGTAAGCACATGAACTGTGAGTTGGAGATTCATAACTTCATAATCTTCAAATCTTCAAGGGAAAACAAAACCAAGTAGAAAGAATAATATTTGAGAAAGATTCCAATTTTCCATGAAATTTATGGGTTGAATACAGAAAATAATCCTGAAAGACATTCCCAGAGCTTCTGTTGCAGATACAACACAGCCATAAATTGTATGCATGGCATCAGGGAAAAAACATCAATCGACTCAGCTAAATGTAATAACATGGCGGTTGTTTTGTCACAATATCTAGTACGCTTCCCAGCAGAAAAGTAAAGCCTCTCGCTAACTAAAAAAATCATTCCTATTCTCTGTTGTACAGTTGCAGCACATAGCTATTCACTTAACACAAAATTGGCATTGTTTAGATAGCAAGTTAGGTATCCGCAATTTTTCCAACCACTAAAACGTTCAGGATGATTTCACAGCTTCCAGTTAAACGCATCACCCACAGGCCAGGTTCGTCAATAGCAGTTCCAGAAGTTCCTGCAAGTTGGACACTGGCATTGTCAATTGACAATCAATCACTAAACAGAACTAGATTCCCCAAAGGCAAGGGAAGTGTTAACAAGAAACATTAAGCACGCTCAGAAGTGAAATGCAAGGGACTCTGCATTTCAAACAAATATCAATCCAAACCATGTTTGTAAGAGCTTGAAGGCATCACGAAACAGCAAGGGTTACTGACACTCAAACAATTACAAGACACTATCCTTCTGTCTGAAATAGAATGAGCAAGAATGTAAAGACTACTGACACCTATATATAATCATTTCGAAGACCAAAAGCTTGTAGGTAATTAGGGGTTGAGAAAATGCAAAACATCATCCTCATTTAACCATTGGGTGATGGTCTTATTATCTTAAGGCAGTCATTTGAATAGATCTGAATAGGACAGTGTCAGACTCTGCTAATGCTTAATTTCTGAAAAGAAAACACCCAATGAAGCTTGTATATATATTTAGACTACACAGTGACAAAATCTATAAAACATTTTGTAGTTCGCATAATCCTCTGTCAAGTTCAGATAAAATTTGGCCTTAGATGAAGATCCACAGAAACTATCCTGGACAATTGCATGTATGTCTTCAAGAATAGAACAATAGAGAACAAACTAGTCCAACAAAAATATTCTCGCTCATAGCTTGCATTATCAAAGACTACATAGGTTTAAAAAAAAAAAAAGTGTTTGATTAATGAAAATGGGTAGCAGGGATAAGAGAGCCTGGATAAGAAATACTCACTCTATGGCAAAAGAAAGGAGATCAAAATCAATTCCCCGGAGCAGGTTTTCTTTGCAGTACCAAATCATCAGCAGAGTAGTAATCAGCAATGAGCCGGTACATGTATGAAGGGTTATGCCCTCCACTGCAATTTATCATTATCAGTAAATTATATTTCCATTCCAAGAATTGAAAATCCTATTGAACATGAAATATTTAGCAGTGGAATTCAACAAAGAAATGCCAAAACTAACACTATGTAATGATGTGGATCAATTTATTCCAGCACTTGGTGTTAAACAGTTTTAGATGTTAAGATGCAGCAAAGTATATGTATGTTCATGTATGAGTGCACATCCAACACTACTCTAGCACATACTACAAAAATGACTAATAATAGAATTTTTGTTCCCTCTATTTTCATGCAGTCTTCCAAGAAGTTGAACTTACGTGTCAGTAATGAACAGACTAACAAGCTTTGGTGGCACATAATCAAATGTTGGATTAACAACATGAAGAAGAGGGGAACCATTGCCACTTCCAAAATCCATGCAGTCTGAAAATTCTCCAAAATCTAGCAGCTCAGATGGGGATCTTAGTTCATTGAGTAAGACCTCAGGATTATGTGGATACAGAGGGCACAACTGTCACATTGACAAACCAACAATGATCTTAAGGACCAAAGCAAGAATCAGACAGAGACGGGGAAAGTAAAAACCATTCAATTATATGCATAGAATATTAACATACTGTGTGAAACATTTCCAAATGAGTACAACAAGCATGTCAGAAATTTGGAAGAGAGACCATACACAGGTGAACCATCAACACTAAACTTCACCTACTAGTTAGCATTTCAAGTTAAAGTACATGAAAAGTGATGCACTGATACAGGGCAGATTTGAAGTTAATATCCCACGATACTATTCTCATGTAAGTTTGGAAATATAGGATGTTCGGTTTTGGAAATCATGAGATTGTCTAATCTCACATACAAGAAATTCAGAAGACAATTATAAGGTAAGAAACAATTGAACTCGCCAATGCAAAGTTCATGAAATATTACTTCCATTTGACAATTGCACCAACATCAATGGATTCTATCTATATGATTGACAGAATAATGTTAATAACAGAGATACCCACTGAAATCATAAAATTCAAGGAGAAAGAGAAACTTCTGGAAAAAGAATTGCATATTCGAATGAAAATTGAAATTAAAAAAAAAACTGATGTGCACATTTGCAGTTGTAACCCGTCAACTATAACACTTGTTTTGCAGGACACCAGGAAAACGCCAAATGAAATCCACTCTGAAGACAGAAAAGACGCACACTAAAGGAATGATGATCCAAGAGAGTTAGTTTGCTTGCCTTACTCCAGAGTGTTATAGATGAGTGGTAAAAAATTACCTTGTGACTGCCAGCCAGTACCACAAAAGGAACAGCATGCCTCTGAGCAGCAAGAGCAAGCATATTCATCCCAACAGGTGCAATAACCCCTCCATTGGCCATAACAGCATGAGCTCCAACTATAACCTTAACAAAAGAAGTTTCAAAATGAAGCAATCAACAGTCCTCAAAACCCATTACTAAAATTCAACGAAGTATAACAATTTCATACCATATTCACTCGAGAAATCATTGCAAAAATTGCTGAGTCAGTAATCAGAGTCGTCTGTAACCCTCTTGTGGCCAGTTCTTTTGCAAGCAAATGACCTTGGTATCTAATTGGAATTACAAATTAATTTTAAAGAAAGTAATCAACAGAACACCAAATATGTGGTGGTTAAAAATGGATTTTACAAATAACCAGCTAGCAACTTGTACAAACCTCGGAGCACCCTCAGCGACAAATACTCGAAATGATCGTTTCTTCTCCTTTGCAGCACAAAGAAATTCCAACACAGTCTTCGAACTACCTAATGTTAGTATTACCTCACTGCAAAACAAAAAAAAAATGTAATAAACATGACTTTGTAAGAAAATGTATGTATAAAGATACCCAAAAAGTTAACGAGGAGTAATATGAACAGCATCCAAATTAAAAGTGTACGAATCCATATGTATATACTGCTACTGAGCTACTCCATAAGAATATCCAATGAATGTCCTTTTCCCATCACATGGCAAAAACAGATCAGATATAACATAATAAGTTAGATTAAGTAATTTTTGTGAATTAGAATCTCCCCCACCATAAAATTTCCCAACCACTCTGCTACCTTCTTTTCAAAAAAGAAAAGTTTTAGAATATCACCGGAAGCAATTTCAATCTCAACTATTCAAGGAAAAAGAAAACCTTGCATGGACAAACAGACTAAATCATCAAAGTATGAAGGAGCAAAACGTACTTTTGATGGATGTGCTCTACCGCTTGCTCGGCGATCTGTTCATGGCAAGTATCTATATCTTGGATAAGTTCATTAACAGCTTCAATGACATCATGCTTCAGCTTCCGAGTTCTTGAACTTTTATCAGCAGCTGGATATGAAAACAATTCCTTACATATTGAAACTATAAGGCTCCTAAATTAATAAATAAAGAATCACTACAGCATTTAATCAGTAAAAGATTTCTACAAGATCAATTACCGTGTTTAACACCAAAAACCATTGACATAATAGTTATAGGATGAACCAATTGGTCTGATTCACAACCATATCACATTTGTGTTCATTAGCCATTGCAAAGTAGAGTAATGAGTGTTATGTCTCCTCTTCCTCAATCCTCAAAAGAAAGTCTATTCAAAATACCAGTTCTTCTCCTTTGAAGATTGTCAATGGCTAAATTATTTCTTGATAGATTGCCCATGTCAAAAACAAAGCTGTCTTTATAGGCTCTACTAGTTTCCATATTACATTCGATAGAAAATCTTTGTTCCCTTTCCCACCAGCAAAATTTAGGAGAAGCAAATAGAAGTCTATTACAATGAATGCAACTTCCTTCCATGCCAAACAATCTTCAATATTCATTTTGGGTCTACTCTTGTAAGTAGTTTCAAAAAAGTTTTTTGAACCAACTATACTCCTGGGATCCCCAGAAGGCATATGCCAGCCAATTACCACATTTGACAATTGCTTTTATGGTTCTTACTGTTAATATAGGTGTATTTAGGTTTTCTTTTATTTTTAGTAAGGGTACTTTGCTTTTTACATATCATCACGAGCTTTTGAGTAGCAATTATCATGAGTTACGCAGTTCAATCATCACTATGATTTACTTGTTGTTTTAGTCTTGAATAAGTTAATTGGGCCAAATTCAAGTTAAACTATTTCACCTATGGTTTACTAAGCATATAAAGAGCATATATTACTTGAGAATTTAGAAATATACATAAATAGCGTGTTATCTTTGGAAATAACATGCAAATTCAGACAATCACAACCCTCACTCCGATTCCAAAAAACTTCAGATAGAATGCCGGTACTATCTCCCACCAAAGTTACTGCTCTCATATAGTTCGTCGTACTCAGCACAGTTGCAAGAACTTCAGTTTTCCTTTTATTTTAATTCCAACCCAATCATCATCTCAATAAAACTTTAAAAACCACACCCCTTGTATTGATAGTGACATTCCAGTTCACCCAGCATACCCCAGGATAATCACACAAGGGTCTGATGCACTTCTAAAGAAATATCAAAAGGATGATAACTGAACTCACATTTGCTTTTTCCTTCAGAATCACCCCCTGATGAAGAAGTGCGTGGAATAGCGGATGAGTTGGGAAGGTCCTCCAGCAAGGTTTGCAAGGAAGGGGGACGTAGAGCACTTCTTGCAGCAGCAGCAACCACGGCAGCTGATAAAACTGAATGATCATCTTTCTGATTGTCATCTTCATCGTCGCTTACAGGTGATAAGTTCAACCCCGCCATGGAAGCCGTTGTCAGGGAAAGATCCTCCTCCCTGATAATATGCAAAACACGCCTCACAATATTCCCCACCGCAAGCTCTGCAATGACATCCATTCAATGCCATAAAACACAATGTAAGACAAGCCATCAAGCACAAACAAATGAGAAAAGGCAACAGCAAATGATATTATTCAAAAACGCATACAACTCACAACACGATGTTACTTATATAATTCAGACTCAGAATTCCATTACTTCACAGGATATTTGATAGTATCTTCCTGATCTACCGCTTAAATTAAAAATAGTAAGATCTCATTAAAATGCATACCGACAGGATTTGCCGCTACAAGCTGCTCTCCAACAGCCTTCACAGCATCAATCAAAGATCCAGCCTGGTTTGTGTAAGGCACTCGCTGTTGTGAAATCACAGACCGAAGCAATTCCGCTGCCAGCCTCGCCGTTGCATGAGAGCCCTCAATCTTACTGTCACCCAATAAACCAAAAAATTCCAACAAAGCTTCTACATGATTTTAGGCTCAATAAATAACTCAGTTGGCACATGCACAAAACTTGTACATGATTTTGAGGTTCCATAGACAGAGAGTACCGTTTTTTAAGCTTGCTAATGAAATCATTGACAAGAGCCTGCACGTCCGGCATGATTTATCACTAAATTTCCCTGAAAATGTAACAATTGCCAAATTCAACTCTCTAACACCACATAAATGCTCAGGAAAAAAAAAAGTGAACAAACATATTTATCCTCAGTATAGCCAAATTCTAGGGTAAATTCTTCTCCTCCACTTTTTCACAGAGCTTTAATGAATCAAACACGTTCCTACGCACTCAAAAAGGGGAAAAAAATCGAACTACACTGTCGAGATCAACAAATCAAAGAAACAAACAAATACGTTCTACATCAAATAAATTACTCATATAGCACAGAAAACAAAAAGAAACTAACAAGCATAGCTCCGTTTAAGCTAATACTGCTATCCAGTTCCACGAACACACAATTAGGATTTCCGAGAGATTACCTTGTTAGGCGAAAAACTTTAATCAAAAGATTAGAAACGCAGTTGATCACAAGAGGATGCTCGAAGAAACGGAAGAACCCCGAAAACGTGCTAAAGGCCTAAAGCGAGGGACTCTTTCCGCTAAAACGGCACCCCCGTTACCGTTCAGGAATCAGGACCTCAGGTCGGTCTTCCCTTACAATGATGGGCTGGACTCGGCCATATTCCTAGGACCCATATCACATAGGCCCAATCCAAAAGAACCAAATTCCACGCGCCAGAGTGTCTAGTTGTCACCTGCCGTCGCAGGCCCACTTGTCAAATAAATAAATAAAATTTAATTAATTTATTTCCTCATATTGAATTGTAGTTGCATGGATATTCGTGATTTTTTACAAGAGACAAGAAGAGCGGAGAGAAAATGAAACAAAAAGGATAACTCGAGCGAGGGGCCCGGCCCAAAGTCTTTAAACAATTAAACCTTTCTTTTTGTATTTTCTCGAGAAAAATCTCTCCTACCCTACGCTCCTCCTCGGCTCCTCGCCCTCTCTTTCTCTCAAGCTGGCTTTAATTTGAAATCCTTTTCTGTGTGTACGGGCATTTGGGTGTCTGTCAATTATTTATTACTCAGTACATTGTAGTAATATTATTGAGTCCTCTAGTTCGTATCTTTTCAGAGACGGTCCTGCTACTCCCTGCTCTCAACTTGTTGGGGTTTTGATTTGATTTGGGGGTTTGGTTCCTCGTAGGGTTTTTGATTGAATCGTAATCTGGAGGTAAATTCGACTATAGTTCTTATGTTCTGCATCAGTACTTCGGATTTCTTTTTGGTGTGTTTTTAGATCTTGGTTTTGATTTAGGGTTTGTGTGTGGCGACGAGTTTTTCCTGTTTTTGATTTGCTTGATTGAATGCCTTGGATCTTCTTTTCTTTCGCTATTTAGTTTGAGAATATTTATTTTGCTGGTTTCGTATGTTGATATGGTTTTTGTAACTTTTTGTCTTATTCGGATTGCCCTCCTAGGATTCATTTTTGACGTGACATTTTGTTACGATCGGATCTGCCATCATTTTGATATCGACTGGCTTCATCTGTGAATCCGGGCCTTATAATTATGTATTCTTTGGAGGATTCAACTCCTGTTATTGAGGTTACCCTTCCATAAGTGCCAATATCAGTTATTGAGATTTAAGGGTGATTCCTCTTATATTAGGAAACTATTGCATTGGTAGCTTCCTTGACTAGTGTACTGGTTCATTTCAAATTTTTTATCTTTGATGTTGCTACCTTGCTTGGGTGGTTGATCGTTATTTTGCACACCATGAAGTCCCAGATTTTATGCATATCAAAGTGTTTGATAGTAGTGAGCAAATAGTTGCCCCTCTCCTATGCTCATTTTGAATATGATTATGGAAGGAATTGTGCTGAAGATGCAATGAATTGTCATTCTGTTTCTATGGTTTGTGCTAAGAAAGAAAATATTGGTTACCACTTCCCAGTTCTTATTGTGTTGTTGTTATGCCACATTTCATGTTAGTGGCTTTTTTTCTTTTTTAATCAAGGAAATTGCGAGAAGCTGTTATTTTTTACTTAAAATTTTCTGTGGTGAAGTGTTGATTGAGATATTTTTGAAGTTACTTCTCTCTTGTGATGGATGCTTTGGCTTTTGAGTAGGTTGAAGATTCACATGTTGTTGGTAGATTCTCGACGGAAGGTTGGAATCAAATAAGAAGAGGGATATAGGTATAAATTTAATGGGAATGGCACTTTTATTGTATTTTTTTAAGAGCTACTTTTTCCTTTTTGATTGAAGATGAATTTTACTGTTTCATCTTGAAAAATGGCAAGACATACTGTTTTGTGCATCCATGTGTGAGTATTGTCGCTGGGTCCTGGCTGGTTAATATTGTTCCCTTTCTTCTTTGGTTTCTTCTTTGCATCTAGTTATTTACTTTTACTTGTTAGAAATTTGTAGTGGGCAATTTTTTTTTATTAATTTTCCTATTCACTTGAATGTGGAAATGCAAACTGCTCTATAATCTTTTTTTTTATATGGCTATGGAAAATTAAATAAATTCTTGTAGTGTTTACAATAGAAAGAATTTCCTTGTCAAGGAATCATCCGAATCTGTCAAATGATTCTTTATTGGGATGCTTCAATATGCTATGAGATTAGAGAAGCTACTTTAGCTTTTAAATGCTGATTTCTACGTACGTCAATGCAACGGTTAGGCATTTTGTGGTTTGACAACTAATTATATCATGCAAAAGAAACTGTCATACAAGGCAGTAAGAAGTAAAAATGTAGAGAGGTTGCATGGGATGAACCTTATATTACTGGTTCTATGCATTATTTTGCAGATAATTAATAGTAGGATGGCATCCGGCAATCCATTCTTTGATGACATGCGGATCAAGCCTGAAGTCATTGATCCTCCTCAAAGTGAAGCTATGATGGATGTGGGTGAGAATGTGAATGATCCTGCTCAAACAACTCTAAAACCCAACTTGACGGTATCTAGCAGTGTTCGTGAGCTGTTGGAATGCCCTGTGTGTTTAAATGCAATGTACCCACCAATTCATCAGGTTTGATGACAGTTTTTGTGTTATTAGTTTATGCATTCAGCTCTGGTGTCTATGAAATAGTTAATCAAACCATCAATATTCACCTCACTTTCCAGTATCAGTGTTGTTCCTTCTGTGCATTTATTTTTAAACTTGTGTTGTGATGGCCTGATAAGTTGTGTTCCACTATAGCCTAGAGTTCTAATATTTGGTAAGTCGATTGATTGGGTATGTTTATCTCTTACATAATTAATTGTGCACATTCAGTTGGCGGGTACTGAAATCAGTCTCTCCACATATTATGTGGCGTAATGTCTTCGTATATTCTGCATGTTCCCAACCCCGCACACTACGGGAGCCTTGTGCATTAAAGTTGTTTACCCTTTTATTCAGTTGGCTGGTGTTGCTTCTTCTGTCTCTGTGCTCTGTCTTGTCCACTTCCTACTCATGTTTTGTATGTTCACATATATATGCACTTGCACTGTTGATTGGAATACATGCACTGGATTTTAATGTCTTGTTCTTGAATGTCTATTTAGATGACAATTCATCGGTTGCTGTTGGCTAAAAGTTTATGTGTCCTTATTCTAGTTGAAGAGATTTAAAATATTACCAGATCTGGTCCTGATTGTTTTTCCATTTCGTTACAGTGTTCAAATGGCCACACATTGTGTTCTGGTTGCAAACCCAGGGTGCACAATAGGTGCCCCACTTGCAGGCACGAACTTGGTAATATCAGATGTCTTGCACTGGAGAAGGTGGCTGCATCTCTTGAGCTTCCGTGTAAATTTCAGAATTTTGGGTGCATGGGCATATATCCATACTATAGCAAGTTAAAACATGAATCTCAATGTGCTCATAGACCCTACAACTGCCCCTATGCTGGATCAGAATGCACTGTCGTTGGTGATATTCCTTATCTAGTAGCCCATTTGAAAGATGATCACAAAGTCGACATGCACAATGGCAGCACTTTTAACCACCGATATGTCAAAACAAATCCGCATGAGGTTGAGAACGCCACTTGGATGCTGACGGTACTGCTTGTTTTGTCTTTTGTATCAGAATTCTCATTTATCTTCTGTCTTTCCCTGTTTCTAAAGCAGAGCAAGGTTTCTGTTGTGCTAAGTTCGTGACAAGAATTTTGTTCGACTCATTTAGATCTAGTAATGGCATTGGCATAGAGCCTCAGTCTGCTCATCAGCAAAACAGCGGTTCTAATATTTTGCCAAATTGCCCTGTTATCATGATCAATGAAATAAGATGCCAAAACATCTTTTTCTTGTTGAAGAGATTATGCTTCCTGTCATCATTTGGCACACTACACTTGTTCCTACTTCTATTGAAATTGCATAGAGCATGTGCTAGTATTCTTTCGATTTTTTTCTGACTAGATCTCCACTTTCTTGGTCTTTTTAGGTTTTCAGTTGCTTTGGTCAGTACTTTTGCCTGCATTTTGAAGCCTTCCAACTTGGGATGGCTCCTGTCTATATAGCATTTTTGCGGTTTATGGGAGATGACAATGAAGCAAAAAATTACAGCTACAGTCTCGAGGTTGGTGGAAATGGCAGGAAGATGATTTGGCAGGGGGTGCCTCGGAGCATAAGAGACAGTCACTGTAAGGTTCGTGACAGTTTTGACGGTCTCATCATTCAACGAAACATGGCCCTGTTCTTTTCTGGTGGAGACCGGAAGGAATTGAAGCTCAGGGTGACTGGTAGGATTTGGAAAGAACAGTGATTAGTTCCTTCTCTCTCAACTATTACATCCGATTCAATCGTAGCTCAGGGCAAGTAGTAGTATCTATTTTTAGTTTTTACTGACTTCTTGTCATGTATTTTTTCAAGGGTAGAAGGCAAACTCTCTTTGCATTTCTATCCATCGAATGCATGAGTAGGAAATGCAACTCTTATGCCTCAATATATGATAATTATCTGTAGAGATCTAGATGTAGTATGTTGGAAAGCGATTTTATTATCCCTTCTATATCACTTGAATTGTTATCTCATCAGATGTCTAGTGAAAAATATGAAGAAAACATGGTAACATCCACTGTTGAGCATGATTGCAATGCTTGGGAAGCTTGTTCAAGGCCTTTTTCTTGGCTAAAATGGCCTGATACATGTTAATGCAGAGTATGAAATGTAGGTTGCCTGCTTAATGATGCTTCATAACATTAGTCAGAGTTTGATTTTGCTTTGAGTTGAGTGCATGTCTTTATGTTTTAGGTTTTTTGAGCCAATGAGTTATGCTGGTGGGTGGCCTCTCTCTTGATTGACCACAATGGGGCCATAAACCAGACTTGATCAATTAATTAATATTTAATGACTACAAGGCTAAGACTTGAATGCAAGTTGAAGAAACAATAAACGCTGAAAAGGAATCATCATTGGAGCAACTACTTGGTGAGCTGAGTTTTATGTGTTCTTTGACAATCCTATAATTGAATAGCAGCACATCGAAAATACAACAGAAACCAAGTGGAATGCAGAACTGTCGGCAGGCCGACATCAGGTCCCGCCCTTGTCCAAAGCAGGCCAAACTAGGGTTTTCAACACCGGCCGACTCGACCAGTTCCCTCCTCCCTCTCCTCTCTACCTCAAGCTTCAATATTCATGTACACGGCAAGTGTACCATTTCACTTTGTGGGAATTTAATTTTTTTTTTTCCAATAGGCCATCATTTTTAATACCAAAATGACTAGAGTCGGCTTTCAAAGAGAGAATCGATAGTGAGTGGAACGTCTATGCCCATCGAATCGAAGACCATGTTCACGCCACAACCAAAGAACTAATAACACAATCGCATATGAATCATATGACCATCATTTTTAATACCAAAATGACTAGAGTCGACTTTCAAAGATAGAATCGATAGGGAGTGGAACGTCTATGCCCATCGAATCGAAGACCATGTCCACGCCACAACCAAATAACTAATAACACATTCGCATATGAATCATATGATATGATTTATCGAAATAAATGGGCAAGAAAGTTGAATTCAAAAAATTGAAAAATGGAAAAAAAATAAATTATTATGGGCATGTCTAAAACGTGTTAATAGCGTGTGGAAAGAGAGCTCTCTCTCTATCTGGTTCAGGAATTTGGAGCCAAACTGCCAGAAGAATGGTGCTCATCCCCTGAAATCCGTCTTCCCCACGTTTGACTTTGCTGGTGGCATTCGCATTTTCTTCCTGGAAAATTAATCACAATTTTTTTAAAAAATTCTAAAATATTTTTTTGGATCAAACCCACTACCTTTTGCTTGTGATATTTTCCTTTGTTTCGTCCCCAAGATAAATCCAAACATACAATTTGTCGTTATTGGGCAAATTATCCATTATTCGTTTCCTCTACCCGTTCAGGTGAAACTGCCCATGATTCCGCAATTTGACTTTGCTTTCCATTTTAGTAAGAACCATTTTGAATTTCAATTCCGAGGAAATCAATGCGGGTGTCGACGTGATTGATTTTATCTTTGATGCAGAGAGAGAAGCGGCGGTTCAAAAGGCCCTTTTTTTGGCATAGACAGACATCAATATGTGAGTGTCTTTCTGATTTTAAGTTTTGATTCTTTTTTATTGCAAATTAATGTTGTTTACCTGTTATGATTTTTTGAACTGTTGGTTATGGTTTATGGGTAGGTGGTTATTTAAATATGTTTTAATGCTTGCGGAGGAGGAGTTGATACATGGCAATTCACAGACAGTATCAGTTAGATTCTTGATTTTTTTTGCTAGATTGAGGAGATGATGGCTATTCACAGACAATAGCATAGAAGATTCATGAATTTGGTGCTATTGAAGGATGGAGATGTCTACCCAGCAAGTGAATTCTGACCCCAACAATGTATCTGGTAATATTTTTCTTCCTGTTAATTTCAAAGATTCTGCTAGAATCATATTTTTCGTCGTCCTTGTTAGTTAGGTTTCTGTAAAAAAGTTTACATACAAAAAATGAATGGTTGGTTCAGGGGATGGAGAAACAATGGAAACTTCTTGACATATGGTTATAGTATCTGCTTCTTTAGGGGCTGAGAAAAACAAATTAAAATATAACAATATGGAAGTTGCATGTAATGATGTCTTGGAATCCTGAAATCCACCGTTATCTTTTAGTTGTTGATCAATATCTCCTCAAACATCTGTTGCTTGTTAAAGTAGAAATGCATTCTTTACCATAGCAAATAATGGACACGAATTTGTTCATATATTTATTGTGAATTAATTTCCTTGAGAAATATCATGATTGATTTGTTTGAGATAGCTCAATGGTGATACAATTGTTATCAATGTTTTTTTTATAATAACGATAAACTATTAGCTAGTTAAATAAGGTGATTGCCGCACATTCCATCATCTCTGTCAGTTCATTATTAAATATGGACCATCTTCTTGACTAGTCAACCTTGTTTTGTATATATAGCATCTCTTGATGGTTCTTGTGCATTTGGGTCTCATTCAAAAGAAATATGAATTATCTATTACTGCTTACATGATTAATGGTTTTGTTAACATTTAGGTAGTGAATGTTGTATCTTTATCAGGCTAAAGTTCAATTTCTCATGTAAAATTTACTTGAAATGATTGAACTTGTTAATTTCCAACACCAAGATAGAATAGGGGTGTGATAATTTGCTATATATGTTAAATTTGTAGGATCAGGAGGTTGCCTTTATGATCTATTATATTCAGAGACACCAAATTGGAAAGTGGATTGTCAGAAAATTTCTGGTATAATGAGCTGTAATCTTCACTTTCTCCTTAAAAACTTTATTTGTACATTGGCCTGCCACAGGGAAGTTGATTGTGTCATTTCACCAGAATCAAATAGTAAATCCGAAATAGCAATTGAAAAAGATTATGCCCGAACAAAATGCAGTGCCAATGTATCGATATCAATCTATTTACAGATGAATTTTTCACTCAGGCTGCAATTGATACGTGATGACAGTAAATATATCTTATGGAAGGTTCATGAAAACCCAGTAGTGTGTGTATTCATCATCTTCTCCAGTTATTTAATGTCTTATTTACCTACCAGTCTTGATTGTTGAGGGAAACCATAGTGATTAGGTTATTAGTGGAGTGTGGGTCTTGGCTACGTTGGATGTCCTTAGATTCTTAAGTGTATTTGTCCTTAGAAGGCACTAAACTGTGCTCTATTCCCAATCTTTTTGATAATACAATAATATACTTACATTATGCAAATTGGATCTGTCTTCATCAGAAATCTCTTTGTTTTTGTATGCCTTGAAAAATTAATTTGGTTAATTTTACAATTTTATTCTCACTCCACTGGAAAATCTTCACACCTTTTACTTAATGCAAATTGCTTGTGCAGTCTGTCAATGCTGTATTGTACAGTTAAGAATACCTTGAGTTTTGTCTTGTCATCTGATTGCCCATTGCTTGCTTCCTGATTCTTCTTCATAGTATGATTGATGATTTCTGCATCATAGTGTTTGAACTCTTACGGTATATTATAACTTACTGGTGCTTGTCAATGTATTCTCATATCGTAAGTATATTCTGCTTCTAAACTCCGCATTTATTTTGGTGAAGCATTTTGTGGCACTTGGCAGCGTTAAGCTAAATCCGGTTATTTTTCCTAATCAGGCCCACGAGGAAGATTAGAGAATCTTTTGCATCATTCAGGGAATAGTGTTTGTGCAGATTGTGGATCTCCAGATCCAAAATGGGTGTAAGTACCTTAGTTGGATTTGAATGGCTGTTGATAGTTATTAAAAAATACAGTGAACTTCATGAACAAAAATAATACTAAGTTAATAGGAGGCCTAGATGCTATAGTTTCTCATGCCATTTAACAATACGCGAGTGTAATATTTTCTTCTGCTTTTGTTGTTTCTTATGCTTGAGTTCGCCTGTGGGTTGTAAGCATATACATTTGGCAATGATACCCTTGGGTTAATATAAGGGATTTTAATCAACGTCCTCAGAAGTTGATTGAAATACTTTCCATAGCAGGTGGAAAGTTTTCAATTAGTAGCTAGTTGGCGAGAAGACCTACCTTCCTGCTTCTTAATTAAGGGAGACAAAGAAGATGTTCAATTCAGCTCTGTTAGAAGTTCCTTGTACTTAAACTCCCCCCGCCCCCCCCCCCCCCCCCCCCCCCCCGCGTTCAATATCAGCTTTTTTGGATGGTTGGCTAATTGCGCTTAAGCAATGGTCTACTGGGCTTAGTTCCAATTTGTTTGCAAGTTTGTCTTTCTCTTCTTTGTAAAGTCTGTTAGGGTTGCACCCCCTTGGTGCCAGTAATAAATTTTTCTCTTAAAAAAAAAACTTCTAGTAAGCCTGTTATTCTGCAATTTTCCGTAGAGGTTTAGTTTACTTGTACATTTTTATTCTCACAGCCATTACCTCTTTTTTTTTATTTGGGTGCATTGCTTTCCTGCTAGCTTAACTATTTCACCTATATTATGATTATATGAAGGCATCAATTATCTTGCCCATGGTGCAACCATAGTGGTAATGCTAGTCCTTCTTTTCCATGTGTATCTCTTGTTAATTTCAGTTATATGCAAGCACTTTAACAGTATCATCATTTGGTACATTTCAGATCTTTAAGCCTCGGAGTATTTATTTGTATCAAGTGCTCTGGTGTTCATAGAAGTCTAGGGGTTCATATATCAAAGGTATGATTCTAATACTATATTTAGATTCTTTTTTATTGATTGATTTGTGGTGGTGCTCCTCTTCAAATTACAGAATATCATCTGCAACCATGGATAATTCAGATTTAATTGAAGGAGAAATTCTCTAAATAAGGAAATAAGAACAGAAATATGAGGGGTTCAAGACATGAGCATGAAAATAGGGAAAAAAAACTGATGAAATAAAGTTAATAAAACCCTCATTGCTCTGGAGTGTCTTCTGGTCTTATGTTGCATTCTCTTTGCAGTATGAACTGTGAAGAAGTTAGCAATAACGTTCTAGAGCAATTGGCAGCGGTATGGTAATCTACTATGAAATGGGGCAGAGGAAAGTAGTGTCGCAGGAATTCCATCTAGAAATTTCTTCTCGCTCAGTATCGTGACCCAAAAATTTCCCCATTGTAGTATTTTGTTTGGCAAATTTTCCTGCTTCAGCCACTCTCATGGAGAATATACATAATCGGGGCATGATCATATGAATCACATTGTAATTATAAAAGTTTCTTCGAGGGAGACCCAGGTAGACAACGTCATTATAGATTGAATAAAACATCTATAAAAATTTGGTTTAGAGTGCTATGCATGCTAGGCAAGCTTAAAGGCCATCAATGCTTGATGTTGATGGAAATTTCTGCCATAGAAGGAAAAAAGAAATAGTAACAAGATGCTAGTTTGATTAGTAAGGTGGAGAAAGTCATTAGATGATTGAAATTTTGTATATCAAATAACTTCCTGGTCATCAGTGTCCAGGTCGTTTTCAAATTGATCTAAATCAAAATTTTCATTTCTTTTTGTCCATCATAGGTGTGCTGGTCTCTCCACCCCCCTTCCGTCACTATTTTGTTAGTGGATGCTCTAACTTGATGCAATCATGACAGGTTTTATCTGTTAAGCTCGATGAGTGGACAGATGAACAAGTAGATGCTTTGATGGATTTGGGTGGCAATATGGTGGCAAACAAAAAGTACGAAGCTTATGTTCCAGATGAAGTCAGAAAGCCCAAACCAGATTCTTCTGCAGAGGAGCGCACTGATTTCATTAGGTACTTTCGGTACCAACACTTCTAATGCATTCCTAGAAGAGACCCACACTGTTCTAAATCATGATATTACTTTTTGAACGGTCAGGAGAAAATATGAGCAGCTAGAATTTTTGAACCACCCTCAAGAAAGTATGACCTGCCCCTTTCCAGCTCCTCATAAAAGAGCAACATCCTTGAGTGGTAGTTCATCAAGCTCTAACTCTTATCAAGATAAGAGACGCTATGATAAACAACCAACCAGAAATCGCATTGGGCAGGCATTTCGTAACAGCTGGGGAAGAAAAGATGCCGAGCACAAGAACACCAAGAAGAGCAATTCGTCGGTATTCATTTCTGTTCATCTAATGCTCAATTCATCTGCCTTCTAAGGATTACAATATTACTAAGAAAGTTTGTTACCGAATTGACTTTTTGATATATTTTGTCAAAATCACAAAATTTTAAAATATTGCCAAGTACATTTGCAAGAGTGAATCCATTTACCTTTCTCTCAAGATAAAGATGCTTCTATGGGATAAATAAATATGTTTACGGGCATCGTGGGTGTGGGTATGTGGATTCTCGACCCAAATACAAGTTAGATCCAATACAATATAATGAACTGTAAAATAGTGTGATGCAACTTAGCTATTCAGTTTGATGTCACTGAACCTCGTTGCTTTCAACATGCTGTTTATAGGCAGGTATGGTTGAATTTATTGGATATGTTAAGGTCAATGTGGTCAAAGGCACCAACCTTGCAGTTCGAGATGTGATGAGCAGCGATCCATATGTCATTCTTGCACTGGGTGATCAAGTAACTTTCTTTCCCTTGTGAACTCTTAGGCATCATCTTTTTATATTTGCCTAAAATAAATTATTTTTTTTCTTATTTGAACTTGACTTTTAATTATCTCAGTGATAAAATACTAAATGATTATTGTTGCAGTCAGTGAAGACACGAGTCATAAAGAATAACTTGAATCCTGTCTGGAATGAAAGTCTAATGTTGTCGATTCCGGAACATATTCCCCCTCTAAAAATAGTAAGTTCAATTCTTTTCTTCTTCTTCTTCTTTTCTGTTATCTTTTGCTAATCTACAGGCGAACATAGGCGTGGACTAGTGAGAGAGTTGCAAGGGTGCAACCTAGAGATCACAAATTTAATCCTGAAAACAGTCTCTCCACATACTATGTGGAGTAATGTCTACGTACATTTTTTTTACCCAGTCTACTGCGAAAGCCTTGTGCACGGATGTTATTTACCTTTATCTTTTAATAATCTAGTAAGTCCAGTTCTTTGTGAGCATTTTATTTAGTTTTATGTGACTGAAGCAAAAGTTAAAACACATTTGGTCCAATGTAAGCCTACTTCTGCAAAATGTGAAAAGCATGCTTTACTTTTTCGGTTGTAGCACATTTAAGTTGCATTTTCTTTTGAAGTCTTGATTGGAGCTTCCTATATATCCTTAAATGCCAAATTAATTTTGATTTTTGGATGATGATTGTTATGTTAAGACTTCACTTTGTGGTCTATGCAGCTTGTTTACGATAAGGATAAATTCTCGACCGATGACTTTATGGGGGAGGCTGAGATTGACGTTCAACCCCTTGTTGCAGCTGCCAGAGCTTATGAGAGATCCGATATCAACGAGTCGATGCAACTAGGGAAGTGGATAGCAAGCAAGGATAACACACTAGTTAAAGATGGTATAATTACCCTACAAGATGGGACTGTGAAACAAGAGATCAGTCTTAGGCTACAAAATGTTGAAAGGGGAGTGCTAGATATTGAGCTTGAATGTGTTGCTATTACTCAATAACTGTTTAGCTTAGAGAGCTTGTGAAAAGATAACTAATTGAACATGATGTTATGGTGGTTAAAAAATACCATATCAAGTATCAACCACATACAGGAACCTCTTGCCCTGTCACTTTGAACTTTCATTGCGTCAAGACTTTTTTTATAGCATTTGATATTATTCTTCCTCTGTCTCTTTTTCTTCTTCTTCCATGACAGTCTATGCAAAATACGTCTGTATTTTGATTAGTTAATGAATGGAAAATCATCTCATTTACTGATACATTTAGCCAGTAAAAGCTGTGATTTTTGGATTTGATCATCAGCGATTTGTAAATACACTTTTCTGGTCAAATTGACAACTAATGGGACATGTTTCTGAAAATGGTAGAGATCAACTTCATTTTGCACGCAATGGTAATGACAATGGCAGTCTCTAGTCACTGAACAGAGTGAGGTTCTGGCGTATATTCTCAATTACAATTCAAGGAGGTTGTGATGTCCTAAAATTGGCATAGTTAGCAAACTTTTGAGGCAAAACATTCCAAAGAGACAGCTTATCCCATTGTCCTTTGCATCCTGACCCAACTGTTGCAACAAGAACAGGTACCGATGAGGAATCAAAACTGTATCAGAAAACAACAGCTCACCATACATGCATTTGCACTAAATCAGACTTCCATCATTCAATCAAAAGAAAATAATGAATGTAACAGGACGTAAACCCTCTTTTGATATCAAAAAAGTTATAAAAGAGAGAAAGAAGTTATGTGAAGCACCTTTGAATTCCTAAAAGCCATCAAATGAAATTGACATGCCAAAATCACTCAAAGCTCCAACAACGACAACTCGTCTCTCATATGCTGAGAACGATGTCCCAACCATTGAATATACATTCAGACTAAAAGATCAAACACACAACTTATCCTCCCTAAAAGTTCATTCCATGACATTCAGGCAGCATTATGCTCCATAAAAAAGTCCTGTCAACGAGACCAAATAGAAAATAAGGACCTGAGTACTTCCGCTCTATACACTAGCAGGATTCTGATTTTACTCAGGAAAAAACACCCATTTTGAATTCCTCCAGCATAAAATGAACATTCAGCAAAAGAACTACTCCCTAAATGATGGTAAACTTCAGCTCCCAAGCTCACAAACAGACCAAATATCAGAAGAGTTTCCAAGTTTTAAATCAGGACAATCAAAGTCAACCATCTAAACATTTGAACATCACCAAATGAAAGAAAAAAAAAACACAAATTAATCAACTAATCAAGAAAATTATGCTTTAGCCACCAAAAGGAATTCAAGAACAGGAAGTTAGTTCATTAGACAAACTCCATTCTCATCATCAAGCATAAATTGCAATATATGCAAGTCATTTGCATTAAAAGTATCACTAGATATTTACATTCTAAGAAGAGAGAAACAATCTCCCTTTAAGGACATACAACAAGAATAACCAAACCATTTTGGCTTCCTGATGGCATGCACTATTATTTTTCATGAACAACCTTCATTAAACCAACAGAGCATCAGTTCCCTCACTAATGCATGAACAATCACAAAATAAACCCCATGAACTTTTGAATTCCAAAAGTTCTTAACGATATTGATGAATTATGGTTATGAAAAACCAGTAAATCTGATTACCACACACCAGAAGTGAGCGTTTGAGATCAATGGCAGCAATCCGGGCACCTGCTCAAGCCATTTTCATTGCACTCCAAACACCTCTTCAGCACCCCTTCAGCTTCATCAAACACCTTCCTACTTCCACTGCAATTCCCACATGGCACGAACCTTACATCCCCACAAGCTTCACACACAAACCCAGGTTTCTTCACCGGGAACCCTTCGAGAGTTTTGGCCAATTCACCAGTGTCAAACATTTGTTTTATCGCATCAGCACCACCCACATGCTTACCCCTAATAAACACTTGTGGCAAACTCGCATTTTTTTCTCCCAAAACACACTGCAGCTCCAATCTGTAAGCTGAATCCATTGAAATATCGCGCTCATCAACCCAAACCCTAAACCCTTTGAAGATCATCATCACAGCATAGCAATCCTCATAAGTCCTTCTTATTCCCCTTAAACTGGTCAAATACACCACAATTCGATCCTCAGTACCCGGTAATTTAATTGATGAACGATTATTGAAGTTAGCTGATATAGAACTGACTGGTCCCATCGATTTAAATGACTTTAGCTTCGGTTGTGATTGAACTTGCAATTCATTTGATTCATCTTTCGCGGATTTTGGGGAATCAAATAAAGTGGCAAGTTTTTTGACCTTACCTTTAACAGATTCATACGAGTTGTAGAATTTGGAGATGGAAACAGCCCGTTCGAGAGGCGATGGCTGCGGTTTCGGTGTCGAGTGCATGGTGAGAGATCGGTTGAAGAAGGAGGAGATTTTGAACTTGGTCCCCAATTCCGACTTATTCCCTGATCCTGCCATCGACCCAGATCGTAAACTTCACAAACAATCAAATAATCAAGCGTTTCTTCGGTGGTTCCGATCAACCAATACAGAGAAATTCACAATCTTGATTTTTTCCGATTTGGGGCAAGAAATGACCAGAAGGCGAAATTTCGAGAATATCTTGGTTTTGTCGTTAACAACAAAGCTGGAGAAGAACAGCTAAAAAGGATACGATCCTGATCGGCTTTTTAGGTCGGTGTTGTGGTTGTTTCTGTTGGATAAAATGTGGAGGAGCTGGCTTTGGAGGCGTGGATAGGAAGTCAAGAAGTTTTGACAGTTTATAGAGAGAAAAACTGACAAAAGGACTTCCTTTTTTTTTTTGGTTTGAAGAAGATGCCAAAACTCACCTCCCACGCCGCCACGCGGTTTGGCCTTTTTGAATTCTTTGTTAAAATACCAAATACATATATACATGTATACATGTTGATGTATATGTGTCGATGAATATACATATACATACAATATATATATATAGAGGCCTGTTGTTCACGCTGGTTATTGTATATAAAACTATCTATCTTGGTCAACAATTTCATTCTTTTTTTTTCCCCCTAAAGGGTGAGTAAGGGCCGGGCCTCAATCTCACGCTCTAACTTCCAAGGAAGGGACATTGTGATGCCCCTATATTGGTCTTTCTTGCTCATTTGTTTGGGACCCATGATCCTTTAACCACAATGGTACACATTTAATGTTGCATACTTTTGTGCCAAAAATACGAAAAAAAATGATCCAACAAAATTGCGCCGTTGTGACATACGACATTTCTCTTCTCACTCATACCCCACTTTACATGTTTCTCAATTTTTTGTTGGCCTAAACGTCATTGCAGTTGTTGGTTTGTCCTTGCATGCAAAGTTGCTGTCATTCAACCAACGACTGATTTGCAACAATTTCATTCCTTAGAGCAATTGCAGTGTTTTTTTTTTTGTTGGGGCATGGATGTGTTTTTTTTAGATTTTGTTGAGCCATGAATCAAATGGATGCTATAACAATGCACCTATTTTTGTTGGGCCAGGCATGAAACATGGTCTTTGATTGCTCTAATGTTGACATGCTTTATTGACATTTGGGCCCGCCCTTAGAGAAAGAAACAAGTACACAACAATCATAAATTCACAATTGCGTGCCCACGTCCTCCTTGAAAGAGGAAAGACTTGGGCCGTGCCTCATTTGTTGGGCCTCATCTCACAAGCCCAAATAATATGGTTAACGCAACGTCTATATCCGAACTGCAGTAAAAAAACGGTGCTCTGAACTAAAGCTTCTTGTCAAGTCTTTCCCCCTCAGCTCGAAATTAGGGGTTTAGGGTTTTTAATCACCCCCCTCTGCCCTACAATTGGGGCTTCTCGATTTCGCCTCTCGTTCTCGAATTGAGATTCTGAGGGTGTTACAATCATGTACGCTGATCCTCAACAGCAACAGCAGCAGCAGCAGCAGCAGCAGCAGCAAATGCCGCAGCCACAGCCACTGCTGCAGCAGCAACCGATGGGTGCGGACTTTCCAAGGGGACCAGCACCGCCACCTCCGCCAATGATGAGACAACCCTCCGCTTCTTCTACTAATATTAACCCGGAATTTCAGCATCCTTCCGCCCCTGCTCCTTACGACGGTATTGTTGAAATTCATTGGTAACATAATAATTGGGATTTGATCTAAGGGTCGTTATCTTGTTTGATCATCCTTATGACTAAGCCTAAAGATCAAGTGGTTGTTGTTAACCATTCCCTCATGATGAGTTTTTCTTCTTGTTTGGATTAAGTGGTTGTTGTTAACCATTCCCTTTCCATTCATTAATTGTTGTTGTAGTAGCTCATGGAGACAATTTCGCCGCAAAAAGAATGAGAAAGCTCACACAAAGGAGGGCAGTTGATTATACCAGCCCCATTGTGAAATATGTACAGGTAATCCATTCTTGTAGGATACTTAGTTTTCACATGCCATCAAGGCTGCAATCACTATCCAATTTTTCATAAGAAATTGATGCAGAAGCCTTAAATGCTAATATATTAGCACAACAAAGCTTTGGTAACCGTCACTAATCAAATGCCTACAGCGAGGTGGTAATTTTCTGTTTGAGTTCACCTCTTTCAAAAAGCAGTGATTAACTGAAAGAGCTTCTTTTCAACAGTAACTAGGAGAGGGAATCAACATAAGAAACTAGGCTCTTAATGGCTATTGGCTCCAAATCTTCCTGAAATGGGAGGAGACGAGATGGAATGAAGTTTCATAAGTGTGGAATAAATGAAGGGATATTTCAAAAGTGCTATGTAAAGGGGTTTTGGTGATATTGGCAACTGATGCCCTTAGTTAGACATAATTCCTCATCAATTTCTCATACTCTTAGTCTTACTTTGCGGAAAAAATCATTACTCACCACCATCACTTAAAACAAGCTTTGTACTATTTGCAAAAGCAAACTGTCGATCTCCCAATTCAATGGAATGTGTCTATGTGGAAATGTTATGAAATAAGGTGTAATGCCTAAAATAAGGTGTAATGTCTATGGAAGCCTTTAAATACTGAAAATTCCTGTTGATACTACCCACTTAGGACACGCAAATTGCTCTCTTACTATTTTCTGTTTGAAGTTTAAACTTCAACAACTTGTGATTTTTATTAATCTTTGTGTAGGCTCGTATGTGGCAGAGAGATTCAAGAGACAGGACAGTATTGCAGCCTACCCAGGCAGCAGCAATTGATGTCAGTGAGCATTACATATCTGTTTTTTCTTTTAATATGCAACACGGTTGAGTGGACTAATTGGTATAAACATCACTTTTACACCCTTGATAAGAAACATTTTCATTTATACTCTCGTGCAGATGCTGCCAACTGCTGCCTACTCAGATAACCCATCCACAAGCTTTGCTGCAAAATTCGTGCACACATCTTTAAACAAAAACCGCTGTTCAATTAATCGAGTTTTGGTAAGTAAGATTTGTATCGTGTCTGCTGAATGTTTTTGGTTTTCAATGCCTTATCTTTTGTTGCATGATCAGTGATTAACATATCATCTCAAAGTATTTGACATGGGAATCAAGTTTGGCTGTTTAGGAGAAAAGGGTTCGTATTCAATGATATGAGGATTGAGTATTCAATGATATGATAAAGCAGTTGTATGCATTTGTGTCTTTTGGATTTCAGTTTTTTCGTGTGTGGGGTTAAATTATAGTTTCATCCATAGTGTCTCCTGAAAAATGGGAATGAGTAATCAGTAAACAAACCGTTATGTGGCTAAAAAACTTAATGGAATTAATTCTCATATTACCTTAGATTTATGTGGTGTTAATATTAGAGTTCAGACTGGTGGACATAATTTTTTTTAAAGAACATTTTTTCACACAGAAATTTTTGCGGCTAATATACGGTAGAATTTGGCAAAACCATATAAGCGATAGTCTTTTATGATCAGTATGTCCTCTTCCATTGCTTATGAGTTTATAGCTGAAAAGTGTTTCATGGTTTGCTCTCATAGTCTCATTATGATTTTTTGTGGTATGTGGAGTGCCTTGCTAGAGCTTTTAGTTGAATTTTTTTTTTCCAAGTCTTGATCTTGTGTTACTTAGTGTTTCTGAATCTGATATGGGTGACCTCTTTGATGTTTTCAGTGGACTCCTACTGGTAGACGTCTTATCACAGGCTCCCAAAGTGGAGAATTTACTCTTTGGAATGGACAATCATTTAATTTTGAAATGATTCTTCAGGTATTGTGTATTTATTGAGCTGTTCCTTATTCTTTCCTTTGTATGCCAAAGAAGTTTTTTTTTTTCCTAGAGCACCAAGAGGGTGCCACTCATATATGTTGTGTGTGCCACCCTAATTTATCAGGAATTTATTTTATTTCTTGACTTTTATTGCAACTTTCTTTTTGTTCCTTCTAGGCTCATGATCAAGCAATCAGGTCTATGGTATGGAGTCATAATGACAACTGGATGGTTTCTGGTGATGATGGGGGTGCAATAAAGTAAAAACAATATTGAATACATCTTGTTCTTTTCATGTTTGTTTCGTATTTATATAAGTACATCTAACATTGATGCAAATATGTTGAGCCAACTCTAGGTATTGGCAGAACAACATGAATAATGTTAAGGCCAATAAATCAGCTCATAAGGAATCAGTCCGTGACTTAAGGTAGATCTTTATTTTATTATTTACTCTCATCGCATTTATTCATGAGATTCTTATAATATCATTTTATTACAGCTTCTGTAGGACAGACTTGAAGTTCTGTTCATGCTCTGATGATACTACGGTTAAAGTTTGGGACTTTGCTCGTTGCCAAGAAGAGCGGTCACTAACTGGTAATGTGCTTTGACTACTCATCTGGGATGAGATTAAGTTTGTTCTCCCTCAAGCGTATGTGATTCTTGTGACCATTATTGTTTTTGACAAGATTATTGTGGCTATTAATATCCTTCTGAATTCTTGGATCTGTCCTTGTCCATTTGATCTCTCGCAATACAGAATGCCTCTTTGTTAATTTTGATTTAAATATTCAGTTATAAAGTGATGTCTCTTTGCTAATTTCTCTTATGGTGTCATGTAGCCGACACCAAATAGTTCGTGGTAAAGGTGTTAATGATGATAAATGACACCTCTTTATTTGTCCTATGCATGTCAGTCATCCATTATATGCTCTTAGGTTTCAGTTCCTATATGGTAGTTTCCACCAATCTATATCGTGTCTATTAAGGAATTACTTCTCTGTTAAGGCTTTGTTGGGGCAACAAACATTGGTTTCTGGTACATGGAACTTGTAGATGATTGGGTACTGTGGGGACACTTTTATTGACATGTTTATTTTCTTTTTCTTGCTAGAAAAACCAAAAAATTGCAGGAAGAGGCTTCTTTTATGAGATTTTTAGTATTCTATTTGTAACTGAACAATGAAAATCACTGGTTGCATTCAATAAGCGGGAGTACTTTCAACAAATTTTGATCAATTATTGCACTCCTTTCGAAAGAAACTTTAGATGTGTAATTACCAAACATAATTCTCACAGTAACTCATGGAAACAGCTTTAGGAAACAGCCTCTTTAAGCAGCTGCTCATAAGCAGCAATGCCAAACTTGGTATTAATTGAGATCCCTAGCCGAATGTTCGGTTAGGACATCTCCATGATTGTGCATTCTTGTTGTCCCATTTCTACTCTAATGCTTCTGGCCTCATGTTTTGAAGCATTTATTCACTCTTTTCAGCAAGCAGAAATTTCAGGTTTGATATTTCGCTTTTCTAATTCATGCTATATATGCTTTGGCAATATGCTCTAATGCATGCAATATATGCTTTGGCAATATGTTCTTTTTCATGCAATATGTACTTTGATAATATGACTATATTATTCGTAAGCAAATCCAACTTTATTTTTCTACAAGTTTTAGAATTTTGGATACTTAAGTACAAGTTTATTCCCTTTATGTACTTGTGAAGTGCGCGTGAAGTAACCTATTTTGTGCGTGGTTTGAACTCAGGCAGGCCATGGTTGGGATGTGAAGAGTGTTGATTGGCACCCAACTAAGTCTCTGCTGGTTTCAGGTTTGCTAACGCTCTGTCTGCTCCCCCTGCTCCGATCTTTATTAAGTTTTCATTTCCATTTCTTTGGACTTGTTAGGTGGGAAAGACAACCTTGTGAAACTCTGGGATGCTAGATCTGGGAGAGAACTTTCATCCTTGTGAGTATAATTTCACAATGGTTTAAACTCAAAATCTAGTTAAAATTTATTTCTTAGGAGCAATCTTGTATGTCATTTGCAGTCATGGCCACAAGAACACAGTGCTCTGCGTTAAATGGAACGAAAATGGTAACTGGGTGCTAACTGCTTCAAAGGATCAAATCATCAAGGTGGACACCTTTGTTAAACCTATGTAGCTGTCATTTAATTTTTTGAGTTCTTGATGTTTGGTTTGTGTTCTTGTTTTCATTATTTTGTCATATTCATATTTCTCCTTGGGATGGTCATGTAACTACTGCCCCAAACTTGCAGCTTTATGACATAAGGGCTATGAAGGAGCTTGAATCCTTCCGTGGGCACCGGAAAGATGTGACTGGTAAGTGTGTTGGATGGCTTATTTGGGAAACATAATGTGAATCAGCCATGCATAAACTGCCTACCTGTGCACAATAGGATCTTCTGGATATGCTAGTTATAAGTTTGCTTTTTGCATAAAGTTGATCATGGCCAAATGCTCAGAACTAATAAAATGATGCTGTCTTTACTAAACTAGTGATTTAGGTGATTTTACAATATCCACGTAACTGCGGCGAATAGCTTAGAGTTCCCAAAATAGAAAAAAGTTATACGCTTCTTGTTTTCTAATTACACTTGTCATCAGCGTAGATATGATTGATAGTCATTCAGCATCTCTAGTATTTGGATTCAGCCTTGCCTGTTAGTTGCTGGTTTATATTTTGTCTGAAATTTTTTCTGGTTCCCTCTATTTTTCCTTTGTTTAATTAATTTTGGGTGTAGATTACATTCACTAGCCGCCTCATTGCATTTGCTAACTTTTGTTCTGGTAAAGTTTTTGAAGTGATAAATATAACATCTATTCATTTTGCAATGTGATAGCATTGGCATGGCATCCGTTCCATGAAGAATACTTTGTCAGTGGGAGTTTCGATGGGTCCATTTTCCATTGGCTTGTTGGGTAAGTTTTATTCCAGATATAGAACATCGTTTATGAGTTCTCTTATTTTAAAACCCTCCAGTTTCTGTTACACCTTATGAAGTGATCAATACTTAGGTGAACTTTTGAGCAATAACTGGTGAATAGTCTTGTTTGGTTCCTTTGCAATATGAGTAACTTATTTGATTATGTTTCTCTCTCTCTATTATATGTGTGTGTGTGTGTGTGTGTGTGTGTGTGTGTGTGAAGGTAAACAACTCCGTGCATATGGGTTCCGCAATTGACGGGATGTACGTAGGCCTTACCCCCGGTCCCCCACATAAAATATAAATATATATGGTTGGACCGTTGGAGTTGTAATTCTTGCTTTCCAAGAAGTATAATCTCATCCATTGACTTTATTGCACAAAATTGGAAATTTATATTCCATGGATTGAAGTAATCTGCTGAATGGGGTGTTTACTATGGTATGGTTGGGCATGAAAAGTGGAGATTTCAGAGAAATAAACTTACCTATTTCTGTTTCTTCTTCTTTCTTTTTTTGTCGTTTTGTTCCAAGTGCTAAAGAGGGATGAGCTTGAGAGAGCCTGTTCCATAGCTTTCTGGAAGCACCAAAAATTGGCTTCCATCATTTATTTTTGCAGTTTGTGGGACGATATAGGGACTAAGGTTTGTTGTGGGATGACAGTGGGGCCTTTGTGTATTGCTTTGAGTTGCTGTGAGCAGGAACCAGTTAATATGACAGGGCTGGTCTGAAGATTCGGTTGGGAGGATGGCATTTGAAAAATTGCTTTACAGAATTCTGAATTACAAGTACAGAAGGCACAGATCTCTAGGCTACTTTGTGGAGAGATGAGGAGGGGTTGGAGGAATAGCTGAAGCAAAGCACTATTTTTGAGTGTGTGCGTGAGATACACATAGATCCCCTTAGTCTTTGATAATGGAATTTTGCCTCGGTTTTGTTTGTTCCTTATAATTGCATTGTTGTTACCATATTTTTCATGAGCCCTAAGGATTTCTCTTATGAACAGGCATGAAACTCCCCAGGTTGACACCACTGGTGCCCATGATAACAGCGTGTGGGATCTTGCATGGCATCCTACTGGATATCTTCTTTGCAGGTAGGCAACATATCCTTCATGACATTCTTGTGTCGTTTTGGTGGTTTCCTGTTTAACTAATCCTTACAAACATCTCTATTGAAGTACATACCTATTTGTTTCAATTTATATGAATTTTGGTTTCCTGTTTTTTATCACAGTAGAGATGTTGCTTTTAGCTCATTAACTCGTTGTTTTAGAATATTGTTTGAATAGATACTAAGACTCATTTCTATGCATTTTTAATTATGTACTTGCCGACCCCAGAATTGTTTGAAATTAAGGCTTTGATGATGATGATGATGTGTAATTCATGTACTTCTTGAAAACCATCCAAAAGATGGCTAATAGCAGTTCTATCAGTTTGTACTCTCAAATACATCTCTAAGATCTCTGTGATGTATGATTGAGGTAAAACAAATGTGCCCTTCTTCTTTTTTCCCCTTCCTCCTAGTTAATAAGTTCTTAAGCCATGATATAGCAATGGTGTTTTGTGCTGCATTTTGTACTTCTTTTGCATCCATCTGAACTAATCTTTTTTGTTGATTGGTTGATTTATTTAATTTTTTAAATTTCTTTACCTTCTGAATTATTGCCTATGTATTCTTTTCTTGATTTTGATTTGGTCTTGAAAGCCATACCAGAAAATAAGTTATCCGGTGGTTAATCAAAATGTCTTCTTATCCAACTTTGGTGCGTGTGTATGAGTGAGATTTTCTTCCATGACTAAATTTTATGCGTTTTTGCATTTTGCAGTGGTAGCAATGATCACACGACAAAGTTTTGGTGCAGAAATAGGCCAGGAGACACTGTGCGTGACAAATTTAACATGGCTCAGAACCAAGGTTGTTAATATTCTTCTTTTTCTGGACCTCTATTCTTGTATTAATCGTATAAGTATTTTCAGATCTTTCAGATTCTTGTATCATGCCTTTAATCTCTATGATGGTAGTACAAATTTTTGACCCAAATACTTTTGACTGGTATCTCAAGGTTTCATGGAAAATTCAGATGAACTAATTTCATGGAAAGTTTTGATGTTTTCCCCCCGCCGCTGCCTCCTCATCTCTCCTGTGACTTGCATGTGTATATCTAATTCTGTTTGGAGGTCTATTATCAATATCCTCTGCTCTGTATCAGGTTATGGTGAGCAAAACCCTGCAGCTGCTGGTCGTCTCTTGGGTAATTTTGCTGTTCCTGAAACTCCAACAACTCCAGGACCATTTGCTGGGGGATTAACTCGAAATGATGGAACCATTCCTGGTGTTGGAGTTGCAATGCCACTGTCCTCTCTTGATGCATCAGCTCAAGGGGAGCAGAAGCAGCCTTTTCCAATGTCAATGCATCTAGGAGCTCCTCCTCTCCCTCCTGGTCCCCATCCCTCTCTTCTTACTGGCAATTCACAGCAAGGATATCAGCAAAATCCACAGCACATTCCGCAACATCACCACCAGACACTTCAGCAGCAAATGCATCCCATGTCAATACCTCCTCCGAATATGCAGCAACTGCAGCGTCCTTCCAATGTACCATTAATCCCTCATCATCTATCTCGCCCCCCACCTCAGATGCCCCAGCTCGGTATGCCTTCACCAATGCCAGGATCAATGCCTGTGCCTTCATCACATCCACTGCAAATGCCTGGACCAATGGTATGTAGTAAATGCTACATTTATTTATTAATTTCTGCCTCTGGTTATCAGTTTTAAAATGAGCATGTTTTCCACTTGACACCTAGTTTGTACCTTGAAGATATAGAAGATATCCTCTTTGGTGGTTCATTTGACTCACTTAACAACTAGTTTGGCTGCCTTTCTCTTAGTTTTATGGCTAACAGAAAGCTGCACTATGGGGGAGTCCTGTTGAATTTCAGGTTGTGTTATTTTGACCAACTTAATATTCCTAGATTACTGCCGCTGCTTACAATTATGAACAAACAATACACTCTAGTTCTTTGTTATTTTATTTTTCTGGAGAAAGAACATTTATATCTCCCCTGGAATAGAGGATGTGAAAGGAATAGGAGGTGGTGCTTGACCTTTAACAGGGTTTGTGATCTCCTAATATTCAGACTGTTGTTATTGTTAGTATCTTGGAACAATTAACCCAAATGAGATTTCCTACTTATTTTAATTATCAAAATTGTTCACGATACTATTCTTCGAAGTTATTATGAGGAATTCATTTTGGAATATGCAGCCAAACTACACACCTTTAATCTTTCGTGTTTATTTTAATTTTTTATTGGTTTAGGGGATGCAAGGTTCGATGAATCAGATGGTTCCTCAAATGCCACAAGGCCATTTTATGGGCATGAATCCAATGCATTCTGGATCCTTATCCACAAGTGGAGCTCCTCCTCCAGTTGGAGGCTTCCCTAATAGCATGCCAAATATTCAAGGCCCGTCAAATCCAAGTGGAGCTCAAATTTATCCACAGGGTGGCCCTTACAATCGACCCCAAGCTGGACAGATGCCAATGATTCCAGGTTTTAATCCATTCCAGGTAAGATGGCGATGACAATAATTTGTTGTATAAAATTATTCACTGTCCAAGTGTTTTAAAAAATCTGTGGTCTGTGTGTATCAAATTCCTATTTCTTAGTGGCACTGTTTCATTTGTCCAAATTTCTTCATTTGTATTTGATTACATCGTCTATACTACTGTAGTTGCTGGTTGAATTCACAAAGTTTTTTGAGACTTGACAAGTTTATAAGTTTATACATTGATGCGATAAGACAATTCCTCATATTTGCATTTCATTTAGGTAGTAACTATGGTTAGGTTGATACTTTATTTAGTTGATAGTAAGGCAGAAAGCTTTCCCCGCAGCACCCCTCTTTCTTTAAGGCTACATTTGGGTGGTGAGCAATAGAAGGGATGGAGGCCGTTTTCCGATACATCTTTATGTCATCCAAATCCTTACTTCCAAGTAAATTTACATTTATTTTAACTTCTCTTTTAGGAAAATCATGAAAAGATCTTCAATCAAAAAGATTGTCAAGGATCTGTTGTGTTCCCTGTTAAGATTAATTAACACAAAAGATAAGACTGACATTTTACTTTGGCTGTTTTAACAGTTAAAGGGGGAAAAAAGTTGTTCCATGGAGGTTAAACATAAAGCAAAGCAAAGTCCCCCTGAGAAAACTGAAAGGGTTTCAACAGCTAAATCAATAGTCCAAGAAATGGAAACTGTCATTGGCCAAAACTCCCATAAATGGCCGTCCCCTCATTGCTGATTATTTCCAATCACAGAGTTAATTTTATTCCAAAGGAAGATGAAATGGATCTTCTTAAGACCTTGTTGGTTGTCAAGTTATTAAATGCTTATCCGAATATGCTTCGTGCAGTTTTCCTTGAAAGTTTTTAAGGTTCGCTTCAATCATCATCATCTTCATCAAGCGTTTATCCCCAACCATTTGGGATTGGCTACATGAACCCTTAATTGAAAATTAGTTGAAGTCCACTACGTGGATTATGCTCGACCATTTGTTCCCATCTTAAGTTTCACTCTCAGTTATCCTTATGGATTCTATGTCTGTCCTTATTACTTCCATCCAATTTTTTTTCAGTTGCCTTCTTCTCCTTTTAGTATCTTCTACTTGAATTTTGTTTGTGCTGTAAATGTGCACTTGAATGATTTTCTCGCATCTTATCTTTATCAACTGCGCCTACCCTAGACGTAAATCATGTAATAGTCTCTTTCGTCATCGTATTCTTCATTGTATTGCAGCGCATCCAATGAAACTTTCCCAATTTTGCGTCGATTCATTTTTTAAGCATGTTTTCCTGTTATCACTACACTCGGGTTGCTTTGCACTGCGTCACAAGTAGGTGGCCCCCAACCAACTATTTTCTCTGTTGGTTTTCTGTTCATAAAGTTCAATATAGTTTTAGATTGGCTGCCAGCCTACTGCGGCGACGGTTTGTCCAAATGCACCTCTTACTATTTCCTTTCTGATTTGATTATTGTGGTTTTCCTGCAATATGAGAAGAATGGAAATAGAAATGATGAAAAAAAAAGCTTTGTGGTATTCTGCTTAATTATTTGATACAAAAATTTGTTATGTTTCAGTTTTTCAATCTGGTTCGTAGGTGATAGTACTACTAGAGAGGTGTTGGTTGATGACATCGTTCCCGTTATGTAAATTAGATGTGTATTTTATTGTGTATGGCATTTGTAACTTAAGTAGAATGGAATTTATGAGAAAAACTTCAACAGCTCACAGCATTGTGCAGGGTTCCTGCTGAGCATAATACATTAGTTGTGAATTGTGGAAGAGTTAATAACTGACATGTTTTACATTTTTACTTTTGGTTGTTGCAGTCTGGAAATCAATCTGGCATGGCTCCCCCTCCACCACCACCACCAGGACCTCCCCCGCATTCGCAAACTCCTCAATAGCCCATTCTTATGCCAGAGAGGATAATCTTGTAGGACTGTGGCAGGCTGTATCTTCTTCTACATTTTCACATTCTCATCTTGTAACAATGATTTCTACCATCCTCTTTTATTCTCGTTTTGTTTTGTGCGAATATTTACCCTCGTGGCCATATTTTGTTTGGCCTATCGACAGAGATTAAATTATCAAACTAGAAAGAGAGATTCAAGAAGTTTAATGTAGTCAATGGCAGTGGCATAATGATATTGTTGGTGAATAGCAGCATGTTAGACATCTTCCAGGCATGAGTTCTGGATTGTATGTGTTATGGAACAGCATATGCAATTCCTTAACGGTTCCCAGATCACTGTGCTTGTGCATGTTGCCATCACTTGTTACAACAAACAGGAGAAGGCAAGAACAAAGTGGAAGTTTACTTTGTCTAGGGTTTACTTTGTTACAACTTACAGTATTTTACTTTGTTTTTATTTTTTTAACAAATCATTACGTAAGTGTTTTTTTTTTTTTAAAATGGGAGGGGGGATTCGATCCCTGGTCACTTGAGTGATACACGTTATCCTTACCATTCAAACTAGTGACTAGGGCTCTAGGGCTCGGGTGTATCATTACAGAAGTTAAGAGTGTCGTAAGTACATACCATGGTGTGAAAATGATGACCGACTATGTAATATGTTTGAGATATTGAAATAAATTAAACTCATAATAATTATTTCAACACAAATATATATAGTTTTTAGTACATTCAAATGAACCTTATACTTATAGAGATGAAGGAAATGAGTTGCCACCTTGTTGACCCTCAATGGAACGAACAATTTCATCAGCTATAGCAAAGCACAAACAGAGCCACTCAGTAAAAGACTCCCAAACCTTCTTAACTGCCCAAAATACAAGGCCTGACCTCATCGCCATCAATTTATACAAATTCTTCTGCTTCTGCTTCTATTCCTTTGTGCTTCTCAAGATTGAATCTCTCAATACACAACACAAGAATAATAAATTATATAAGGATTCAATTTTACTTCAAATATTTTCCTTATGTGGTGTTTTTCCTTAGTTTTTATTTAGTTTCTATATGTAAGGAAACCAAATTATTCTTTTGACTAGTTGATTATGGATATCTCTTTACTTATAAGTAGTATTTGCCAATTTTAACAAAATATTGGAGAGTGGTCATTCAATGTATACATTGACTTTCCCACATGTTTATACTTGTGATTCTTGTGAAGATAGGGCAGTCAATATTTTGCAATTTTCGCAGCATGAAAATATCTATTTTTTCCTCCAAAGAAGAAACTTTCGTTGTAAAAAGTTTTCCTTCAATGATAATTTCTTAAATAGTGAAAATAATTGCTTAATTATTTGAAGAATTTCCTTGTAATTAAGTTGTCCATTTATTCTCTATTTCTCTACCCATTTGTAAATTTTTATAGAACTTGACACATAGGAGTGCCTTTGTTTGTCCAATTTAGATGGCAATTTGTTTGGAATATTTAAACTAATCAAAGTTACTTTTGAGTAAAAACCACATATCTATATCGTTATAAGAGAGAAAATATATATGTAATTTAAATGTTTTTTCTATGAAAAAACATGCAATAATCTCAAAAGCCATGAAAAACATACCAACGAGAGGTGACTTGGTTGGCAATCGGCTGGATTTGTTCAAGATTCGATTCCAATGAGAAACATAATTCTTAACGGTATTTCAAAAAAAAAAACCATGAAAAAGCATACATTACACTGGGATATTACATGATATTAAGATTTCTATTTTATTAATAAAATGCACAAAACCAAGCTTATAGTGCTTGAATATAAATGACAACCCTCAAATAGGAAGGGACATACACAAGTAACAAAAACTTGCATCCCTTGACCACTTGGTCCTCCACAATTCATTGCTCTGGCTGGCTCCAACATTCAAAAAGGGGCAAACAAAACCCATCTTCCATCCAAGTATCTTATGAATCATGCAAATCCATCTTCAACATACTCTAGCAAAGTATTCAAAGTAAGACCTCAACAAATTAATTGAAAAAGAAAATACTTGGTTTGATTATGAACAGAAGAAAACTTGTCCTCTCTCATAGTTACGTAAAATACAACCTTATGAACCAGAAAGTACTATCGAAAGAACATTCAGTAAGATTTTCCACAATGTATCAAGCTTCCAGCACCCAAGAAAAGACCAAAAATAGCTGCACTACCCAATGTAGTTTGTCCAATATACCTGACTTTTAGCAGTCCAGGAACCTGCAAAGTACATATAACAAAACCATCATGGAAAAGCATTAACTTCTAGGACATGTACACAAGCGTGTATGACCGTGTGTGCAGGCAGTAACATGCACCAATTAGGTCCATCACAAGCCCGCGAGGAATTATACCCAGCGATCGACAGAGATACACAGTATCTTGCCAACTTATCACTGAATGCCTAATCAAATGCCACCAATGCACCAATATTGGAATCGTGCAATGAAGCAAGTAAGGCTGGCCATAAGGTGAGATTCTCACAAAAAAAGTTGATGCCTCAAGGAGGAGTGGATTAAAGGGAGATGACAAGAAGGCGGAGCATAATTGGTTACGAGAGGTGACATTCTATTTTTTGAATGGGAAAGACTTATTAACAAAGTCTGGAGCCTAAATACATTAAACTCGGATACAATAACCAGCTTCATTCGCAAGCACAATCTCATGCATGCATGGCATGATGTCGGAAGTAATGTATAGCTCAAACAAACATCAAATGATCATTCACCACAAATTTATTAGTGGATAAATAAAGAACCATCATCAATAACAAAAGCTAAAATGTATGAAACAAAGTTTCAAGCGTTCCGTGCTACAACTGTATCCTCATTGCAAATCATCATTTTACCTCAAGCATTGGATTTCAGTAGGAAGAAAAAATTCAAATATATCAAATAAAACTATGATGAAAAATATTAAACAGCTAAAATATATGGTCCAATTAGCAGCCGGTAAAACTGTCAGACCAAAATTCTCACATGCATTCATCAGTTGAATTGCAGAGGGGAGGAGGACGATAAAAGAAGTTGTTTGAACATTAGAGACATTACCTTATACCGGATAGCCTCATAAGTCCCATAAACAGCACCTGCACAAATACATATATACACATCAGCCTTCCCCAGACTCCGCCAGTGGTTGCAAAAGCCTTTTGCAAAGGGTTTACCTTTGATATTTATGATTTTTCTCATAAAAGTTCAATCTGCTTAATCCACCCCTTGAAATGTCTTTGCTAAAAATAACTTCTGTACTTTTTACCAAATACTTTACAGTATTTCAAGCTGGACAATTACTGGATGAATATGGAAACCATAAAAACATGTATACTACATACAGAACAGTGCTTAATGATTATCCTACCCTGCAAATAACATAGGATCACTCACACATTAATAAAACAAAGTTTTCCAAATACTGTGAACTCCAGCTAATTCAAATATTAACCCGTAAACAGGAACTAACATATATACGTTGATCTTCCAACTTATCTATCCTAACTAACTCAAATCCTTTTGCTTTCGCAGTTTCGCACAAAGTTTTTAACACTGTTTCTTCACAACCAGGTCTCGATCACAGTTAAATATGTCCAAAATCCCAAACGCAGAAATTATTGATTAAACATTTTCTCCAAAATTATACAGAAGAATCAAATAATACGATGCCAGAGTAATCCTTGCCCCAATTGAGCTCATTCTTCGGAAACCAAAAACAAAAAAACAAAAAATTTCTTTCACTACAGTCTCCTTAGCAGCCAAAGAGTTAGGGTTTTTGGAAGAGAGAAAAAGGAATTGACTAATCAAAACTCACCAACAGCGCCACCAACTGCGCCGCCCACGGCAACGCCGGCGGTGATCCGAGCCAAGCAACTATCTCTTGCCATGTCGATCCTCTCCGTTTAGTCTCAAACTCCTCTATGCGGCGTGCGCAGTAAATAGCTTGACCAAATATATTTTTCTTTTCTTTTTTCTTTTTCTTTTTTCCTTTCCCTTTAAATATTCGGAAAAAAAATTGATTTTTTAACGTTGTCTTCTTCTCCAAGTTATATTTGCTACGTGGACCCCACCAAATAACCGTCTCTTCTTTTCGTCTTCGTTACAATTTATGAATCTCAACAAAAATCCCTAAATTGAAACCCTAAAAATTTTATCAATTCAATTCTCTCCGCAACTTCTGTAATTTGCGGACGATATATGATCCAATGGAGGATCACAAGCTCTGCGGTTACCTCTGTGTGGTCCTCAGAGTGAACGCGCCACCATTGCGCGACCTTCACATACCTTTCGGAACTAACTGTGAATTTTTCAGCGATGGGGGAGAAATTGGGTTTGGAACAGAGGGCGATGTCGTTTTATCCCCAATTGAACCTAAATCTAAAGCAAGGCAGCTCGCAAATGGTTTGATTTCACCGGAGCAAGAGAATGCTGAGAGCGTGCCTGTGAAATCCAGAAAAGGGAAAGGTAGGAGTAGGAGGGAGAGTTCGAGAAAGAGGGTAAGAGGGATAGGACTCCTTCATGGAAGCGTCAGTGTGGTGCACCAGCTGCAGGCATTGGCGATGCACAAGTGTTTGAAGATAGTGGCGCGAATTCTGGGGGTTTATGTCCGGGATGATAATGTTGATGCCAGAGCGGTGGTGCTGGTAGATGTTTATCTTCCAATCAGTTTGTGGTCTGGTTGGCAGTTCCCGAGGTCTAGGTCCATTGCCGGCGCCTTCTTTAGGCATTTAAGGTGAGTGGTTATATCTACTGATTAAAGGCAGTCTTCCTTTTCGACTTTCTTTCGAGATTAGTGTAAGTGCTACTCTAAGCAGACGGCACTCTATATTATTCCTGAACGGACTGACTCTGAATGTTCTTGAGTTTTTTTATCTGTGGATGACTGGATGTGCAATAAACGTCTAGCTTTTTAATGTCATGTTCAAACTTTTTGTCATTCTTTTCAAAATTTCTGTAAGTTCTACGCATTTCTATCACTGTTGATGTGTGCAGATGTGACTGGAAGGAAAGAAGTATGTCACTTGTTGGAGGAGAGTATTTAAGAGAGGCACATGAGGATCGTAAGAGTATCTGGAACGTCTCTGATTGTCATGTTCTGGAATGCAAGTTGCATTGTGATGCCCAAGATTCTTCAAAGAAAGGCCTCTTTGAACTTAATGAAATTTTTAAAAGCTTGCCAAGCGTAGGAAACAAGGAAAATCCTGAATCTTGTAGATTAATAGCTGCTGATGTTTGTTGTGGATCTGGCATCTGGGATATAGCTGGTGATATATTGGTAAATATTTTAAGTTTGCTTCGGCCCCTGGACCTTATCCGAGTTGCAGGAACTTGCCGCTACATGCGGTTGCTGGCTGCCTCTATTATGCCATGCATGAAACTTAAACTTTTTCCTCATCAGCAGGCGGCTATTGAGTGGATGTTACAACGGGAACAGAATGTTGAAGTCTTGCAGCATCCTCTGTACTTGGGTTTCTCTACTGAAGATGGGTTTACTTTCTATGTAAATACTGTTTCTGGTGACGTTGTTCCTGATGCAGCTCCTACAATTAGAGACTTTCGTGGAGGAATGTTCTGTGATGAACCTGGCTTAGGTAAGACAATAACTGCTCTTTCGCTTATTCTGAAGACTCAGGGAATGATGGCTGACCCACCTAAGGGAGTTCAAGTAATCTGGTGTACACATAATGGTGATCACAGATGTGGCTATTATGAACTTAGTGGCAACAGCTTCTTATGTAACGATTCTTCTTTGAGGAAAAGGCTTGTAAGCCAGAATACTCGGCGGGGAAAGCTATATTTAGATGAGTTTACTCGCATGGATGATCTAAACTGCTCCCCAAAAAGAGCAAGGTTAATAGATCTGGGTGAGCAAATTGAAGGGTCTTGTGCTGTCAATAAAATGAAATCACCATTGGTACCACAATCTGAGTTAAAGTTGAACATAGAACATTCCTTGAGTAGCTTGAGTTCCATCAAGAGAAATCTTTATCATTCATTTTTTCGTGAAGAGGTGGTCGGAGAAAAGTTAATCAAGCGAAAGCGCGGGTCTAACGGATCTATACATGTCTCAGAACAGCAGGTTGGTAAGGTAAGTGGGGTGTCACACAGTCACAAGAGCATCGAGAAGGCTACGATAGGCACTTTTGTATATAATGAAAATTGGGTTCAGTGTGATTACTGTCACAAATGGAGAAAGCTTGCAGATGCAAGTGTTGTTGATTCTACTCAAGCATGGTTTTGTAGCATGAACAATGACCCCATGCATCAGAGTTGTGGTGATCCAGAAGAAGCTTGGGATAGGCAAGAGTTAGTAACTTGCCTTCTGGGATTTTATACCAGAGGAACTTCTGGTGGAAAAGAGCAAAATATCTCATTTTTTATTAGTGTTCTTAAAGAGCATTACACAACGATGAATTCTACTACTAAGAAAGCCTTAAGGTGGCTGGCTAACCTTACTGAAGACAAGCTCTCGCGGATGGAAACTAGTGGTTTGGAAAGTCCTATCTTGGGTACTTGTCTCAATTACATCCAAGGTTTCCATAGCTTATTTCAGGCGTTTGGCCTTATGAAGAGAGTAGAAAAGGGTGTTAGCAGATGGTACTACCCACAAAGAATTGACAGTTTGGTTTTTGATGTGGCAGCCCTCAGGATTGCTCTCTGTGAACCATTAGATTCCGTTAGATTGTATTTATCTAGAGCAACTCTAATTGTTGTTCCATCTAATCTGGTGGATCATTGGAAAACACAAATCCAAAGACATGTCAGACCTGATCAGTTGCGTCTTTGTGTCTGGACTGATCATAAAAAGCCTTCTGCTCACAGTCTCGCCTGGAATTATGATATTGTTATAACAACCTTTAGCCGTTTAAGTGCAGAGTGGGGGGCCCATAAGCAAAGTCCGTTGATGCAAGTGCATTGGCATAGGGTCATGTTAGATGAAGGGCACACCCTTGGCTCAAGTCTGAACTTGACAAACAAATTGCAAATGGCTATTTCATTGACAGCTTCCAATCGCTGGTTGTTGACCGGAACCCCAACTCCTAGCATGCCCAATAGTCAGCTTTCACATCTTCAGCCATTGCTTAAGTTCCTGCATGATGAGGTTTATGGAGACGATCAGAAGTCATGGGAAGCTGGCATTCTTAAACCTTTTGAGTCGGAGAGGGAGGAGGGTCGGTCACGTTTATTGCAGTTGCTTCATAGGTGCATGATTAGTGCAAGGAAGACAGATTTGCAAACAATTCCTCCGTGCATCAAGAAGGTGACATTTCTCAATTTTACCGAGGAGCATGCAAGAAGTTACAATGAACTGGTAGAGACAGTGCGGCGCAATATACTCATGGCTGACTGGAATGATCCTTCTCATGTTGAAAGTTTACTGAACCCAAAGCAGTGGAAGTTTCGAAGTGCGACGATAAGGAATGTTAGGAAATCTTGCTGTGTGGCTGGCCATATTAAAGTAACAGATGCTGGTCAAGATATTCAAGAGACAATGGATATGTTATTTGAAAATGGGCTGGACCCTCTATCGGAAGAGTATGCATTAATAAAGTATTACCTCCTCTCTGGTGGTGAATGTGCCAGGTAATGTTCTGCTCTCCAGGTTTGTATGGCTTTGTATTGGGAACAAACGAACTATAATAGGCAGATTACATATTGTCCCCTTTTTTTCTCTCTTTAGGTGCAAAGAAGGGTGCCGCTTGCCCATCATTACTCCATGTAGGCATCTTTTGTGCCTTGATTGTGTTGCTTTGGACGGTGAAAGATGTACTCTTCCTGGCTGTGGATTTCTATATGAGATGCAGAGTCCTGAAACATCAAGTCGTCCTGAGAATCCTAACCCAAAGTGGCCTGTCCCCAAAGATCTTATTGAGTTGCAGCCTTCATATAAACAGGCAGGATTTTCTCTTGGTCAATATGTTCATTTCTACATTTTGATAAGTACTGATTTTGGGAAATTTACACTTTTCATATTACTGTGCTATTTATACAGGATGACTGGAATCCTGATTGGCAATCAACATCCAGCAGTAAAGTTACATACCTGGTTGAAAAATTGAAAGCACTGCAGCAGGCTAATAGAGAGATGGGTTTCTCTATCAATGAGGATAATTGTACCAATCACATTGACAAGCTAAATTCTCCTTCTGAGCTGAACAATGCAAGTGCACTGTTACAGCAAGAATACTCCAGACTGCAAACTGACTCATACAAGGGACTTCCAGCGAAAGTTTTAGTCTTCTCTCAATTTCTGGAGCATATACATGTGATTGAGGAGCAGGTAGATCGTATTTGCTGCTTACTTTGCTTGCTTTGTCTGAACTTGGTCGCTTAACTGACAGGAGACTAACTCCCACTTTGCTTATAATGCGGCAGTTGACAGTGGGAGGTATCAGATTTGCAGGAATGTACAGCCCAATGCATTCTTACAACAAGGTACTGGTTTCTTTCTTTTTTTCCCTATTTCCTGCCTCCTCTCATTTTCACCCGCTGCAAATTGGTTTGATAGCTAAATTACCTTTTTCCCATTCTTTCAGATAAAGTCACTGGCAACATTCCAGCATGATGAGAGTTGTATGGCACTTTTGATGGATGGAAGTGCTGCATTGGGTCTTGATTTGAGCTTTGTGACACATGTATTTCTAATGGAGCCAATCTGGGACAGAAGGTATTTCATTTGTCTTAAGATCCCTTCTGCTACTTCGTTTTTTTCACCTCTTTTATACTCCTAAATATATCGTGGTCTAAAGATGAAAGTGATAATGTTGTTAAATGAATTTTTTCGCGGCACTAACTGCATAAGGTTTTATATGCTATTTGACTGTTCTGTTGAAGGTAAGGATTGACTTTTCATCCTTTTCGATTATCATTTAACTTGTCACATGTGTAAAATGTTATCAGCATGGAGGAGCAAGTGATTAGTCGGGCTCATCGGATGGGGGCTACTCGTCCTATTCAAGTAGAAACTTTAGCAATGTGTGGTACAATTGAAGAGCAAATGGTGGGATTTTTACAGGTGCGAGTTGATATGACTGTAGATTTTTTTGCTAATTTTCAGACAGTCTTCTTCACGTGTACTGGACTCTTTCGTTTGCAATACTGTGGTTACAATAAGGGATTTTCCCGGACTTTGCTTGCCCTCACTATTTTTCTCTCCTTCTGGAGGTGCCCTACTTTTCACTCAACCATAGCTTGGGTTTAACCATTTTATATTTACTCCAGGATGCCAATGAGTGTAGGAGACTCTTAAAAGAAGAGTTTGGGAAACCTGACAATGAAGGGGCAAGGACTCGTCGTACGCTGCATGATTTTGCTGAGAGCAACTATTTGGCCCATCTTAGCTTTGTGCGGACAAATTCAAAGTCCTAAAGGTATCTACATTGCTTTAAACCCATGTATTCCCCCTCATGAGTGCAATTATCGTCTAAGATGTCAAAAACTTTTGTCGGAATTTTTTTTCGCAGTCGCACCTTTTGCGGAGATTCTAGCTCTAGTTTAGGAATTTTGGGGGTCGAATCTAACGCAGTGCCATAATGCTCAGCTGCTAATGGGGAAGGACTAAGTTTAAGATTACTCTTCATGGTAAAAAAAAGAAGTAAACAGCTCCCTTGGAAAGCACCTACATTGCAGTTCATGGTGATTACCCAGATATGAATACATGGCGCAATTTATTTTTTGCATTGACCCAGATGGGTTTGGTGTTATTTGGTGAAGAAGTCTAAAAGAAAACAGTAGTTAATTACTTAATTATTCTTCACGATGTTAACTCATGTACTGCGATTTGATATTAAGGGGTTGTTGTGAACTGAAGATCTTTAGACAATTGAAAACAGATATGCCTGGGCTGACCATCTTTTTTTTCATTTTTTATGAAAATTAAAGTACTGTATATACAAAACAAATTCTTTATTAATTGCCCCACTACTAAGGACGGTTGCAAGAAAATCTCCAATTCGACTCTTTCTCATCTCTTCCCATGTCATCATTTAAAAAAAAAAAAAAACAGTTACAAAACTCGAGGAAAACAAAATCTAATATTTATTCTCAGAATTTTACTTTCTAATGCATAATTTTTTTTTTTTAAATAAAGGTCATAGACCTCATTATATTATATTACCCAATAAATTGAGTAACTGAGACCCGTAAACATTCGGAGCCATCACAAAGATGGAATACAACTTAAGAATTAAAAAACAAGAAAAAAATAATAAAACACAAACATTAAATCGGATTTTGTCAGACATTGTTTGACGACATCATATTACATCAGATATCGTCGAATCATTGTCCAATGAACCAACTCTATTGGTTTAAGCCGAGTAACAAACACTAAACGGAAAAAAGAAAAAAAAAAACACAGATTACCACTTGGATCTACAGTATTATCGGATGTTGTATGACAATTCCAGCAAATCTATCATCAATCAATTTAGAAATAACACGGGTAGGAAAATGGATCGGGTCATGATTCGCCATATGAAGAAGCCCAGATCCAACGGTATTTGTATCTGGTTGGGTTTAGTAGATCCGGCAAATTCGTTTCTAGATCCAAGAATCCCAGGTTTGGCTCTCGCTTCTCTCTCCGTTTACAAAAACGTATCAGATTTTCCTAGTTATTTCTTAAGCGATGATGGAATTTTCTTGGTAGCCAAACTCAAGTTTTAACTATATTGGGATCTTAACAGTATATTTGGGTTCTGCTTTACTGCTTCCATGTGGTTTACGGTAGATTTGGGTTGTCTAATATTTGCACTTGCGACAAAAATCAGAACATGAACATCAACTGTTTGATGAAATAACTATGAGGGTTTTTGCTTTTTAGAACGTATTTTTCTTGGTTTAGCTCCTAGTAACGGGTGTACCGGAAGCTACTCCTGTAATAGGATTCCCTTTGGTAGAGTTATTGCGCTGAAGTTAAAGTTTTGGTGTGAATTCATGGCGTGGAATCAAGGGTTCTTGTGGGTTTTCCTTTTCACTTTGATATTGCAGTTTCACTTATCTGGGTTCAAATCTGAAGGGATGTATCTTTGTTTTGTCATATTTTTACTTGATTTATCTGTTGAATGTAAATCTTGAATTTTGTTTTTTAGATGTACATGAGATCACCTAGCGTTTAACACGGATACTTTGTGTACCTTTTAAGCAAATGTTTGAACAAACATGAAGTTGAGGCAAAAAACGTTGTTTAATTGTGGGTGGATGCTGATTTAGCTATGCATTTCGTCATTACGAATCCCACGTTTGTTCTAGGCTTTTAGCTAATGGTTTTAGTGATCTCATTGTTTTCTGCCTTATGGAACCTGTACTGCATATTCCCATTCGATGTTTAGGTGCAATGCGTGCTTTTCCTTCTTGACTCTAGTGTGTATGGTCATCTGGACTCTCTCACCAGATATGCCCAATCATCTTATAGAATTGTCAGGCACTCCTCATAGATCTCTTGATGATACTGTGTAGTTTACTCTTCTTGCTAATTAGGCTATGGATGGATTGAATTAACCGGACCTTAACCTTGCAGGATATGGGTTTGTGGACACTACTTGAAGGATTTCTGCTGCTTGCAAATGCATTTGCTATATTAAATGAAGACCGATTCCTTGCTCCAAAAGGCTGGAGTTTCCAGGAATTCTCAGGAGGCAAAACAAAATCATTAAAGGGGCAGCTTATAGGTCTCATATATGCAACCCAGTATCTGAGGGTTCCTCTTATAATCTTAAATAGCATCTTCATAGTTGTAAAGCTAGTTTCTGGTTGAGGTTTCCCTGGTTTGCAATATATTATATGCACATCTGATTGCCCTCAATTGTTTGAATTTGGTGGTCTATAAAATGGTTGTATCAGACTGATATTGTGAGGTTTCAAATTAGGTTCTAATGATTCTTGAGTAGGAATTATCGGTTTGATTTTGCATCTATAATGCAGGGCTTGGGTGGCTTTTGCGAATTTGTCTATTAAAGCTTGTGGGTTTTCATTTGCAAACTGTATGAACCATTCATTCAACTGGGATACCAGCCTCTTGTTTTGTAACTTTGTTGTACTTCTAGCAATTTATCATTGAGCAAGGTTCAAAATTTCACAGTTTTCTCAATGGCTTACTTTCCATTCTGTGCTTCTTGTTTGGAAATAGCTTCCAGGTCTAATACTCGCAATCCGATAAGCCAACTCTACCATTTCTGGGCTGCCTACACAAATGGGTGATTTTGGGTTCTTACTTCTTAATCAGTTTTTTTCCCCCTAAATCGTTTCGATTCGTGGGCCTAATGAACGTTTTTTGGAAACTGAGTTTGTTATAAACTGCACATCGTGCTTTGCTAGAAAATTTACTCATTCTGCATTCCCTCTGCTGGAATTAATGAATGATGCATGCATCACCTAAAGCAAAAGAGATGGAGAAGCATAACCTGATGATCAAAATTGAATTAAGGATGTATTAATTTGGGATGATGTACAGTGGTCCAACACTAGTTAATTATTTCCTAACAAATAATGATTGCTCCCTATCTCCCCCTCCCTCAAAGAATCTAAATCTCTATTTGATCTGTGTAATATAACTAAAAAATACAAGAAAAATTTGCTAATTAGACCAATTCAAGGTCATTAGTATATCTTGTTCTTGATTTCTCAGGGGATTGAATCTCTTCATTGCCTTTCCTCTTGTTATTGGTGTTTGGTTCATCTTCCTTGGATCTCCCCTTCAGCAAATGGGGTTTAAGCTTATTGACGTCTGATAATTGAACTGGCTTCAGAAAGAACTCCTCTGCTCCTTCTTCCATAAACCTAATCAAAACAAACCCAGATTCCATAAGAACTTGAATCCCAAAAATTGTCTAAAATTTGCACACAAAAAAAACGAAGAAAAATTGAAGCCTAACCTGTTAATCCTTGAAGGAACATTCTCTGAGGACATAATCACAACTGGTACATCTTTGAAAGTTCTAGATTCCTTGATCTTTCTGAGGAGATCAAATCCAGTCATTCCAGGCATACGGTAATCTGTGATGATCAAGTTCACTTCAATCTCTTGATTTTGATGATCTGGAGAAACAGAGGGCACACTTGCATCATCATTTAACAGTACTTGATGATGATCATCTTCAATGTTCAGACCCAGAAACTCCAAGGCCTTAATTCCAGAATCCACTGCAGTAACTGCCAGACAAAACCCAGGAAAAAAATTAGAAACCAAAATCAAAAACCCATTTGTCAAAACAACAAAATGAAACCAAAAAACATTCAATCTAAGTTTACCTTGATAAGAAGAGGTTTTTAAGAGCCTCTCAATCAACTTCCTATCAATGATGCTGTCATCAACAGCAAGAACATGGAATTGGGTTTCTGCTCCAACAACCATAACTACAATTCAAATTGAAGATGGAGATTGGGAGATTGAATTTGAAACCCAAGAACACAAGACAAAGGACAAGGTGTGGTGGTGGTGGTAGATTGGTGGGTGTGGAGGAGTTTTTAAGTAGGGGGTCAATGGGAGCAGGGTTCTATTGGTCTGATCAGGACAGTTTGGAAAGCAAGATCCGGCAGATTTGATCCAGAATCTCAGAGATCTTCTAGGTTGATTTTTGAATTAGACAACAAGCAAAAGCAAAAGCAAAAGAAGGTGCTGTGTTATTTACTTATTTCCCATTTTTTAAGGAAATTTTATATTGTTTTGTTTTTGGTCTTTTGTTATTAAATAATGTCCCCATTTTGACCCTTTGATTAATCTAAAGGCAATTGTAGGTCTAATTCTTTATTCTTCTATACATATAAGTGTGCATGCATGTATGTATCTATTTTTATTCCTAATCAAAATTGAATCTTTGACAATTTCAAAGGGTGAATTTTGTGTATTAGGTGTGATTGAGGCCAACCAAATTTGATTATTAAAAGATCCTATAATTGACATATAGATATGGGGTACCAAATGCTAGTTGACTTTTATTTTTTCAAGTTCTATATTTTATTATTATATAGGTTCAAAGGAAATTTAAAAAAATAAGATAATTTTTTTTTAGAGAATTGGCATAAAGTATTGGTCAATTTTAATATAAAATAAAAGTGTCTATTTTTATCAAAATTGCATCCTAAATGAAGTGAACCACATCTCCTTAATGTAAAGGTAATCTTGCCATATTTATTGTTCTAAGCCTAATAGATAATGACTAATTTAATTGTCTTTATCTTATTTTTGTTTGCTATTTTTATTGATATTAGCCCTTTTTATATGTTAATACCAATAAACTTGAACATGAAATTTTCATGAGTTTGTCTGACAAGCGTGTTACGACGTAGGTTAATATGTAGGCCGTATAAATTATGGTTCCGTCATACACAAAAAATAATCATCATAATATTTGCAAAATCTTCAATTTATACTAATTTTTTATCATTAAAATTAAAGCTAATTTACATAGAATCCTAAAATAGTCTAAAAAGAAGTTCATTACAAGAAGCTTGGTAGAGAAAAATCATGGGACTGTATAAAATCATGTGATTATTGTGTAAGGAATGAAATATGTGGTCAGAAATTATCAAGGATTGTGTGAAGATCTCTTGGTAGATCTCTTGAGACCTAAAATTAGAACTCATGCTTTTGCTTACGTTTCTCTTTTTGTTTTTTTTTTTTTGCTTTTCTTACATTTTAAATTTCAATTTTCAACCCTTAATTTGGCCCACCAAATCTTTCAAAAAAGAAAGGGAAATCACCCAATATACGCATACACATGTCTATATATTTTGGTGAGGTGTAGTCCCACACGTATGGATTCCGCGTCTGAACGATGTTAGATACATCATGTACTTTATTTAAAGTGTGGGATCCTGCACTAGAGCATAACTCTACACACATAAATATCATTCATTTTTTGAATTTTTTAATTATAATTAGATTCATATTTACTTTTTAACATATATAGATAATCTCAATTTCTAACTATCAATAACGCGTTTTCTTAGAGGAAAACATCTCGTACTAACTCCGTAGTTAAACATGCTTCTGCAAGAGCACTATTGCTATTGGGATGGATGACCTCCAAGGAAGGCAAAACCGTGCGGATTCGATGCATCCGCGGAAACTGAACAACCCAAAACGGGCAATATTGTTGATGTGTATATGGGTTGACTCGATGTATCCACGGGAACTGAACCATCCAAAACGGATAATATTGTTGATGTGTATATGGTTGGAAATTATAATATTTACAACTCTTTAATTTTTTTTTCAATTTTTAGCAAACAATAATATAGAATTTTTTTCTTTATTTTTCTTCTTTATATGAGACGGGGCATGTACGTACCCAAAAGACTAGTCGATAATTCATGACAAAATCTCGGATACTTTTATTAAAAATAAAATGATATTTTTTTAAATTATTGTTGTCAATTCATTTGATTCAAAAATAAATCTTTTATTATTCTAATCATCCACCCACAAAAAGAATCATATATAATGAAAGAGATATTTTTCGCAGCCTAATCATTCAAAAAATATATTAAAAATAAAAATTTTAAAATGCCTAAATATATTATTGCAACTTGTCAACAATAATGAAATAATAATAATAAAGTTGGAAGTTAAGGGACAGTCGGTGTGAGGTGTCAACAATAATGAAATGATAATATCGACCAGGTGATATGTGGTGAAACTTTTTCCTTATTGGAGATTCATGTAATGTTCTCTGGTTTTTTTTCAAAATTCGTTCAGAAATATGTTTCTCAATAAAATTAAATTTTGAATGCGCATACATCTAATTCAATCAATTATTAATCGAACCATCTCTCTTTGATTCACGTGCTATTCTTTGCCTCGTTGACGATTCAATTTTTTATTTTTAAATTTTACACAATCATTACCAAAATTGATTCACTGTATTGTCTTTATTTAATGAGATCAGAAAACTATGTAGTGAAATATATGTACATTTTCCTTTTGAGGTTATTATACATACCATTTAATTTAATCATATGCACACTGAACCATTTAAATGTCCTTGGAATTTGTGTTTTTTTCCTATAAAATTTAATTATTTAAATAAATATATAATTATTTATACATCCATGAATCTTGCATAAACCAATGCAATTTTGAAAAAAATTTAAGGCCAAAAATCACTCAAATCCTTTTTGGGCCAATCACTTGTTCATCACAATTTTTTACTTGGATTAATAATAAATCATGAAAACAAATATTATTTTTCAAGATCACAATTTTTTAAAAACCTAATAAATTATGGTGTGATTCTTCTGTTTCTACTTTTATACATACCCCACACGTTCTATTGATTTTGTTCCAAAGAATTGAATATATTTGGAGTGGGTTGACCAACATATTTGGTTCTAAAAAAAAAAAAAAAAAAAAAAAGGAGGGATTGGTGGTCAGAAAGGATCAATCCATGCCAGAAGAAATCAAATATATGATGGACCAAATAACATAAATATTATAAGGTAAGGAAAACTTTATGAAAATTAAATTTCGGACAAGTTTATTAGAAATTGTTTGACTTCTAAGAATAGGACAGGACTTCAACAATTAGCTTGAATTTGGTTGCTCGCTACTAATTTTAGAAACCCAATATGTTGTTATGGTTGAATTGGATTTACTATTCCTTTATGGTGAAACATAATCAACGTGTATATATATATATATATATATATATAACTTTTAGGGTTCATAACTTTCTTTTAAAAAATTAGAAAAAAATGTATTTGTATTTTGATCGATCTTATGAACCAAATGATATATTTTTTATTTGAAAAAAAAAATCAAATTCAAGATGAAAAGTGCCGATAGTTAGATATAAAACAAAAAATATTTCAAAGACTTTTCTGGCTGCATTTGATTTTTATTTCGAACAAAAAATATATTGTTGGGTTCATGAGACTGATCAGAATACAAATATATTTTCTTCAAAATTTTTAAAAATAGTTTGAACCCTAAAAGTGAATATCTCATTTTAAAACCTTGTAAGAGAATTAATCTCTATATATATATATAAAGTGCAGTTTACTTACTCAGATTTCTAGCATGTTTGTATAAATGCTATAATGGAAGGCAACAAATATATGATGAGCTCGTAGGTATTAAGATTTATGCATTCATAAATGAGACTGGGTCTTTTTATTTGGCTATAAGCTGGATAGAGATGTATGTCCCGCGAATCTGAAAAACTATGGCCCGGCCCGCTTAATGATAGTGTCACTGGTCGGTCCAGCCCGTGTGAGCAGGAAATCCCAACCCAGCCTGCTAAGAGGCGTTGGGCCGGGCCGGACTATTGCTGGGCCCAATTACACCTAGGAAACTGCAGTATTTCAAGTTGAGTTCAATCCCAATTGGAGATGCAATTTTCAAGTCGTAGCACTAGCATGATGTAAATCCAGCTCCTCCTGCACTTCCCTAAGAGTATCCACAGTGGTCATTGTAATATCTAGCACTCCAAAACCATTCTCTCTATTCTCCTCTCTCACGTGTGGCACAATTTAATTGGATGAGTGAATCCACAATATACACTCCATACATTCTTACACTTCATACTCATTTTCTCTATTTTCCTTTTCATCATCTTTTTTTTTTTTTTATCATCTCTCTCTTCCTTTTCATCGTCTCTCTTCACTATTCATCAACTATATACATACTTCAACTCTCAAATATCATTTTTTCACAACTAAATTTTCAAGTGTCATTTTTCATCCATCGTGTGCATGTAGCGCTATACTTATCAAAAAAGTAACATTTCAAGTACTTGAAATACACTTCATTATACCTATTGTGAACATCTAACACTTAACTTATCAAGAAAATATCATCTCAACTACTTCAAAATCATCCAATTGTGGATGCTCCAAATCGACAAATGTGAAATTATTGACAGACAAATGTGAAATTATTAACAGTTTCTTTCAACATTAACCCTCCCAGAATGCAAGTGTGATAGGGTATGCACTTGCACTAAATAGCTGAAAAGGGTCCATTTCAAGACCCTTGGCCTAGCCTAGCCTACACACAAATGCACAACCTTAAAAATCCAAATTAAAGTACACTGCCACATATCTCAACTATGTTGAGCAATCTAGGGGATGTTATTAGAGACAACAAAATGTATTGTGAGACGTAAATTAAAGTACACCAGCACATATCTCAACTATGTTGAGCAATCGATGCGATGTTATTAGAGACAACAAAATGTATTGTGAGATGTAAAAGGGGTATCAAATACTATTCATAGAACTTTGAAATGCAACCATTGTGGTTGCTGTCTAGGGGCAGGGGGTTAATTCACTTGGGGAAAGCTACAAGCCTACAAATCACTAATGTAAAGGGTTTTTAGAAGAAGAATTGATGTAAAGTGGAATGATGATGGTGATGGACATGGTTGCTTGTGACATAGTGATGTCAATAATGGCCAACAACTAATATTATTATTTTAATTGAGAGAATCAGCTTTATTCATAGGGGATGCTTTAGGTGGGGTATAGATTAGGGTTAGGGCATAGACTTTTAAGACTACAGTTCACACTAACCCTTGACTCATAGGCTTAGATGGCCCCACAATCCTCTGCCAATACTACCAACTTTCTTTTGGATTTTTGGACAGCCCAATTTATTGGTGTCCACCAACAAAAAAAAAACTCTTGGGTGTTCAAAACAAACCCACAAAATTGACAGGCTGAGAGCCCTCCACAATCAGTGACACCCACCCCACTCTGTTTTCTAAGTGGCACTGGACACACTGAGTAAAAAGGCGTTGTTCCTTTGTGGACATCCCATATGGAAAGATGTCACATACATCAGTGCCACTGCCACACAAGTAGAACAAACAAATTAATCAAGCACATAGAATTATAGAAATGCAAACCCATACACTATGCTAGCTTTCACCCAGAGGAAAATAAGGATGTTATTGCAAAGAAAATTTAAATTCATGGACTAAGTCTAATTTTCCTCTTTTTCTGTTATATTGTACCAAAAACCAATAATTCTCCCAAGAAAAATAATAGTGGAAGTTCACTGTGAGTGCCGTATCTGTAAAAAAAGCATCCTCTCCTCTGTAACCAAATCTCTCCAACTCATCTCTCACAGGCAGAGTATAATTGTAAAATTAACAACCACAGCAGACCCAGATAGCAAAGTTGCTTTCATACTCTCAGTTTGGATTTCTCAATAGATCAGTCAGTCAGTCTATCAATTTTTGTATCACCATCAGCAATAGTGGCCACTCCCACCCGCCCTCCCCACCTACAATCACCACCCACAACCAGAATATGGCCGCCTCAACCACCAGCTGCCGCCATCACCCACCACCACCACACACCCATTCACCCTATTTTCCCACCTGATCACGAAATCAGCATGCTTGGTCTCCACAACATCCTCCTCATAGCTTCTTCTCAACAGACCCAAAACCCACACACCATTTCCTCAGATCACCACCAAAACAACCCACCAAATTTAAACAATCAAGATTGCAACTTTAATGCTTTAAATAATCCTTGGAGTCTACATAAGTGTCAAGAATTGAGTATTGCAAGGAAAGATGTGGGCTTGAGTGTGGGAGATGAGAGTGGTGCTTCTCTGGGGACTTGTACGGACTGTGGGAATAAGGCCAAAAAGGAGTGTAAGTATGGGAGGTGTAGGACTTGTTGCAAGAGCCGAGGGTATGATTGTTCCACTCACGTGAAGAGCACTTGGATCCCGGCGTCTAAGCGGCAGGAGAGGCACCAGGTCGGTGGTGGTGGAGGGTATTCTGGGTCTTCTTCGGGTGGTGTTAAAAGGTCAAGAATTGTGTCATCGTCGCAGAATGTGACTACAACTACTACTTCTAATAGCGTATCGTCTAATGCTGCTGCTCCTCCTGCTTCTTTGTGCTTTGACACTGGATCTAGTCACCAAGGTATCCTCTTTTCATATTTCTCTGTTTGATGTTTATAATATTGCTTAGATTTGTTGATTTCCATTTGAATCTTGCATGTTAAATTGAAGATCTCTTTCCAAAAAAAAAATCCTGTTTGATTTGTACATAGTCTGTTTGATGAAATAGAGTAATCGAACTGATTTGGGTTTATTGAGTTATTGATGCAAGATCATGTCACCCTTTCCATCTGTTAATGATCTGAGTGAAGGGGAGTAGTTTATGATGAATCTGATGAATTAAATTGACTTGGGTTCTCATTGAACTACAGATCCAAGCTTTAAACAGTCCCTTCCTGGGAAAGTTAAAGCACCAGCTGCCTTCAGGTGCATTAGAGTGACTGCCATTAGTGGTGAGGAAGCTGAGGTTCTCTACCAGGCTACAGTGAATATTTGTGGCCATGTTTTCAAAGGGTTTCTCTATAATCAAGGGGTTGATGAGAAACAGGCTTATCCATGTATCTCAAAAGTGCATTTGGAGAGTAGTACAAATGGAAGGGAATTTTCTGTACCAATTGTTGAGCCATCCAATGCTTATGCAGCTTCTGGCAACCGCAAATTGTTTGAAGCTACAGGTACTTACCCAATTTATCTGATGTTGTTTTGGGGTCTAATGACAGATAACGTTAAATTAATTACGCATAATGACCTACCACATTCTTAATGGGAACTTTGTAACTTACTTGAAATTTGTTATGAATTTTGTGGATTGTGGGCGGTATTGATTCTGCATTATTGTGCATTTCCATCAATCTTTTGTTTTCTATCCATCTGGAAAATGAAGCACAGGATTCTTCACTAACATGGAAGTTTCTCTGTTGAGATGTCAAAGGCATTAATGTGGCTTGTGCCTACTTCCTCAAGTTTGTTATTAATTCAATGTGTTTTCTCTTTAGATAAGCACAGTCGGTGCATTATGTGTTTGCCTTTTCTACTAATCAAACAAAGGGCGCATTTTGGTCCTAAATTAGCATTTTAAATTGTTATTTATATGCTTCATTTCTTCTTTGCTATTCTGACTCCATGGTAGAATTAGGTTTAGATGCACGACTACTTTTGGAACGTATAATTCTGTGTTATGAAAAGAAAAACTTTGATGAGTTGATTCTGTTATAGAGGTACATCCGTACATTAGATTAGTACATTTCTGCAGCTTAAGATACTTTTTGTATGTGTTGATCTAGGTAAAATAAACATTGGGATAATGCTCGGATGATGAAAATGATGATGTAATGCGTATTCTTGTTGTAGACTGTTAGTCATGTTTTCATAACGTTCATATGGTGTCAGTTCTAGTGATGTGGTATTTTCTTTTGTTATTATTTAAATGTCAATGCTTGTTTTGAGTAGGATGATCTGAAACATGTTGGCTTGGGGGTCTTTGCTGCATTTCTAATGGTAATACCATGACTTTTCACGTGGAAAATGAACTGTTTAATAAATGATTTTGGTGGGAGCTAATGGTTTAAGAAGCTAGGAATATTTTCTATATTTTGACAAATTAAATTAGGGACTTCGAAAGTTGCAACACACATTCCCCGGGGGGTTAGTTTCAATTTTCATCAAATATAGATGGTAAAAATGTATCATAATTATTGAGCAGTTAATCCAGTTAACTATGAAGCTTTCCCTCCAAACATGTTTGAAAACTCTGAAACTTCCCACTGTGAAATGTTGCTAGGCATTACTTAGAATGGTACATTTCCATGGCAGGAGCCGAACTTCCCGCGATAGGAGCTTTTTCTGCGATCATTGCGTGTCCCTTTTTTTCACAGACTTTTATTCATTCATTTGTCGACTATTACTGTCGGCTGACACTAACAATGGTTCTGTTAATATCATCACAGGTAACAAATGAGTAGCAATCCGACCTGGAGGTTTCAGTGTGCTGTTCAAGCCAATTGTTAGAATAACTCTGAGACAGATTTCTGGTGACCTGGAAGGTTTCTCTACGTAATTTGATGAGTGCAGCCCTTCAAATTCCTGTATCACTGATTTAAAGCCATTTGGTGCTGAGTTCTCTGTATTACCGTCTATTAGCCGGGAAAGAAGATGTATTATGTGCCCTATTTCGGAAGAAGCTGCCGTTATTTCATTTTGCAATTTGTTGTGTTGCAGCTGACATGGTGTTGGATGGCAATGTAAGTTAAGTATCAGGTCTCAGATTCAGTAGCAATTGAAAGATTGAACACTGCTAATATTCAGACTCTTTGTAAAGATCTTGAGTATGGGAACTGTTGAAAGTGGTGTAAGTTTTGTTGTGTTCAAAACATGTTCATCTCTCTCAACATTATTACAGTGACCAAACTGAGCAGAACATGGTCAAATCCATGTTGGTTCCATGTAAGAAAGCAACACAAAAATAGATCATATAATGGGCAAAAACATCAAGGGATTCTCCATAGATGCAATACTGATCTTGCAAAAAAGAATGAAACAGGAAGTGATAAAGCTAGAAGAAAATTTTCATTTAACATCACTAACTGAAAGTTAGTCCCATTGTCATCTCCTCCTGTACATTTTAAATAACATAAGCAGGGACTCTTCACCTCCTGTGAAAAAAATTCTAGGTACAAAAAGAATCATTTCAAGACATTTTTCCAGTGCTCTGTTACTCCTTTGAACTATCGTCTCGCCGAATATATAGCTCTTGCCAAACCATGAGGTCGGTAACTGCTCTTCCTGCACAAACTGCCATGAATATATAGCTCTTATCATCTGGGACGAAGACCAACTATACACAGATGACCATAAGCTGGGAAGTCAAAAGTATTGTGTCAATCTAAACCTTCTTTAAGTATCTTCTACGAAAATTCTGAAGACAAAATCCCGAAAACGTTTTGAATATTGCCTCGGATCAACAGCAGAGATGGAAGTTGGATCGTATTGCATTGATTTGTATGCGTGCTCAAGCTTTTTACTAATGTCGTAGTCTTGTAGTATGTCAATTATGCTAAAAAATATGATGATATCATACATTTCACCAGTTGGTTCTCCAACCAGCTGAGATTCACAGTTGCTTCTTCTCACTGTCCGTTCAGCCAATGCCGGCATGTTCACGCCTAGTTTGATGGAAGCCCACCTGAGTTACATAATTAGCAAAGCATTAGAAGAATGAATGCAGTACTAAATATAAAGATCGGGAATAAATCATCGCTTAATTCTTCCATACATGACGAAAAATCTTGATTTCATTGAGTTCCAGGATGGCTATTAATCAATTAAGAGTGAATGACTAATTCATTCTATGCCATGACAATGTATTACCCCGCGGTGTATGAACAAACATATATTTTCTATTTCCAACTTTTGCTTAGTCTGTGGATAGTTCTTGAATTCTTGAAGTACAGATATGTGCATGATTAGTACTGGACTATTAGTTGTGCACATTGTTAGAGAATTTAAAAATACCGAGATGAGTCAAAAAGATGCTGATCCATGTCCGCTCTAGAAAGGCGAGGGCCTCCTGCTTCAGTATCAGGGTCTCCATTTTCTGCCAAATCCAGAAAATATCGTCTGTTACCGGACAATTACTAATGGGAATATGGGATTATGAATCTAAATGGTAAAGAAATGACAGGAAATAACCAGTAGGTGTACGAACTCCAGAAGTCCGAGGGGGTGTGAGGCAATCCTTATTTGAAGCATCTCTGAAGTGAAGGCCAACCAAAAGACTGTAGTCCATAATTCTCTCCTGTTCAAGAAAGTCGCAATCCCTATCCACTTGCCTACAATAAGTGAAACTCAAGTTACAAAATGAAGCAACACCGACTCCGAAACAAGAATCTTTTGCTTTCCTTCTTCGCAAAGCAACTATTCAAAAAATAGCTGCTAAATGAGTCAATTTTTGAGGAACTTCATGCAGTTTAGTATTTAGAGCATATATCAAAGGGAAAAGGAAACATGGTACTCATATTTGATGACATTTGAATTGAATATCAGAATTTAAAAGTTACTTTTGCACTGCAGATACAAGGGCATATACTGCAAGAATGACAATGAAAACCTAGTGCTAGGGAATCAAAAAATCGTTTGCCTTAGACAACCAGAAGTAAACTAGTTAAAGAGTTTGCAAGCTAAGCCATTCACAGCGCCTTGTACTTTTCATCGAATAAAATGGTTCGAAATTTTTCAGGAGCAAGAAAATTGTCAATACCATGATAACTACCCATGCCAAGAGAATTTAATATAAAGTTATAAACCTCTTGGCTACAAAGCACATTACAAGTACACCTTTAACCATTCTTCTATCTGTACATCTCACAAATACCAACTACCAGGGAAAATGTTCTAACAAGACAAAACAAAAGGACTATAAAGGAACAGAAAGGATCTAAATGCGTTTTCACCTGCAAAATTCTTGGAACCAAACTTTCTGCAATCGAAATATGAAATTGAGATCAAGGTCCTTGAGGGTGGTTGTTGCATCAATTTCTGACTCAGGCTTAGAAGTTAATCGACCATGGGAAGAACCTTTCAAGTCAAAACGCCTATGAATGGCATATGTGGTGCAAAAAAGATTCCCCATTATGACAAATCGGACCTGGCTCATCAATGGCAAACTAAAATCATGGATATTGCAGTTGATGACTATTAATGAATTGAAAAAAAATAATTTTAAGCACTCGATATTACCTTCTTCTGCGCAGTTCCAGTTAATTTCACACAATGCAGACCATAAAATTTGGTGACTAGGGTGTTCTCAAATGCCCGAACATGATTGTAATAGGCTGGCAGCATCCTTATGAGTACCTGTAAGAGGTTGTGATACGGGATTTGTAATTATGAGTTGAAGAACGTGACAATGTTTCGAACCCTTTTACAACTATTTGATCATCGAGAATAATCTTGAAGGATTATAATTCCAGACCTGCTGGCAAAATTTTATTATCCTAGAAGAATTCAGTCACAAGGAACAATTTTTGGCTATGCAATAAAAGGTTTGGCAATATTGGTTGTTGGCTTGTTGCAGGCTTGTAATATACAACTAATAAATTTGGACGCAACATTAAGTCATTTGTATTGTTTTCCTCGAGTTCAAATTCAGGAAGAAAAATATGAAATGAGAAATACTCACTTTTACTTCAGACTTCTTCATTGTCTTTATCATGTAACGGTCATCATGGGTTAAATAAAAAAAACTTCCACTTTTGCCAGGGGATGATAACTCTCGCAGGGCATCATTTCCACATATTGATAGCATATAATCAGCTGCATCCACATTGAACAATTTCCTAAGAGTCCTGAAAATAGAGAAGAAAAGAAACTATCACGCTCGTTTACATATCTATCAAACTTACAATGACAGAAATCTAAATAACCATTCCAATTCAGCAATTCTTAGACTACTATTTTTGTGGAAGTAATGGACTTTATTATAGGCAGGAGTATGTTCAGCTCCTCTGCTTTCCAGACAACTATTTCCCTTAAAGTGATTAAGCCATCAAATATGCCTGGTTAATTGTAGAATATGCTCCGAGTAAATTCCTTGTCTTTATGTGAGTTGGTATACCAATATGAATGACAGCCAAACTGAAGGAATACTATTAAGAAAAACATAATTCTGCCAGGGAAGGGTTGATCACTGACCTGAAAACCACTGGACAGTAATCCTTCCACCTGAAGTCACAGGATTGATGAGGTGGGGTGTGCTTGGATCCTTCGGGGGGAAATTTAGTCCATACTTTTTCCTTGGGATCAAAAGCAGAAGACTTGAGATCAAGGGATATGGCTGGAGCAGGCCTTCCCACAGAATGTCTGTGTATGGCACCAGTAATCATATATATGACTAGAAACTCAGCATTTCAACGGCATAATTTAGATAAAATAAGGACCATAATATATGTTAGCTACAGACTGTAGTGAGGAAGATAATCTTATAAAGCATAATAAAAGACTAAATGAGGCAATGCAATAGATAAGATATCATTATATCAACCATTATAAGCACCTTACATTTGGAAGGGGGCAATCACAGTGACTAACATCTAACAAGAGTTCAAATTTTCAATTATGTTCATTCATCCAGATATGTACTAAATGCAAATTTGAATCTAAATCCTCAATGTTATAAGTGCATTACATATAACAATGACTTCAATTTGTTTCTAGGAAATATTCAACAAAGTTAAAAGAACATGGGATCAAACAAAAACCATTGGCAGACAGCAGAAAGAAACTTCATATTTCAATTACCTGATCCCCAACTGCAAATTGAGCATGAGGTCGTAATTCTTATGCCCTTTCGATATTGTCTGCCCCTGCCTCTTTGCTGGCTGTATTCTCAATGGTTGCTGATACCTTCCCGTTCCTGATTCTGATTCAAGTTGAAGATTCCTCAATCCTTCATCTCCGTTCCTTAAACTCCCTTCATTACCATCAAAACCACCATCAATAGCATAGTCTGAGGAGCCCCAACTGCAATTGCTGTAATCACTAATCCTCCCATCAGCGGACATCCTCCTAGGTCTCCTATCATTCCCTTTTGCTTTAAGATTGGCCTGCCCTTCAGAAGTCCAATTTGGCATCTTCTCTGATGGAAATACTGTCACTTTCTCACAAGGGAAAATCGTGCATGCACTCAAGTCCTCTAAATACACCTCTTGCGGATCCCAATCAAAATTGTTCCCGGTCGGAGAGCCAGAAGGGTAATAAGTCCCACTCTGCTCTTTAGGGTCCAAGCTCCAAAGCCCAACATAGAAACTCCCATCTGCCCATCTGAAAGTTCCATTTCCTTTAGGCAAACCAGTCTCCCAAAACCCATCATACCTATTTCCATTGCTCCAGATCATGGTTCCATTGCCATTGAACATCCCATTCTTCCATTGGCCAATGTAGTGATTCCCATTTTTCCATTGGTACCTTCCATGTCCATGTTGCAGGCCACGGCGCCAATCGCCCTCGTAATAGTCCCCATTGGCAAAACTCTTGGTGCCCTGTCCATGTTTCAAGTTCATTACCCAAGAACCCTTGTATGTGGTCCCAGAGGAACCGGTATAGGTGCCCTTGCCATCCATGTAACCACTCTTGAACTCACCCTCATATGTAGCTCCTGAGGGCCAGCTGAACTTTCCTTTCCCAATGGTTTTGCCTCTCTGCCATTCACCAACATACATACACCCATCAGTCCAGAGGTATTTGCCATCGCCATGAGGTAGGCTATCAAGCCATTGACCAGTATAGAAGTCCCCATTGGGTAGAGCCCTCTCCGCATGTTGAAGTTCTTCAGGGGCAGTACCGGAATCATCATCATCAACATGAGCTACAGACATGGTTCCAAATATGGTGTTTGCTCTCTTCTTTGGAGCAGCTTTCGCTTTCTTTACAGTTGCTTCCCAGGCCTTTAGAATGCCTTTGCGGTCTTTGCTCATTCTCTCTCAAGAACCCCCTCCTTTGTCTCTCTCCCCCTCCCCCTCCCCCTCCCCCTCTCTACATCTATCTCTCTTGCATTCCCCTTTTTTGGTGCCTATTCTCCCTCACCCATCAATACCCAAATCAAATCAAGTCTCATCCTTTTTTCCCTCCATCAATGAATGGTTTTCAGAAACCGAAGAGCCATTCCTGTAACAGAACTGAAGAAACAAAGAATGACAGAATCAGAATCAAAAACCAACAAATGGGTGTGTCTGTCTAGTTTAATGAAAGGAAATTTGTGAGTTCTTGTTTCTTCTGGTGCTTATATGAAATGTGGGTTTTTCAGATTTCAAAAACACCGGAGATGTTAGGATTGATGGGGAAAGCAAAAAACTGAAAAAGCGTAAGGTTGGTAGCCAATGAGTGTAAACAAAAAAGAAAAAAAAAATGAAATCTTTGTTTTTGTCTGTCTGTTCTTCTTCTTCTTTTTCTCTCTCTTCTTTGTTTGGTGAGGATGAATGATTCCGGAAATGGCTCCTAAAACTACTAACAGACCAAAAATTTGGAGGGAGGAGAAATGGAGATGTGCTTGCCATTTTTAGTGCTCTTCTTGTCTTGTGAGACCAAATCCAGCATCCCCCTATACCCACTAATTTTTGAACAAAAAAACTTTGGCTTCCCTGGTTGGTCAAAAAATCTAACGCCTGATATTGCCATCATGTCCTTCCATTTTTCGTATATAATCAAGTGCATGTACCAACGAGAGCGGAGGGGAGATTCGGGTTGACAATCGATTGAGTTAGGTACATATGTGTTCAAGATTTAATTCCAATAAAAAACATATTTTTTAATGATATTTAAAAAAAAATTCACATGATCGGGAACTAAAAAAGAAAATCTAATAATTTTAGGGTACAAGTAAAAAAAATATGGAGTTGTGTCATATTGTAATGTAAGAGTTGTGTGTTTTGTCTTAAAAATCTTATTAGGGGATTCATATTTCCAATAACTAATGAGTGTATATAGTGTGCAACACACGTCTAAATGGTCTCCATCGTGCAGCCTGCTTTCTTTCAGTCATGGTCAACTGAGGCCGTCCAAGCTGCTTTTGCGGATAAGTGGATCCAGGCCCATATCCAGGACTCTGCTTCTGTGCTTAATTCATTGATGTACAAAAATCTCCGTAGTATTTTAAAAAAAAAATTCAACTTATCGTGCGTTTGGTACAAAGGTAATGGGGTGTAATAGTTACAAGGGTAATTAAATTTTAAGTGTACTTATGTTTGTTATGTCAGTATAACTTTTACTCCTGTAATAAATTTTAGTAATTGAGCTTATTTTTTACACATAAAGTTTACTAGTGGGGGGACCTGGGTAATAAAAAGTAATGAGAAGTTTTACTCCAACCTATTACCCCTTTAAATAAAAAATTATAAAAGCTCGTAAGTTATATATATATATACATATACACAGACACATATATACACACACATATGCACTTATATATATATATATATATATATATGTACATATATGCATACACACACATATACATAAGCACTGACACATATAGACACACACACATATGCACTTATATATATATATACACATATATATATACATACATATATACACATATATACATATACAAATATATATATACATATATACATATACAAATATATATGTACATATATACATATATATGTATATATATACATATATATATACATACATATATATACATACATATATATACATATATATATACTTACATATATATACATATATATGTATATATATGTACATATATACATATATATGTATATATATACATATATATATACATACATATATATACATACATATATATATACATATATACATAAATATGTATATATATGTATGTATATACATATATATATACACACACACACACACATATGCACTTATATATATATATATGTACATATATGCATACACACACATATACATAAGCACAGACACATATAGACATATATATATATGTATGTATATATATGTATGTATATACATAAATATGTATATATATATATGTATGTATATGTATGTATATCTATATATGTATATACATAAATATGTATATTTATGTATATACATAAATATGTATATTTATGTATACACACACATATACATACACACATATATATATACAAAAATTGTTAACAATTGTTGTTATATATATATATATATATGTCTGGCTGTGTGTGTATATATATGCATACGTATCTATATTTTTAAAATTTTGGTACATGATAGTTGTAACAATAAAAAACATAATCTCACTTTTTTCTAGTTTGGTTCATTACAATAATAACAAACAAGGGTAATTGTATTACACCAATAATGTATAGTCGTAACAAACAAGAGTAATGAATACTTGGGTAAATTTTACCCTTCTTTACCAAACAAGGGTAACACTTATTCTCCATAATTGTTATTACCCTTGTAACATTTACATGGGTAACAAATTATACCTTTAAATTCTTACCCCCATACCAAACGCACCCTTAAGGTTTATTATGAAGAATCCTTCATGTTTTTATTCAAGGCCGGACCGCGTGATCCGTCAGGTCAGGCCCGACCCTACTAAGTGGGCCGGGCTGTAGGTTCTCAGATTCACGGGCCGGAAATAAACATGAAACGTAATAATAAGGTCTGAATACAATCCAATATTCCAATACAATGCAAATCATGTTGATAGTTGATACACAACAACAACAACAACAACAACAACAACAATAGAGTTCCAGTCGCACACGGACTACTTCAGCACTTTACCACCTTGGAGGCGCAGAGTAAATGCCTGTAACGATAGCAGCACTTTCTGTAGCTTCTCCTTAGCCGCTTCATCAATCAAGTTACCATCACTATCAAACTTCAATGGAGGCTGGAATGCATTCAAGACAAACTCGGGTTTGTTGATGAAGTGAAGATCAAGAAAGACTCCGATTCGGCGAAGATGGTACTGTGCAAGTCCACCTCCAAAACCACCTCCAGCACTCACAATGGCAGCAGCTTTATCAGCCCAAACATTCGGTGACCTAGACGCCCAGTCAATCGCATTCTTCAGAGGTGCTAGTACCATACATTACAAGCAGAGATGGGTTAATATTGTTGAATAGAGTCAAAGATTTACCCAAGATTTACTTTATTGATTGAAGACTTTATTGACAAACTCAATATTGATTGAAGACTTTCCTTAATTGAAGATTCGGCAATCAATATTGATTTGTCTAAGTTCATAATTGATGCCTCAATTGTTGACTAATTGATGCCTCAATTGTTGACTAATTGATGCCTCAATTGTTGACTTTGATAGTGACTTTGATAGAGATTGTAATTACGTAGATCATTGATTGTAAACCAATGTAATAGCTATATATAGGTGTTTCCCACTTCAATAAAAGTAATTGATTGCAAAATTAAGTTGGTATCGGAGCAAGGTTCTCTTAACATACTACCTCTCCATCACCGTAGCTACTAGGGGCCGACTGCTCCAACCATCCGACAGAAGCCGATTGCTTCGTCCATAACAGGTGCCGATTGCACCATTGAACCAGAATCTCATCCAGAAATTACAAACAACTCATGGCTGAATCCGGTGCTCTTATAGTTCCACCTGTGGTGACGCCAACTCAAGAACCAACCTCTATTCCTTATGGGATCAAACTGAATGACTCAAATTTCACTCTTTGGTCTCAGGTGGTTACTATGTTCGTTGCTGGACGAGGAAAGATGGAATATCTCAAAGGTACGACCTCGAAACCTACTGTTAGTGACTATACATATAACAAGTGGATGATGGAGGATGCTACTGTAAAAGGCTGGCTTATTGGCTCTATGGAGGCCGATATAATGAATCTTTTTATTCGTTTACCCACTGCGAATGATGTTTGGGATGCTGTGTCTCAAACATATTTTGAGGGTGCTGATAAATCTATTTTGTATGATCTGTCTCGAAAAGCTATGGCAACTAAGCAGGCAGGGCGACCTGTGGCTGCATACTATTCCGATCTTAAGGTTATTTGGCAGGAGCTTGATCATCGTCGTCCAATTACCTTTACTCAGCCAGATGTGATTAAGACTCGAATGGCTGAAATTGATGAAGATCGAGTCTATTCTTTTTTGGCTGGGCTTGATGATATATATGATTCTGTTCGGGGAGATATTCTTCGTACTAATCCTCTACCTGGACCTGATAATGCTTTCTCAACTGTGAGACGTGAAGAACTTCGCCGGAATACAATGATGTCTTCAGAAGTTCCTCAGATGGCTATGGCAGTTCGAAAATATGGAACTCCAACAAGTTCTTTGTCACTGTCAGTACCTACTGGTGGTAAATGTACTCATTGCGGCAGCACCAAACATATTGTAGATACTTGCTTCAAAAAGCATGGATATCCCGAGTGGTGGCAGGCTCACAAAGAGCGATTACAAGCTCGAAAAGGTGGTAAAGTTGCGCTATGCACCTCACCTACAGTCCCAATGGCACCGACTCCATCTTCAATGGATACCATGGCTTCCACTACTCCAGTTGATATCACTCACTCTGTGGTAGATCCTACTCTTCTCCAACAGTCAGGTAGTGTTGGTCTAGCCCTTCTTGCAACAAATTCTGAAAAAGATCCCGGTTGGATTCTTGACTCTGGTGCGACTAATCATATGACCTTTGATGCGTCCTTATTACATGATGCTTGTTTACCAAATTGCTCTACTGTCACCAATGCCAATGGTGTTTCATATCCGGTTACGGGCGCTGGAAGGGTTAACTTAACTCCTTCATTATCCTTGGAGCACACTTTATTGATTCCTGCTCTTTCCAATAATCTTTTATCTGTGCCACAAGTTACTACACAACTAAATTGTTTAGTATTAATGTATCCTACTTTTTGTTTCCTTCAGGATCTCTGCAGCGGGGAGATAATTGGGCGTGGTACTAAGAGAGAGTGATTATATTATGTGGAAGATGTTAGTATGGGACGATCTCTATCAGCAAAAGGGTCATCTAGGGCATCAGAAGATCAGATTCGGTTATGGCATCATCGTTTGGGTCATGTCTCCTTTGGGTACTTGAAATATTTATTTCCTACTTTATTTTCTACATGTGAACCTTCCAATTTTCAGTGTGATACATGTGTTTTGGCCAAGAGTCATCGTGCTACTTATTCTGATAGTACTAATAAAAGAGTTGTGCCTTTTGCATTGGTTCATTCGGATGTTTGGGGACCTGCCCCTGTTACTACTTCTACTGGCTTTAGATGGTTTGTATTATTTATTGATGATTGCACTCGTATGACTTGGCTTTACCTTATGCGTCATAAGAGTGATGTGGCTGCTTGCTTCCGCACGTTTCATACCATGATCAAAACACAATTCTCTACTAATTTACAAGTTCTTCGATCTGATAATGGTGGTGAATTTGTAAATCAGGAGTTACAAGCTTATTTTCAGACTCATGGAATTTTGCATGAAACCACTTGTCCTTATACACCACAACAGAATGGTGTTGCTGAGCGCCGAAACAGACAAATTTTGGAGATTACACGTGCTGCCCTTATTGGAGCCCACATGGCACCACGTTTTTGGGAAGAAGCTGTTACCACAGCTGTATATCTTTTGAATAGGGTACCCACTCGTGTTCTACAATTTCAGACACCACTTGATAAATTGGCATCCTATGTAACACTGCCATCGCACCTCACACTTCCTCCCCGGGTGTTTGGTTGTGTTGTGTTTGTACATTTACAGAAACATCTCCGCACGAAACTTGATCCTTGTGCCCTCAAGTGTGTATTTGTCGGTTATCATCCTTCACAAAAGGGTTATCGTTGTTTTCATCCTCCTACAAGTAAGTTCTATGTTACTATGAATGTCACCTTTTCTGAACATGAAATGTTTTTTTCTTCACCTAATTCCACGCTTCCGGGCCCGAGTGGTGATACTGTTGTTGAAGCTCCAAATTGGATGGAGTTGTTTCCTGATCCACTGTGTGTTGCCGATACTGTTGCTGAAGCTCCCTCTCTCTCATCTTCGCTAGTACCCACTTCCGATACTCCTCGTACAGATCCTCCTGAGGTAAGCATTGAGTCTGATGTTAATACTAACAATATTTGTGATAATACTTGTGTCTCGATTGAAACTGACAGATACGTACTCCCACCAAGAAGTACTCGTGGTGTTCCACCAGATAGATTTTCACCAGAGGTTGTGCGAAAAGTGAAATATCCTATTGCTCAGTATGCATCCACTCACCGACTGTCAAAGGAATGTCGAAGCTTTGTCAGTAATATGACTGTCATAGATATTCCTACTAAAGTGCAAGAGGCGTTGTTGGATCCAAAATGGGCAACTGCAATGACTGAGGAGATGACAACACTTGAGAAAAATCAAACTTGGGAATTGGTGGAGTTGCCGAAAGGAAAAAAAGCTGTTGGTTGTAGGTGGGTGTACACCGTCAAGTGCAAGCCTGATGGTTCGGTTGATAGGTATAAAGCTAGACTTGTGGCTAAAGGATTCACCCAGACGTATGGGGTTGATTATCAGGAAACGTTTGCTCCTGTTGCAAAAATTAATACGGTTCGAGTCCTAATATCCCTAGCTGCAAATTTTGATTGGCCTCTACAACAATATGATGTAAAAAATGCTTTTTTACATGGTGAGCTACAGGAAGAAGTTTATATGTCTCTACCCCCAGGATATGAAGCTCCAGGTGATCAAAGTGTCGTGTGTAAACTGAAGAAAGCCTTATACGGGTTGAAACAATCTCCTCGAGCTTGGTTTGGTCGATTCCGACTTGCTATGAGAAGATTCGGCTATAAGCAAAGTAATGCAGATCACACTTTATTTTTGAAAGGAGTTGGTCATAAATTAACGGCTCTCATTATTTATGTTGACGACATGGTAGTGACAGGCAATGATTCTGAAGAAATGCGTAAACTGAGAGACTATTTGTCAACTGAATTTGATATGAAGGATTTGGGAGGATTAAAATATTTTTTGGGCATTGAAGTTGTTCGTTCTGAGCAAGGAATATTTTTATCCCAACGAAAGTATGTGCTTGACTTATTAACAGAAACTGGTATGCTTGGATGTCAGCCAATTGGATCTCCTATGGAACAAAATTATGGATTGGAAGAGTCTTCGAATCAAACTTCAATAGACAAATTACGATATCAAAGGTTAGTTGGGCGTTTAATCTATTTGTCTCATACGAGGCCTGATATTGCATATGCGGTCAGTGTTGTGAGTAGATTTATGCACAATCCTGGTAAACAACATATGGATGCAGTTATTAGAATTCTGAGATATTTAAAATCTGCACCGGGAAAAGGCTTACTTTTTTCTAAGAATGGGCATGCAGACGTATGGGGCTATACCGACTCAGATTGGGCAGGTAAAGGAGACCGAAGAAGATCAACCACTGGGTATTTAACTTTTGTTGGAGGAAATCTGGTTACTTGGAGAAGTAAAAAGCAAAAAGTTGTCTCATTGTCTAGTGCAGAAGCCGAATACAGAGCAATGGTGAAAGGTATTTGTGAGTTGTTATGGCTCAAACGGCTTATGGGGGAGCTGAGTTTGTCCATTAAAAGACCAATGAAATTGTATTGTGATAATCAGTCAGCAATTAAAATTGCTGAGAACCCAGTGCAACATGATCGGACTAAACATGTGGAAATTGATAGGAATTTCGTGTATGAAAAGTTAGAAGAAAAAATAATTGAAGTTCCGTATATGAAGACCGAAGATCAGTTGGCTGATGTGTTAACCAAGGGAGTGTCAAATTCAGTGTTTGCTGATTCACTTGTCAAGCTGGGCATGTACGATGTCTATGCACCACCTTGAGGGGGAGTGTTGAATAGAGTCAAAGATTTACCCAAGATTTACTTTATTGATTGAATACTTTATTGACAAACTCAATATTGATTGAAGACTTTCCTTAATTGAAGATTCGGCAATCAATATTGATTTGTCTAAGTTCATAATTGATGCCTCAATTGTTGACTAATTGATGCCTCAATTGTTGACTAATTGATGCCTCAATTGTTGACTTTGATAGTGACTTTGATAGAGATTGTAATTACGTAGATCATTGATTGTAAACCAATGTAATAGCTATATATAGGTGTTTCCCACTTCAATAAAAGTAATTGATTGCAAAATTAAGTAATATTAGTGTATAAAAATATAACTTGGATGAATCAACCTGGAACCAGTCTCTGCAACAAGTTTTTGTCCTAGCTAACTAATGTAGGAGGTGATCTTTAACACAGCTAATGATGATGAAGATGAGTTTCCAACAGCCAATAGAAAGGAATTTTCTTTACAAAAATGCAGATTGAAGGAGATTAAACAACTTCAAGCATCATCAATTGTAAGAGGCAGCAAAACCATTTACGTTCGATCTCAATACACTCATTGAAGCGAAAACCACCCAGCATGCGTTTGTATAAATCCCTTGAAGCGGTAAAATTATGTTCGGTCCGGATGGATGACTAAATTTTATCCATCCGGATTAGATCAAGTTTGAATAAAAGTTATATGTCCGAAATTTGATATAAAATTTTTATCCGGTTTAAAAACGGGTCAAGATCCAAACATATAAATCTTGTCAAAACCCTAACCCAAATTAGGTTATCATCCATAATTAAACTAATATGAGTTTGCTCAATAAGTATGAACGAAGTTCAATTTGGGTTTGGATTCTAAACACATGATGCAGGGGGTGGCCCTGGGCCTGGGTGAGTTGGGCCCTTGCCCAGAGCCCCCAATTTTGAAATTTTTTAGTTATAGGATAGTTTATTTTAAAACCAACCCCAAACCTATTTTAAAGCTATAAATATTATTTATAAACCCCAAAAGGAATTGAGAATTAAAACAAACTAATAAAAATGAGGAGTCCAACCCAATTACAAAGTGAGAAAGACCATTTTAGGCTTTAGACTCTTAGAAGTTAGACTAGTCCATAAAGAAATTAAGAAAAAAAAAATCAAAAGCCTCTTCAAAAATCAAAAGATTTTTTGAAGTGTGACACTTTTTATGATATTGATGGAAGAGATTTAGATTTAGAAATAAAAGTTTAGTGTAACATTTTATCCAAAGAAATTAAAAAGCCAATTGAAATATTAAATTATTTGCAAACAATAGATGGTGGTTTTCCAAATGCATGGATTGCAGATAGAATATTGTTAACTATTCCAGTAACGGTAGCCTCCGTAGAGAGAAATTTTTCAAAATTAAAGTTGATAAAATCATATATTCGATCCACCATGTCGTAAGAAATGTTAAATGAGTTAGTTATATTGTCTATTGAATGTGATTTGACGAAAAAAATTGATTATATTAAAGTAATTCATGATTTTACATCTCAAAATGTTAGAAGAGTCATATTTAAGTAATATTTTTTTAGAATTAGACTTTAAGAACTATACGATAATAATGGGAGAGTTGGCAGCAACATGGTCACCATGAGTACTGACTTAGACGGTTATTATAGTTTTCTTTCTCTAGCAATTTTGATTATAGTATGTTGATATAGTCTACCTTTTTAGGCTTGTTTCATTCTATCTATTGGTGGCCCGAGTGTCAATTTTGGCCTCATATTCTTTGAATCGATGAGTTGATGAATATATATATATGTGGTCCTGACCTTTTCAAAAACAAAAAAGATACGCCACCCACATGATGTTGTTCCACCTTAAACCCATTTTTTACCACCCTATGAATGCATGTGCTCATAAAGAAGAAAAAGAGAAAGAGTACCGGTGACGGAGTAATTGTACTCCGGCGAGGCGAAGAGATAGCTATCGGCTTCGAGAATCTTCTTACGGAAAGCTTCAACGGCCGGAGGATAAGTCCCGTCGACTTCGAGATCGGTGTTGAGCATCGGGAGAGCCGATATGTCAACGTATTCGATTTCCATTCTGGGTATGGACTCTTTGGTTATGTCGATTGCTACGATAATCAATTAAGAAGGGAGAAACAGAGAATCGAATCATTTGGCTCAAGGAGATAGAGAAAACACGATGGGGAGAAAGAGAAAGAGAGAGAGAAAGAGATGTACGGGTACCTGAACGGATAAGGCCGCGGTTGTAGGAGCCTTTTCGGAGAGATCCGCAAATTGCAGCGACTCTAATCAGGGGTGTCTCTGCCGCCGCCGCCATTTATCTCTGCTGACCACTCGCCCTATGCGTCTACTGCTCGCTGCCCTGTCTGCGTCTGCCGGGTGCAGACTGTCCTATAAAAACAAAAACAAAAACCAGTTTTGATAAATTATAACCAACCCTTTTATTTCCCTCTAAAAAACAAAATGCCTCTATATTTTAAATTTTATCATCTAGACCCCTTAAGTTTATAGTGGTGTGGGTTGTCTTGTAAAAGAGAGAGGTTCTGGACCCAAAAATGTCAAATGTGGCCTGCTCGTTCATGCATGTCTTGTACATATATCCATGAAAATTACATTTGGTCCAATGCTTAGACATCATGCCTTGCCAAGTCTCCTACCAATATATATAAGAATTGTCTCTGCTGACCACTCGCACTATGCGTCTATTGCTCGCTGCCCTGTCTGCGTCTGCAGAGTGCAGACTGTCCAATAAAAACAAACACTATTTCTGATAAATTGTAAGAAAAAACCCTTTATTTCCCTCTCAAAAACAAAATACCCCTATATTTTAAATTTTATCATCTAGACCCCTTAAGTTTATAGTGGTGTGGTTTGTCTTGTGAAAGAGATTGAGGTTCTGGACTAAAGGCCCTCCAAAAATGTCAAATGTGGCTGCTCGTTCATGCATGTCTTGTACATATATCCTTGAAAATTACTTTTGATTCAATGGTTAGACATCATTCCTTGCTAAGTCTATAATAAGAATTGTCTGTATAAGAATATTCATGATTAAGGAATGACTTGAACAACTTGACAAGGTTAATTGAAAACTAGGACTTTAGCTTTTACGGATCTCCAAGGGATTTGCCCTTTGACGCGTGTAATAATTGACTATAATAGTGGCATTGATCCCTTAACAATCCCACATTCACAAGGGCCACAACCGACACCCAACGAAATTGCCACAACCGACACCCAACGAAATTGAGAGCATTCAGAAGTGATAGGGATCCCAATAAAAAATATCTCAGTGGTGGATGTGTCACTCTTTGGTTCAATCATAAGGTTTTGTGAGCACTTACATCAATCAAAGGACAAGATTCACTACTGGGATGATTGAGATGCTTTTTACTAGGATATCTAACATTTTTGAACTATAAAACCATAAAATCTTACGACATTGGCTAGGCCCCACAAGTGATTAGTGATAACTTAAGCCCATAAGTAAACCGCGGGTTTCAAAGGTCGTGGTTTCAGATAGTTAATCACGATTTTTTGTGGGTTTTAACGAGTCATTTGCTTGTTCCGGTTAACATGAGAATCGATTTGGCATTTCCGGTTAACATGAGAATCGATTTGGCATTACTATAAACATACCGATTGAACCGGTTTGACCGACAAACCAAACCGAATCTGATAACTGCTTGGAAGTTGGAACAAATTGCATTCTAGGGTTTGTTTTTTTTTTCTTCACAATTTTAAAGTCATGGATGTAGATTTTGCAAAAATATATAATGGGAAATTACATAAATTGTAAACAAGATGAGTTAAGTGACTCGATTAAACATTGCTAAGATATTCAATTTGATTGATGTCATACAAATGATAATTTTTGGTATTTAAAATAAGGGATTGGGGTAGGTTAAGGGCATCCCTCACCTAGGTTTACCATGTATTTATCCCCAATTCGAACTTGCCCAAACACAATCCTTCATGTTTTTATTCAAGGCCGGGCCCGCAGGGCCCATCAGGCCCGACCTTTGGATACTAAGCGGGGCAAGCCATAAATTTTCAGATTCACGGGCCGGACATAAACATGAAACCAAATAAGGGCTGAATACAATCCAATATTCCAATCCAATGCACATGTTGATGCAACAACAATAGAGCTCCAGTCTCACACACTGCGTCAGTCTTCAGCACTTACCTTGGAGACGAAGAGTAAATTCCTGTAACGATAGCAGCACTTTCTGTAGCTTCTCCTTAGCCTCTTCATCAATCAAGTTACCATCACTATCAAACTTCAATGGTGGCTGGAATGCATTCAAGAAAAACTCGGGTTTGTTAATGAAGTGAAGATCAAGATAGACTCCAATTTGGCGAAGATGATACTGTGCACGTCCACCTCCAAAACCTCCTCCAGCACTCACAATGGCAGCAGCTTTATCAGCCCAAACATTCGGTGACCTAGAAGCCCAGTCAATCGCATTCTTCAGAGGTCCTAACATACATTATAAGCAGAGATGGGTATTAGTGAATAAAAATATAACTTATATGAATCGACCTAGAAACAATCTCTACAATAAATTTTTGTTCGAGCCAACTAATCATCTCCTAAACACAGCAGCTAATGATGAAGAATTTCCAACAGCCAATATAAAGGAAATTGCTTTACAAACCCCTAGTAATACAGAGAAAAATACAGAGCGAAAGAGATTAAACAACTCGAAGTTTCATCAATTGTAAAGTGTCTAACGGGCGAGTATGTGGTCCAGTGATAGAGTTGCATGGATACAACCTAGAGGTTAAATTCCTGGAAACAACATTTCTACATTTCCACATATCATGTGAGGATAAGGATTGCGTACATCCTCTCAGTCACTACGGGAGCCTTATGCACGGGAGTTTTTTACAGTAAACACATCCAACAAAACTTTTCTTAAGATATGAAGATGTACGGACTCTACTAATTGCTATATCTGCTATAACCATGGATGTTAACAGATGTGTAATGACTAAATTTACTAATGTAATCAGCCAAGCAATACTAAAATCATAAGAAAATTTTTTTGACTTAGTATATGTTTGACACCGACAATGCAACTCTATCCCAATCATTTTAATAAAAATAATTACGACAATATGTCTGCAATGTCACCAACTTTCTCCTCCGTTAGATTATCGAAGGAGAATCAGCCTGGTGGTTGAATTGGCTCGACATAAATCCTTCTCGTTCAAGTTCAATTCATCACAATAACACAAGCTCGATTTGCGAAGATATATGGGTTCCTCATCAATGAAATTAAAGAAAAAAAAATCAAATAAATAAAGATTACTAACTAGAGTTCTAGACAGTTCGGTGCCAGGGAGACGCCTGGGTCTTACTTGATCAAACGGCTAAATTTAACCATTTAATTTCAATCTCAACACATTCTTTGAAGCGAACAATGCCCAGCATGTGTTTGTATAAATGTCTATGTTCATAGAGAAGAAAAGGAGAAAGAGTACCGGTGACGGAGTAATTGTACTCCGGCGAGGCGAAGAGGTAGCTATCGGCTTCGAGAATCTTCTTACGGAAAGCTTCAACGGCCGGAGGATAAGTCCCGTCGACTTCGAGATCGGTGTTGAGCATCGGCAGAGGCGATATGTCAATGTATTCGATTTCCATTCCGGGTATGGACTCTTTGGTTATCTGGATTGCTACGATAACCAATTAACAAGGGAGAAACTGAGAATCGAATCAGTTTGACTCAAGCAGATCGAGAAAACTCGATGGGGGAGAAACAGACAGAGAGGGGGGGGGGAACAGAGAGATGTACCTGAACGGATAAGGCCGCGGTTGTAGGAGCCTTTTCGGAGAGACCCGCAAATTGCAGCGACTGTAATCGCGGGTGTCGCTGTCGCCGCCGCCGCCGCCATTTCTCTCTGCTGATCACTCGCACTATCGCTCGTTGCCCTATCTCATCTGCCTCTCTGCAGACTGTCCAATAAGATCCTAACTAGAAAAAAATCTATTTTTTAGATGGGAAAGACAACTTTTGATTATCGAAATATTTGATCAGATTCAACTCACTCATTTTACAAATGTTTCAATTTAAATTGGAACGGTTTAGAAATTTGAATACCTCAATTGAAACTTTTGTAAAATGGATGACTGAGTTGAACCTGATCAAATATTTCATTGATCAAAAGTTGTCTTTCCCCATTTTTTAAAACTTACAACAAAAAACATCATTGAGCAATAAAGGAAGGGGGGCATTGTCTGATTACGTGGCACATTTTGAACAAATAGTCCCTACCCGAGCTTTCTCCCTTTCAAAAAAGACAAATTAGGAGAGGTAAAAATATATATTTGGTCCCTCAATTATATCTTTGATTTTATTTTTGTCTTTAAAATTTTTTTACTCTTAAAATATTCCCTCAACTATTCAAAGTTATCTCGTTCATCTCCAAAAAGGATTCCGACATTAGAAAACATCCCAATTGACGTAATTTTTACACTTATAATTCCACTTGACTTAAATTTTACATATGTCATCTAACAAAATTCTCAAAGTAGCTAACTCTTCAAAATCCTCGACCTATTTTGTTGTATAGTTTAAGCACTAAGAATACTAGACATTAATAGTTTGGAGATATATCATTCACATTTGTCGACAAAGTTTGCCAACTAAGATTACTCTAATATACCAAATAACACTAAAAATGTTAGATATTAATAGTTTAGGGATATATAAGAGACTGCACTTTTTGGATTTATGGGTTACTTATTAGACTATCTACATCAGATTACATAAACATGATTTACTTTTTTCTATTTTAAAGAATGATTACACAGAACTAGTAAAAATAGGCAAGAATGATTACCTATTTTAGTCAACTGCTACGCTGGTTGCTTGCATTTATATCAAAGCATATAGGGGATGATACACATTTGAAGCCAGTGAATTTTTCTGCCACACTTGGGGAACTTTTGTATATGACATCTGTAGGTATAATCATAACCCACAAAGCAAACAATGCACTTGAATCTTCTCTGTTGAATTTTTTATGTTTGGACTTCCAAAATTTTTAATTTGTTGAAAGAATGCATAATATATGGTTTGAAATCCACATAGATTACTTTCTTCTTCTTTTTCAAATTTGTGCCCATCATGTTAAGACATTTGCTTCCAGAGTGGTGCATCATACCATCTCTTTTTTTTCTTTGGTCAAAATGATTTTGTCTTGGCTTGAAAGGACTGGATGCCATTTCCGGTGGCTCAGCAATTGGAAGCTGTCATGTTGTGAGGCTCATAGAAGGCCCATTTTTCTGACAAAAAATGGGCCAATAGAACTTAAGTCAATTGGAAGCAACTTGTAAATAAGGTTCATGACTTCATGGTCCCAAGTCCCGGGCATGGTGGCATATGGCAGGAGACTAGCTAATCGCCCTTTTAATCTTTTAATCTTTATTTTTATTATTCCTTTTTTGACTAATGAATTTTCATTTCATTAAATATCACACAAGACCCATAAACAATTGTTCTTATAAGTTAATGAACCAAAGATATATTGTTTTATATAATTTTATTTGAAAAAGAATATCAAAACGGGTACGTTTCAATAAAAATTTATATCTTCCTATTACTTTTTTTTTATTACATATCTTCCTATTTTAATTGATTAATAAAATATACGAAAATGACATGTAACCCATTAGTTTGTACCCCAACAGGTTTATTTCATTGATTTAATCAATGAAATAGTTTTATTCAACTCTTTTATCCAAGAATTAATTGTTTTAATATATATTCTATTGTTTTTTATAGCACATTATAGAATTTATTGTTTTTTGAATTAAGATTTTACCGGTAAGTTTTATCGAAAATTGATTTTGTTAAAAAGAGTTTTATATTGATTTCTGAATATGTAATTTTTTAAAAAATATAATATGTATTTTGAGAATTACAATATTTTAAAAAAAGAGGCGTTGCAGTGAAGGGAAAGTCGAGCAGTGACAGAGTGACGTGGCGACGTGGTTGACGCGGTAGGACTAAGAGAGAGACAACACAACACGCATACGAAATTACGAAGTGGAGTACTTCTGTTCTGTAATTGTCGGGCAAAACACGATATATCGGAGTCACTCAATGCAATGAGAGGTCACGTGACGCCGTACCTTTCTATTACTATTTTTTTTTCTTTTCAGTATATGGTGGTTGTTGGTGTATTTTAAATTAAATAGGAAAATACTAATACATATACATATATATAATATATATATTATGTATTTGATTTGTTATTTTAATTGGATGAGTGAGTCCCACAATGGTAACAATAGAATCCAGCAATCCAAAATCATTATCTCTTCTCCTCTCTTTTATGTGGCACAATTTAATTGGGTGAGTGAATATCATAAAGAACACTATTAATCATAAAGAACACTATTAATCACATTAAGACTTAAAAGTCTCACAATAAATAGGAGAGAAGATGCACATCACTTAACAAAAAACACACCTCAAATTTTTGTTACGAGTTTGGATATAGATCTAACCAACAGTCACAGTAAAACGAGGAGAGTGGGGGAGATTCGGGTTGTGCATTGTAGCACAACTTAATGATGAAGGCCCATCATGGCCGTTATTAGACTATTAACATGGAGATTTACATTAGACCATTACGAACTTGTACTTGTGAGTTGAGATATGTTAGACTCAATAAGTGAAGTAAAAGTTATGTCCAATTGAAGCGAATTACTCTGATATCATGTCATAAATCCACACTCATCATACAATTAACTATATTGTCCGCTTTGAGTTTACTGATTCCCGTTAGATATATTGGACCCCCACAACTTTATTTCTCATTGAACCCTAAAACAGTCTCACTTAATGGTACTTGAGTTCAACTAAAAGGTCTAACTGATTATAAAGGGAAAGAGGTGGTCTTGCTCTTATAAATCTAATAGGATCCTCACATCGTTTAGACGTGGGATTCTCAATACTTGAGTCCTCGTTTCATTCTAACAATTAAGTTTCCATTTACTCATATATTATAATTTCTATCTATTATTGTATAAGGTATATATAGAGAGAAACAGAAGAGTCAATCATATGTGACAAAACTGATAAAAAGAGGCCTGTGAAATTGATAAGCAGATATACTCACGAGATTACTCTACTGTTTTTGTCTGCAAAATTTTTTTTGGACTCATCTTGTCTGTGTTTAAACTTTAAACTGATCATTGTTTCACTGTAATTCTTCATGTCATGCTACATTTTTCACCTTTTTTTATTGGAAATTTGTGTCGAATATATAATTAATTACTACAATCTGATACTGGAATTATCATGTGGCTTGGAGTTGGGTCAATTTATGAGATTTTTTACTTTTCTTTTCTGAATATTTAAGAGATGCATAAATTAATTAACCGTTTTGGTTTTAATTATTTGATTAGATTACCGTATGTAGCACTGAAATATCTTCTATACAAAGACTTTGAGCTAGTATTACATCACTTTGGATGATATATATATATATAGTTTAGTCGATGAATCTCTATATGATCAAATCATATGAATTCGAAAAATTCTGAGTTGGATTTTCATAAAAGCAATATTTTTATAATCACACGTTATACTTTAACAATATTGACATGTCTTTATATATATACATACATATATATAAATCATGATCTGAACACAATCACGTGCAAGGGTGGCATCTAACAGTCCTGTGACTCCTGTCAATGTCTATCTACAAGACTTGGCTAATACACAACCATCCACAGAAAGAAATTGAGAAGTGATCAGTTAGTGAGATGAGCTTGACTGCACTACATATCATGCTTGTATGTACACTCTTCCATGTCCTCCAATATTGGAAGACCCAGCAGTGAAGAAAGAAACAAAATCCCATTAAAAGATACTCATCTTTTTCTCCCTTCTCCCTTCTCTTTTCCTTCATTATTATTTTTTGTTGTTTTTCTTAAATATTCATGAATACTAGTCAAAAATCAAGAACTAACCTTGAATTTAGGAATCATAATTATTATAAAAGTGCAGGAATATATATATATATATATGCCCTATCATTCTTTCCCCTTCAAAATTTGCATACTTTCTGTTAGCATAAAGTGCAAGTTCAAATTTGGGGTTGACTACTTTGAATCCCACTTGTTTACAAGACAACAGCAATCCTGGTTTGCATTTTAACTAAAAATTCCATCACCTAGGTTTCTTCATGTGTTTTAACCTCAATAATTCATTATTTGGGTTCAATCAGGTATTCCTAAAGTCCTAGCTCTATCATTATATATCTTGGAGGGCAAATATAACGCTATATTTGCTTGTAAATTAACATCAAGTTGTTAGATTACTAAGAGAATATAATTTCTTTTTATATGTGTTTCCACTGGACTTTATATGAATAAATCCATATAGCTTTGTATTTTAGCATATATATATATATATATATAGCATGTTCCAAATCTGTCCTTTTCAAACATACAATGTGACATAACAAATTTGTTTAAAAAAATTACAGAAATTAAGATCCCAATCTCTATGCAGGCCCAGCCTCCACAAAAAGCTAATGGAATACAGTCTGTTTACCAAAATTAACACCCCAATGAATCTCTTACACTCTACACTCTACACAACCCCATACTCCCCACTGTCCCCCACCTATACCCACACACCAATATATATACACCCCCCCTCTCACACTTGTATTCCCACTAAAGCATCAGAAATCATTCTTCCTCTCATGCCCATGAAGACCCACCTCCTAAAATTATTACTAGCACTCCCTCTCTTCTTCTTCCTAGCCCAAGCTGGGTTTAACCCAAAATGTGACATCAAAGACCAAAGCTCAACCCTCAAAGTCTACCACATATACAGCCCATGCTCACCATTTAGGCCACAAAAGCCAGTTTCTTGGGGTGAGAGTGTGCTACAAATGTTTGCCAAGGACCAAGCCAGGCTCCAGTACTTGTCTAGCTTGGTGGGTGCTAAGAAATCTTCAGAGCCAATTGCATGGGGCAGGAACATCATTCAGAGCCCAACTTACATTTTGAGGGTCAATATTGGTACCCCTGCTCAAACCATGCTCATGGCCTTGGATACTAGCAATGATGCTGCTTGGGTTCCTTGTTCTGGCTGTATTGGCTGCTCTTCAACTGTGTTTGACTCCGCTAAGTCCACCACTTTCAAGCCTCTTGGGTGCCAAACTGCCGAGTGCAAACAAGTAAGACTGCGTACATTTGTACTTATAGTGTATAAACAATTGGTTACGGTTGGCTTTTTTTCAATTTTTTTACATGAATTTAACCTACCAATCGATCAATTTTTTATCAGTTCTAGTAAATTTTGAACAAAATTTTTGTGATCGGTTCTAGTAAATTTTTTTTTAAAAATATCGACCAATGAATCAGTTTGACAATCGATTCAGTTATTATGATTTTTTTTATTGCCTTGTACTTTTCAAATCCTGCAATAGTATTATTCGATTTAACATTTATACACACTAACAATATTGTCCGTTTTGAGTTGTTCGGTTTCCGTAGATACATCAGGTCTCTACGACTTTGTTTCTCTTTAGAAACAAGCAAATGGGCTAGGCCCAACTCACTCAAACCTAGAAAAAAATCTTGTTAATGATTAAGGGTGAGCTTAATCCTTATAAATAAATAGTTATTCTCACATCTTACCTATACTTTATGAGTTCTAGATTAATTTTGAGCTAATTTGATAAGATTATTGCAGGGTAACCAAAAAAGGTTCACGGGTCTACTTTGTGCCGGTGCAAATACAATGGACTAAAATGTTTCACGTGAAAATGCAGGTGCCGAACCCCACTTGCGGAGGCAGCACGTGCACATTCAACCTCACCTACGGCGGCTCCACCATCGCAGCGAATCTCTCACAGGACAATATCACACTCGCTACCGACCCCATCCCCAACTTCACATTGGGTTGCATCCAGGCGGCAACTGGCACGTCGGTCCCACCACAGGGTCTACTGGGCCTGAGCCGAGGCCCATTGTCGCTCTTGTCGCAAACCCAGAACCTGTACAAGTCCATATTCTCTTATTGCCTGCCTAGCTTCAAGTCTCTCAACTTTTCTGGCTCGTTAAGGCTTGGGCCCGTTGGACAGCCCATTAGGATCAAGTATACACCCCTGTTAAAGAATCCTAGAAGACCATCTCTTTACTATGTCAACATGGTCGGAATTAGGGTTGCCCGGAAAGTCCTCGACATCCCGGCCAGTGTGTTTGCCTTCAATCCAACAACCGGTGCCGGAACGATCATTGATTCAGGTAATCCTAACAGTTATGATAGGGATCCCAACTGATATCCCACTTATCTCAATTGTTGAGTTGTACGCACAAGATTTTATATGCACCATGTGACACATGTAAAGCTCACGAATATTCCGTGCATCCAATTCAACAGTTGGGATATCTAGGATCCAAACTCTTGGGATGTTTATCATTTTTCCTAATCCTAGCTCTCCCCATATACATTCTCGATCAATTTATGAATATACAATTCAATTAAGCCGATACAAATGGCGAATGTCTTATAAATGTAGGTACGGTGTACACCAGATTGGTCCAACCAGCGTACATTGCAGTCCGGGATGAGTTCAGGAGGAGAATAAGGAACGCAACGGTGACAACCCTAGGAGGATTCGACACATGTTACTCGGGCCCCATCGTTGCTCCGACAATCACATTCATGTTTGCAGGGGATGTGAACATGACATTGCCAATAGACAACATACTCCTCCGTAGCAGCGCAGGCAGCATTTCGTGCTTGGCGATGGCAGCAGCGCCGGATAATGTGAATTCGGTACTGAATGTGATAGCCAATATGCAGCAACAGAACCATAGAATTGTTTACGATGTTGCCAATTCAAGGCTTGGCATTGCCCGTGAGCTTTGCTCTTGATTCTTGGCAACTTTTTCCGCTATGTCCCTCTATATTTGGCACCATATAGTCATTGTGTTATGTCACGGGGGGTTTGCTATTTGTGTTTTTTCTTCTTCTTTACCTTTTGTCATGATTTGAAGTTTTTAATGATTAGTTCATAGGCCGTACCAAGTCACGGGCACTTTTGTTTTGTGAGGCTTTAATAAACGTTTATTATGTCAAAAACTCAGAGCTATTTGCAGTCCATTTAATAAACGTTTATCCCACATCGGTACCATATGGTTTATTAAAAAAATAGTTTATTTTAATTAAATTTGGATCCTTCAAATGGAAGGATTCGTCTCTAAGCAAATCAGTCACCTTATATGATTAATGCCATTATTAATGCTAATTTCTAACAGGTGTTTTATAGTCTGGTTGGTCAGTTTATCTGCCTAAAACTTTGAGGTTCAGAGTTCTATTCTCACTAGGGGGTTTGAGATTTGGGTAGTTTTCCATCCGCTGTGGTGCCCTTCATGCTCATCGGGCATGGCTTAGTGTGTGGCTTGTGGGCTTTTAAAAAAAAAAAAAAAAGTGAGGAGGACATAATTGGGCTTATTCCAACTTTTGACTTGGGCTGAAAAGGTCCGGAGTTGGTACCACAATAGTCCATAACCATCGGTGTCATTAGGCCCAATATTTGACGATGGGCTTTATTTCATTTGTTCCCTGTAATCATCATCCGTTAATTATCCACTAATTATTAATTAAAAACCAACTAATTTGGCCATATCACGTGTCACCACGAAAAGCCAGCCGTCGTTGACAAATTCCAAAAAGACTACGATGTACACCGGTTAGGTTAACGCCGTCGAGTGTTGAAACTCATGGAAGTCCCCACGCTTTAAATATAATACAGGCACGTACATCTACAATCTATGGACGACGACGATTTCAGGCGGAGAGGAAGGGAAATGGAGGTCAAGAGCAGAACGGTTCGCTCGCTCGTGGCAAGGCTGAGCTCAGTGTCCGAGCATACCCGAGCTGAAGCTCTAGCGGAGCTGCGGCTCATCTCGAAGCACGACGAGGATAGCCGCTCTTTAATTGCGGAAGCCGATGCTGTCCCTTACCTAGCAGAGACTCTGTACTCTGAATCTCAGGATTTTCAAGAGAACGCCGCCGCCACGCTCCTCAACCTTTCGATTTCGTCTCGGGAGTCACTTATTTCAACGCGTGGCCTATTGGACGCGCTCTCTCACGCACTTCAACACGCCTCCACCTCGACCACGCCCGCAGCCGTGCAGTCATGTGCGGCAACTCTTCATAGCCTCCTTGTTGTCGACTCCTACCGTCCTATTATTGGATCCAAGCGCGACATCGTACATGCTCTTGCGCAGATCGTCAAGAATCCTAATTCTCCTCCCCGATCAATCAAGGACTCGCTAAAAGCGCTTTTTGGACTGGCGCTTTATCCTTTGAATCGAAACACTATGATCGAGCTCGGTGTTGTGCAACCTCTGTTCGCACTGATTGTGAAGGACGGGAGAGTGGGGATTGTGGAGGACGCTACTGCCGTGGTGGCGCAGATGGCAGGGTGCGAAGAGAGCGAGGAGGCATTCGCGAGGGTTGGCGGAGTGAGAGTTCTTGTGGATTTGTTGGATGTAGGGACGGGGACAAGCATAAGGATAAAGGAGAATGCGGTGGCAGCGTTGCTGAACTTGGTGAGTACTGGTGGTGCAAGAATTGGGAGGGAGGTGAGAGAAATGGCTGCCACCGCGGTGGAGGGGGTGGTTGAGGTCGCCGAGGGCGGAAGCACCAAGGGAAAGAGCAAGGCCATGTCGCTGTTGAGGATTATTGAAGGTGCCAATAACGGTGTGCGAGATTCACGGTTTGATTGTGCGGGATTCACGGTTTGATTCTTACTAAATCAATACGATTAGCGGCTTCCATAACTTGTTCTTTATTCGGTTTCATAGATTTGTGTATGATATGTTTCAAATTGTTAGGAATCAGCAGTGTATATTCTTGTAACATGAATGAATAAGATGATGTATGAGTGTTTTTAGAGAAACAATTTTCAGTTCTGAGCCACATGATCTTTCGTCTTCTTCAACCTGACATTGCCTATGTAGCACCTGATTCGAGTGGGTAGGTCCACAAGTCTATGCAGTGTCAAGTTTGGTGGTGCTGGACCTGTTACCAAGTGGTGAAAGAGGTTAGTGCTATAAATCCCACATCAGTCCAATGGAAGAGATGAAGCGCATAATATAATAGACCAAATCTCCTAATGAACATGTTTTCTAGGTTCAGGATAACAAAACTTACGAACTGCTGGCCCTTTTTTCCCAATTTTATTTAGGTGTGATGAAAACTTTCAGGAAAGGAAAATTTCTATAATGTCTGTGACTCTATCTTCTGGTTTGAATTTGGTATTTATTCTATTTCATCTGGTTTGAACTTTGAAGAATGTATTAAGGAGTTAATAGGTTATCTGAATCTGTGGTCGTTCAAACTCTGTAGTTGTTTGATAAAGTTGAGGCAATATGGTGAAGTAATGTAACCCACTTTCTTTCATCATTCCATGGAACACACAAAACCTACCACACCCACATCCATACATGACCAATCTATTTAGTATTTACCCTTCTTGACCTCCCTTTTGCTTTTTATTTTTGTGTTTCCTCCATTTTTCTTTTAATTTTTGCGTCTGTAAGTTGCCACAAGAATATTGCAATTCTGTTAATAGAACTTAATAAGTCAGGTAATGGACTCTTGCCTTAGTTTAAATGCATGTAAAACACATGCACCTTCATTTTTGTGTTCTGTGAATGTATTAGAGATCAGAGCGTACGATGGAATGGTTTATCCCTCACATAAGAATACAAGATGATAAATTACAGGCCATGTTGTTGTAAGTTCTCAGGATGAGTTTGATTGTAGCTTAATCTTTCAAACAAGGATCATGTAGAGGTTAGTTGTATACTGTATCTGCAGCTACTTGAACTCCTAGTACATGGGAAAGTGACTGGATTAGGGATCTACCTTAGTTGTGTTTGTGTTGAGATGCTTCATAGCAGAAGTAGTCGAGAGTGGATTGCATTCATAAAGGTATATGCACTTATAGTGTAAATATTGGCCTTGTGTGGATAGGTGATTGTCAATATCTCAGCTATTTGGCAAGTCTTGGATCGTTTAAATTGCAGGGATCTTCCCTCTTTGCCTCCTCTCTCAGCAGCCGATTAGGGTTCTTTCCTAGTCGATTTGGGGTTTTTTTTGCGGTGGCTTCGTTTCCTTTTGATTTTGGGAAAGCAGGGGATTGTGATTTTTCGATTTCGTTTCCAGATCTGCTTCCTGCGGAGGATTGGGTGTTTTTTGCGGTAAGTTTGTGAGTTTGGGGTGTTTTGCGGTGGCTTCGTGCCTTCTTGATTTTGTGTGAATTATAGTTTGCTTTTGTTTCGTGCCTTTTATAATTTTGTGTGAATTAGACTGTTTTTTGGATTCAAGTTCTCTCTATTCATCTCTCATTGCTATCTTCTGTTTTCTGCCTGTGTGCTACACCATAGAAATTATGAACTCAAGAAAAGAACTGGTCTGTTAATTTTAGCATGTAATACCCAACAAATTATCGAGGGTTCTGGTTGTTTTGCTCTAGCGTAATCGATGGTTCTCTTATGGCGTGACATCGTATCAAGGTCAAAGGGAGTTCAATTTTTAACTGCTCTTTCTGTGCCTCTGAAGCTCATAGTGACAGAGATGATGAAGGAATCTGGATCTCTTCTATTGTTCTTCTCAACAGTCAACATCGGTGAGTCTGTCTCTCTCTGTATATATAGAAATGTGGTTTGGAGATACATAGTTCTGGATGAAAATCAGCCTAGCGGCGTGATTGATTTTCGTAAAAGTGGAAAAGATAGCCCCAATTTACGTCTTTTGTTTCCCTTTTGATTAATCAGTTTGATTGATGTGTTGATTATCCCTAAGAATTGAAATCAAGGTTCACTTCAATTCAGTCAATTAACTGTACTGAGTTACATGTACTGAACTTGTTGTCAGAACATTACTGAGTTACGTCTACTGTCAACTTGATCTTCGAGGCATGCCTCGGACCTCTTATTCCTAAATGAGGTGCGAGTTAATCATTGAAATCTTGTCAGGTTATTGAACTTCCTTTATGTCTATGTTGCTTTCTTGAATCTCAATCTCTTTATTTGTTCTTGAAACGAATTGTAATGTTTACAGATTAATATTATGATCAAACAGTATTAGCAGCTACTTCTATTTGTAATGATTTTATACAGTACGCTATTTCCTCCTATTCACTAAAAAGTTACAGGATTCTTTCGACGTCTTTCTAGACCGCTCTAAATTCTTGGTTATGTTTGGAGGCAATGTATTTTGTGTATATTTCTCTATTTTTATTAATATACTAATTTCCTTTTCCTTTAGAGCTTATAATTGACAGCACACTTGGGGATTTTTATAGGAATTGCTGTTTAATTAGAATCTCTTTGGTCTTGAAAAGTGGGGAAATAGCCATAATTCTTTATATTCAAAGGAGTCTATGTTTTTCTTGCAAATGCTGCATCATAAATCTTGGCATAGCCATGATCCAATTTTCAAGTAATGCAACTGCTGAAAGCTCTATTCTACTGCGGCTTGAGAAGCAACGTTGCCTCTAATTATAAGAGTATAATAATATCAGCTCGATAAGAGTATAATGGTATCAGCATCATAAGAGTACACTCCTATCAGCAAGAATCTATGTTACTTGAAGTATCTCACATGGTCGTTGAGGTAATTTACGCTTCTGTTCTACTGGTCGTTGTTAAAGTGGTTTTTTTTGGTTGTATTGTGGGCTTGCTGAGATCATTGTCTTGCAGTCAACCATGTCTGCTAGCCAATTGAGTATTGATTCTGCTCAGGGAGCAAGTGCAGTTGTGAGATTTGCGAAGCTAGCATTATTTACTAAGTATACCCGACTTCCTTTGACTTTGCATTGATTGTCTCTTATTTTAGGGCTAGTCTTATAACACCCCACCAATCCCGACCTTCGACGAAGAACAAAACAGTGGTCGAAGCGTAGAACTTCGTGGAGCGCGGAAGGAAATCGGTGTGAAATCGCTGTGCACGCAGTCGGCACACCGATTTCTCTGCTCTGTTTTTGTGAATCTTGCATCTGTGAGGTTGGGATGTATTTAGTTCCTCAATAAAGAGTGATTATAACCGTATTTATACTATTTTTGCTATTAAGGAAGTCAAGACAGAGAATGGAAGATGAATGAATCATAGCGGCAAAGGCAAAAGCAATGATTACATCCCAAACGTTCTTGCCCAGCTGAAAGATACTAGTTTCCAATTTACCAACTTCACGGGACAGAACCATGTGGCATTAGAGAATTTGTTTTGTTTGCTGTGGCCCTAAGAGAGACAGATCCACAACCATATGTCAAGAATCAGCCTATTGTTGGTGGACAAGGCATCATCAAGATGACAGTCGGTTCTTCCTCGTGGTGTTCATAGTCTACCTACTAATTGAGGACCTTCATCACTTATCCAATGTTGGTCGAAGCGTAGAACGGCGTGCGTATTTCTTTGCATTATTTGCTCTGTTTTGGTGAATCTTGCATCTGTGAGGTAATGTTGTATAATCTGGGCATGTTGTACTCTGTTTTGGTGAATTTTGCTGTGGATATCCTTGTAGCGCTAGGCATGCTATGTTTTGTAATTACTAGCTCCTAATTCCCCTGTTTTTTAAGCTTTATTTAATGCATAGGCACATTTCTAAAATGTCTTATATTTCATGTATTTTTGGATTTTAAAAAAATTGGATTGTTATTAACAAGGGGTGTATTTAGTAAATATTGGGATGTGACTAAAGCTCTCTCTATTGGGCTAATTTTTCAGGCCCATTGATCCTGGACCCTTGTAGCCCATCTCACCATTTCATGAATAGTAGATAATTCAAGCTTCTCGGAGGCCGAATTGAAAGTTCAAGTGCTCCCATCCAACCCAACTCCTAATGGGTTACCATCATCATTTAGCCCAGCCCATGAGGGTCTTTGCTTAATTGCTTCCTTGACTCAAAATATCCCATTTCGTTTTTTATTTTTAAAAGATTTTAATTCATAATTGATTATTAAAAGCCGAATACTTGCTAGCGCTTAACCGAATTTCGCAGAGTAGAACTGAAGCAGACAATGATGCCAAGAAGAAGAGCTTCTGTGTCCGCTGCAATGCCCGCTCATCGTCTTCTTCTTCTTCTTCAAGGTATGGCTTCTCTGAATTACGCCTCACTTCGTACATCTCTCAGATCGGCCTCTTTTCATACCTCCAACTCTTCAATAAAAAACAGCAATTGCGAATTCAAAGGCATCGATGATGCTGTTAATTACTTTAATCGGATGGTTCACACGCACCCTCCACCTGCTACACTCGAGTTTAATCGATTGTGCGGTTCAATCGTGAAAATGAATCACTATTCGGCCGTGATTTCACTGGCTAAATCTATGGAGCTGTTTGGTATCAAGCACGATATGTATACTTTTAATAGATTGATCAACTGCCTTTGTTGTTTGAGGCGTGTGGATTTTGAGTTTTCTCTCCTGGGGAAATTCATGAAACTTGGTCTTCAGCCTGATACTGTAACATTCAACCCCATCATCAAGGGATTGTGTGCCGACGGGAAAGTAGAAAATGCTGTCAGATTTTTTCATGAGATGGTGGATAATGGTTATCAACCCAATGTAGTTACTTACAGCACATTGATAAATTCTTTTTTCTTTCCGTAAAGTAGGATACACTCACGTTGCAGTCCACCTACTCAACAAAATGGAAAATAGAGGTTGCAAACCAAATGTGGTGGCATATAATACAGTCATTGACGGCCTATGTAAGGACATGCAATTTGACAACGCTTTTAATCTGTATTTGGAAATGATGGATCAAGGTGTTACACCAAATGTCTTCACTTATAACTCCTTAATTCAAGGTGCATGAAATTCAGGCCAATGGAAGGAGACTACAAGATTATGGAATGAAATGATTGCAAGGAGAATGTCATCACTTTCAATATTATCATTGACAAGCTCTGTAAAGAAGGGAAGGTTTTAGAGGCTGAATGTGTACTTGAGAAGATGATTGAGATTGATGTTGACCCCGATGTGGTCACATATAATGCATTGATGGACGGATATTGTCTAGTAGGCCAAATCGATAAGGCATTGAAAGTGTTTGATACGATTGCCGAAAGTGGTTTTCAACTTGATGCTATTAGTTATAATATATTAATCAATGGATGTTGTAAGAGTAGAAATATCGAGAAAGCAATTGGACTTTTTCATGATATGAATTCCAAAGGGTTGTGTGCTAACACTATTACGTACAACACCCTTATAAGTGTATTGTGCAAAGTAGGCAAAGTTCAAGCAGCAAAAAATCTTCTTAAGAACATGTGTGCACGTGGTCATACTCCGGACTTGATAACTTACAACACACTATTGGATGGTTTATGCAAGCATGGGTATCTTGATGAGGCATTGACTTTGTTTAAAGCAATGCAAGAAAGTGAGTTGGAACTTGATATTGTAACTTATAACACCATCATTGATGGTTTGAGTAAGGGCAAGAAGCTTAATATTGCAAGGGACCTGTTTTACAGCTTGTCTGTCAAGGGCCTAAATCCTGATATGAAGACCTACAATATCTTTATCAATGGCCTCTGTAAAGAAGGGCACCTAAGTGAAGCATATGAGCTCATGAGGAAAATGGAAGGTACTGTTTGCTCTTCAAATGATGGTACTTACAATATAATCATTCGAGGATTACTCTGAAACAACAACATTTCTTTGGCGACGCAGCTTCTTCAAGAAATGCGTGATAAGGGGTCCTCTGGAGATGCATCTGTTAAAAAGGTGTTAAAGGGATAAAAATCCCACATCGATTGTTGAGGGGCTTGGTGTCTAGTTTATAAGCTTGCCCAAGTCTTCAACCAATTGTCCAGCCTTTTCCAGGAAGGTGGGCTGGGAACTGCCACGGCCCAATGGGCTGAGATGGTGGGGAGCCTGGCTCTGGGTTGTGCCATCGTGGGTTTTCTACAGCATGATCTTTGATGCATGCATCGGACCTCTTATTCCTAAGTGAGTTGCTAGTTAATCATTGAAATCTTGTCACGTTATTGAACTTCCTTTATGTCTATGTAGCTTTCTTGAATCTCAATATGTTTACAGATTAATATTATAATCAAACAGTAGTAGCAGCTACTTCTATTTGTAACGATTTTATACAGTATGCTCTTTCCTCCTATTCACTAAAAAGTTACAGGATTCTTTCAACGTCTTTCTAGCCTGCTCTAAATCCTTGGTTATGTTTGGAGGCATTGTATTTTGTGTATGTTTCTCTATATATATTAATCTACCAATTTCCTTTTCCTTTAGAACTTATAATTGACAGCACAGTTGGGAATATTTTATATTAATTGCTGTTGAATTTGAATCTCATTTATATTTAAAACATGGGGACGTATCCGTAATTCTCTCTATGAAAAAGAGTCTTTGTTTTTCTTGAAAATGATGGTTCACAAATGTTGCTTATAGCCATGATCAAATTTTCAAGTAATGCAACTGCTGAAAACTCAATTATAATGCAACTGCTGAAAACTCAATTCTACTGCAGCTTGAGAAGTAATGTTGCCTCTATTTATAAGCCTACAATAATATCAGCTTGAAAAGAGTACAATCCGATAGGCAAGAACCTATCTTGCCTCTGTTTACAATCACTACTCCAATCCAATGATGCAGCTTGAGAAGCTTTTTTTCTCTGGTACTGAGCTGTGAGATCTTTCCAACTTGAATATTGCTGTTTTCAATTGCTTTAAGTATCTCACATGGTTGTTGAAGTGATTTATGCTTCTGGTCGTTCTTAGAGAGGTTTTTTTTTGTTTGTTTATATTGTGGATTTGCTAATCATTCTCTCACAGTTAACCATGTCTGCAAGCCTATTGATTCTGCTCAGGGAGAAAGTGCAGTTGTGAGATTTGTGAAGGAGGCATGTTTGTCTTTGTTGTTGACATTTTCAAAACCACTAATTTTATTACCCTGTATTTTACAAAGTTCATAGAGAAATACATTACTTTGGTACAATAAATCCTATATATATATTTTCTGAACATTAACCTTATTTACAAGATCAAGCATTAATGTGTCTTTGATGGCTGACTTTGTAGGCCAAACTCAAAAGGGAAGAGTGGATCATAGTGTGGATCCCCAATATCCATTGGCAGCTGATCTACTCTCTTGAACCAAGTGAATGAGTGATAGCCAACTTTCCTGTTAATCTATCGGCGCCAAATAGAAACATCAGTCACACCTTGCCCTTCACTTCCAGTAAGCCTAGCTACGGATTCAAACAAGTGCTTCAGTATTTTTTTTGTTCCCCAGTTATTTAGATGGTACCAAGACTGGAGGTGGAAGATGCTTCTAATGATTCATATGACAAATCCGTTTCCAAGACTGGAGGTCCTATCTCAACTAAATAATAGAACATGTCTTTTCATTTGACATTACTGTTTATGATTAGTTTCTGAGAAGGGGGTTTCATCAGTAAACTTCCAATTATAGGATGTTCAGGGGATACTGGGAGGTGGTGGACTACCTATCATAATGTGTATTCTCATCTTTCGAAGATGCTCCATTTCATTTCATTTTGTTTTATGTATTGTCATTGGTGCTATTATTGAAAAGCTGCAAACAGTTTGGGTCTTCTTTGAGTCGTGAAAGGTTTGCATAAAGGTTAACAACTTTATGAGCGTACATGTAATAACAGAGAAATACCAACTTCCTTTCCTCTTCCTCTCTCTCCACAGAGAAATACCCACCTTTTCAATCCTCAGTTTCATACGCATTTGGGACGTGGGGGAGACGTTGGTTCCCGCCATAAACCCTTCTTTCTAAGAAATTCTAGAAATAATTGTAATAATGTTTCTATTGGAGTTATCCAAGGGTAGGGCTCAAGAATCTTCTTTCAAGAGAGAACCCATGGTGCCTCCTTACAGTGTCCTCATCATGGGTTCAACAAAAGGTGTTTTCTTTCTCTCGGATTGATTTTCTGAAGGGTTTGAAATGGTTTTGGTTCCTTTGTTGAATTAAAATTTTCAGTCTTTTTTTCTTCTTTTATTTAGGGATCTGGTATGCAATGGCTAAAGGAGTTTCTGAAAGCAGGCGACAATGTCATAATCTGCTCAAAATCTGGTGAGGCTATTATACTCATGTTTTTGTGACGTCTGGTTATTTGTCAAGTGTAAAATGCAATTTCTGATGTGCTTTCTGAGCAGAACAGGTGTGTCTCGAGCTTTCAGTTGAGTTGCTGAATAGCTAGCTTTCACTTTTACTTAACTGAGTCTTTGGCTGATGAACACGCAAAGTCTGCTATTCATAGCCTGAGAGGAGAATTCGGGGAGCAGCGTGTCTTGGTAGTTGGTACTGGATACCACCTCCATGACTCTTTTTTTTCCCCCTTCCCTTTTACATTGTATTTATTACTTCCTGATGTTTTTTTACTGCCTCCAAACCTGTCCTCCTGGTTTAAGCAGTTGCTATTCTTCTTTCTGCTGAGTCTGATTCATAAAATTCTTTACAGGTTAGGAGATGTGTGATGTCAAGAGAAGCACAGGATGTTTAAAATTTGGTGGCTTTTGCAAAACAAAATCTGAAATACATTGATATATGGGTATCCATGTCAGATCTTTTGTCTTCATGACTTCATCATTGTTTCTGTTTGTAGAGTTTACACAATAATTCATTGGTTTTGTTCTTCATGTAAATGAAATACTCCTAGGTGAATAAGAGTACACCAAATTGGATAGATAAAGATGAAGGACCAGGGTTGCATAATTCATTGATAATTGGTTTTGTTCTTCTTGTTTTGAGTTATCACATTCTCTTGTTTGCCATTGTGATGATTTCAGGCATCATCTTTAGCTGCTAACATTGACTAATGGAGATAAATATAATGGTTATTACAAATCCTATTGGTTCGATGGAACTTTACAAATTAAATTATTTCTATTTTGGGCATATTTTCTTTGAGACAATCTACATACAGTTGCAGTGTATGAGCTAAAAGCAAAAGGGCGTCGATGAAAGTTTCGAGGTTTGTGGGGGAAAGGGTTGAGGATTGTGTCGTTAGCAGAGAGCACAAGTTGGCATTTTGGGGGAAGCGGAAGCGGAAGCAGAAGCAGAAGCAGAAGCAGAAGCAGGGGTTATATATGTGTGTGGCTTCACAAGGCAGAAAATTAATTCCTTCCATTTCAACCCAATGAAGTTGCAATTATTTTCCTCTTTTAGTGTTTACAGGCCCATTGATCATGACCCTTGCAGTCCATCTTACTATTTCATGGGCTAGGCATGAACAGTAGAACTAGATCTTTCAAGCTTCCCTGAGCCCAATTGAAAGTTCAAGTGCTGCCATGACCCATCCATCCCAACTCCTAATGGGCTACACTCATCATTAAGCCCAGCCCAAAAGGCTAATATCACCATTTCATTTTGTTTGTTTTTTTTTTAGATTTTTAGATTTTAATTCATAATTGATTATTATAAGCCGAATACTTGCTACTAGCGCCTAGACGTCCCTCTTTCGCACAACAGAACTGAAGGAGACGATGATGCCAAGAAGAAGATCTTCTGTGTTCGCTACAATGTCTGCTTCTCGTCTTCTTCTTCTTCTTCTTCAAGGTATGACTTCTCTGAATTGCTCCTCACTCAGTACTTCTCTCAGATCGGCCTCTTTTCATACATCCAAATCTTCATTAAAAAATCTCAATTTTGAAATCAGCGGCATCGATGATGCGGTTGAATGCTTTAATCGGATGGTTCACATGCACCCTCCACCTGCTACACTCGAGTTTAATCGATTGTTGGGTTCAATCGTGAAAATGAATCACTATTCAGCCGTGATTTCACTGGCTAAATCTATGGAGCTGTTTGGTATCAAGCACGATATCTATACTTTGAATAGATTGATCAACTGCCTTTGTTGTTTGAGGCGTGTAGATTTTGGGTTTTCTCTTCTCGGGAAAATCCTTAAACTTGGTCTCCAACCTGATACTGTAACATTCAATTCCCTCATCAAAGGATTGTGTGCTGAGGGTAAAGTTGCACATGCTGTGAGGTTTTTTGATGAGATGGTGGATAATGGTTATCAACCTGACACAGTTACTCACAACATAGTGATAAATTCTTTCTGTAAAGTGGGATACACTCACGTCGCACTCCACTTACTCAACAAAATGGAAAATGGAGGTTGCAAACCAGATGTGGTGGCATATAGTACAGTCATTGACGGCCTATGTAAGGACATGCAATTTGACAACGCTTTTAATCTGCATTTGGAAATGATGGATCAAGGTGTTACACCAAATGTCTTCACTTATAGCTCCTTAATTCAAGGTGCATGCAATTCAGGCCAATGGAAGGAGACTACAAGATTATGGAATGAAATGATTGCAAGGAGGATCACACCAAATGTCATCACTTTCAATATTATCATTGACAAGCTCTGTAAAGAAGGGAAGGTTTTAGAGGCTGAATGTGTACTTGGGAAGATGATTGAGATCGATGTTGACCCTGATGTGGTCACATATAATGCATTGATGGATGGATATTGTCTAGTAGGCCAAATCGATAAGGCATTGAAAGTGTTTAATATGATTGCCGAAAGTGGTTTTCAACTTGATGCTATTAGTTATAATATATTAATCAATGGATATTGTAAGAAGAGAAATATCGAGAAAGCAATTGGACTTTTTAATGATATGAATTCCAAAGGGTTGTGTGCTGACACTATTACGTACAACACCCTTATGAGTGCATTGTGCAAAGTAGGCAAAGTTCAAGCGGCAAAAAATCTTCTTAAGAACATATGTGCACGTGGTCATACTCCGGACTTGATAACTTACAACACTCTATTGGATGGTTTATGCAAGCATGGGTGTCTTGATGAGGCATTGACTTTGTTTAAAGCAATGCAAGAAAGTGAGTTGGAACTTGATATTGTAACTTATAACACCATCATTGATGGTTTGAGTAAGGGCAAGAAGCTTGATATTGCAAGGGACCTGTTTTACAGCTTGTCTGTCAAGGGCATAAATCCTAATATAAAGACTTATGATATCTTTATCAATGGTCTCTGTAAAGAAGGGCACTTAAGTGAAGCATATGAGCTCATCAGGAAAATGGAAGGTACTGATTGCTCTCCAGATGATGGTACTTACAATATAATCATTCGAGGACTACTCCGAAACAACAACATTTCTTTGGCGGTGCAACTTCTTGGGGAAATGGTTGATAATGGGTTCTCTGGAGATGCATCTACTGCAGAGATGCTGGTGGATATGTTATCTAATGATGCATATGACAAATCAATTTCTAACAAACTTCGTACACTACTGTTTTCTTGATCTTTGAATCATGGATGAGACGTGTTCTTCTTCTTAAGTAAGTGGCCAGGTAATTGTTGTTCTTCTGGTGGTTGTTATATTTTCATAGTTGAGTATAGTAGATATTCCTCTGGATGTTTGTGAGGTTTTTAAAGGTAATACATGTGAAAAAATATAGTATATATTTATATATCCAAAATGATGGAAAAAAACACAATATCTTTGTTTCTACTGAAAAGATATTATGTTTTGAAGTTAAGAGTTCAGTTTAGCTCTTCTTCTCTCTAATTGATGAGAAAATATGATTTTTGTTTCTCATGCTTGACATGCTTCTACGGTATACTTTTTAGAGACTTTATTGAGTTTGCTTCACCCAAGCTGACTTGTATTTTAAAATTTTATGTTATGCAGGAAAGCATTGATTTTGATCCATTACCTACTGCACGAGAACAGTGCAGATTGCAGCACAGTAAATGAGCTAGGGTTTCCTTGCTTGATGCTGCACCTTGCCTCCAGTGAAGATGCAGTGGTACGGGAAGCTGCCCTTGGAGGTGTTCTTGAGCTTGCCAGAGATAAGACCAGCGAGAATACTGGTGGTTTTGGCGAACAAAATGAGAAATTCAAACAATGTTCCATGTTACTTGTGCCTGTTCTAGGCTTCTAGCTTGGCACCATAAGCAAGAAAGGTATATCAATCAACTGAATCTGGTTTTGTTCTATTCAAACAATTCCTTGATTTTTCTGATATTAATAGCTGTCAATTTAACAACAACTACTTTGGGAAATTCTTTGCTTAGTATACTGTTTAAATAAATGTCATATCTAGTAGATATTACTTTCTTCTAGAATGAACATAAGTTCAGATAATCAGGAATAAGGGTTTGCTATTTTTTTTACTGATTTTATCTTCTATAGTTGAAGTTAATAGATGAAGAAAAAGCAAAGATAAGAAAGTATTTGAAAATATGACATTTGGGCACTGAAACAGTTTTAACATCTCAGTATGTGAGAAACTTTGACCTATCTAGTCAGCGCTGTTTGGCATATGGAATGAGCTTGTCACATATAATGGCTGATTTTTAATATAGAGACAGATTGCAAATTTTTGCTTAGTAGACATTGTCCCCAATGGACATCTCTTTTTATTGAAAGGGGGGAGGGGGGTAAAGGGTTTAGAATTAATGAATGAATTATGATTAGTTTCCGTGTTGTGGCGAGTCTTTATTGTAAAATTCTGACAGATGTAGGAAGCGAAAGGGGATTGTTTCTGGCTTGATGCAAATGATTTGGAGATAGTTGAATGATTGTATCTTTAAATATTTGTGTGCAAGTGAGCTGTTGTGTGTTCTACAGGCTCCACCATCCTTTGGTTTTGCATTGAGTGATTCATCTCTTTAGGCTTTGGTCTGCAAATATGCATTTGTTCATGGATTCTGTCCAGATACTATCTAATAAGTTACTGATCAGGGACAATATTGTCACAACTCAAAGTAGTCCACCTTCGATCATGAACCACACATGTGATGCTCTCAATAGCCTATCCTCCTTTACATAAAGGATATTTTGTTTGCCTCTCTCGATATGCTATGAGATTTAAGCTGCTGGGCTTAAGGTTGTGTAATAATGTAGTGTGTTTGTTGTAAACTTGTCTTATAATGCAAATGCTAAGCAGGGTTTGTTTTCCTTTGTTCAAAAGTTTTCTCCTAGATTCCAAATTTCCAATCTTAATAGCATTCTTATATTGTGTTTGCTGTATTCGCATTGCTCGAAATGAAATGAGCTAAGGCAGCCTATTAAAAGTTTCCAAATTCACTAGCTGACGTATATCACCAATTAAATTTCATTTCATAATTTTGTGGCTCAGGAATAACCTTGTAAATTTTTCACAGCTTGCTGTGGAGTTCGAGAAAAAATGTATGATAGTCAAGGCTGATACAGATGATGAGTACGAATTTTCACATGACATGCAGGTAATTTCCTGTTTCTGTGATCTCAATTTTGGTTTTTCCTTCCTTGCTCTTTGCTGCATCTCCATTTAAGTGATCTAGTTATGATGACTGCTAAGCTGCCACGCAAAAAATTAACTTTTGAAGTATATTCACAATACACAATACACAAATGGTTCGAGAGGAAATTTTCTTTCCTGATATCATAATGGCAATAGTCCTGGTGGATTATTAAGGCCATCCTTGTGCCTAATGAAAGTTTCTCCCTTTTGAATTGCCTAAAAATGAATTCAAAAAATCCTTCCAACATCATCCGGCATGCTTTTCTGATTGTTCACTTGAATGGTTTTCTTGATGCTTGGGAGGACACGCATCTGCAATTTTTCTCAGTGCAAAGAGAGCTGCATATGGGGTACTATATGTGTTTATGATTAAAAACTGTGGTCATTTTTTCAATTCATTTCAAATATTGATTCCCATAAAAGGTTGTAAAACGACATCCCACATAGCTGGCTTATGAACATTAATTTCTGATTCAACTTAAAATTGGTAGAGAGAGAGAGAGAGAGAGAGAGAAGTAAACTTTGATAAATTCTTGCATCACAGGCTTGAGGATCCGACATTGTAATCTGATCCAAACAGAGATGCTATCCGAACTGAAGGGCTTATCCCAATACAAATGATGCATGATATTTTTAACAACGGTATGTGATTTTGAGAACTGCTGTAGAGATTGTAGGCCTTCTTTATTTGTCAAGTGATTCATCACACTCTTCCCCCTTCAAGATGGTTGTATCCTATTGTAGTATATGTAGACTGCCTTCAAATTTGTGTAGGAGGAGTTAGAACGAGGACCCTATTCATCACACTCTTCCATTGTGTTTCTATGGGAATTTTCCAAATCCCACCCACCCCCTTTTTTTTCCCCCTCTTCAAGGGTATTAATGTATCAATGATCTGTGTTAAAATCAGGGGTTGTGAAGGAAGTGGGATGGGATTGGGGTGGGACTTGGAACGGTGCCTGATTCTATTAGTCCCTCAAATTCCCCAACTTTATATGTAATGCACCCTCAATCCTTTTTTATATGTAATACTCCAATCTAATGACGCAGCTTGAGAAGCTTTTTTTATCTGGTACTGGGTTGTAAGATCTTTCCAACTTGGATATTGCCGTTTACTGTTGCTTGAAATATCTCACATGGTCATTGAGGTAATTTATGCTTCTGTTCTACTGGTTGTTCTTAAAGAGGTTTTCTTTTGGTTGTATTGTGGGCTTGCTGAGATCATTGTCTTGCAGTCAACCATGTCTACGAGCCTATTGATTCTGCTCAGGAAGCAAGTGCAGTTGTGACTTGTGAGATTTGCAAAGGTAGCAATAGCATGTTTGTCTTTGTTATTGACAAAACCACTAATTTTATTATCCTGTATTTTTACAAAGTACATAGAGAAATACATTACTTTGGTACAATAAGTTCTATATATTTTCTGAACATTAACCTTATTTACAAAATTAAGCATTAATGTGTCTTTGATGGCTGATTCTGTAGGCCAAACTCAAATGGGAAGAGTGGATCATAGTGTGGATCCCCAATATTCATTGGCAACTGATCTACTCTCTGGAACCAAGTCATGGCCAACTTTCTTGTTAATCTATTGGCGCCAAATAGAAACATCAGTCACATCTTGCCCTTCACCTCCGGTAAGCCAAGCAGGGACCTGTGCTTCCATTGGTGCAACATATGCCAAGAGGTTTCTGGAGATAATGGCTACTGCACACTTGACAGATCCACATACGTTGGTGACTATGCTCGGCCCCTGTTTTCTGGGTTTGATTTTGAAGTGAAAGCTTATTGTAAGTAATTTTCTAAATGATTTGCTATTTCAAACATGTCGTTAACATATGTAGGCTTCACAGCTGCAGATTCGAACAAGTGCTTCCGTATTTTTTTGTTGCCCAGTTATTTAGATGGTACCAAGACTGGAGGTGGAAGAAGAATTGTTGGCAATGCATTGGAAAACGGTGGATTGGTGGTTTGGGGATGTGAGGGCATAGGGGACTATGCTTAGTCTGATTGTTGAAAAACAATGTTAGTATTTTATATACCTATTTGAGTCTGTGATCATGGATTTTTTTTGAATTAAGAACTGTGAGTCTTGTAATTTCGACTTGTTCGAATGAAGTTTGTTCATAATATGATGCCCTGTTACTGTTAGTTCACTTGGCCGAGTTTGGGAAAGCAGAGAAAATCAAACGGTGGAACAAATGGACGAAATTGAATTTTCATTGTTTTCCTTTTCTCATCTCTGTGGAACATTACAAATCTAATTATGGGCTGTTTTAATGCATTACATATGTATTAAAGGCAAATGGGTGTGGGTGAAAGTTTTGAGCTTTCGGGGGGGAAAGTGTAAGGAGTAGGGTTAGGGTTGTGTCGTTAGCAGAGAGCACAAGTTGGGAGTTTGGGGAAGGGGAAGCAGAAGCAGAGGTTGTGTAATGTGTACTGTCTGGTTGTTCGCATTTCACAAAGGCAGAAATGAGAGAACCAGTTCCTTCCACTCCAATCAATCCAATGAAGCTGCAATTATCTTCTCCTCTGTGTTTTCTGGCCCATTGATACTGACCATTTCATGGGCTAGGCATGAATGGTTTCAAGCTTCTTTGAGCCCAATTAAAGCCCATTTGAATGTTCAAGTTCCTGTGCTCCCATCCATCCCAACTCCTAATGGGTTACCATCATCGTTAAGCCCAACCCAATCCATTTGGTTTTCTCATTTTTTGTAAAAGATTTTAATTCATAAGAGTGAGTGATTATTATAAGCCGAATACTTGCTGAGCGCCGAGACGTTCCTCTTTCGCTCAGTAGAACTGAAGAAGCAAATGATGATGCCAAGAAGAAGAGTTTCTGTGTTCGCTTCAATTTCCGCTTCTCGTCTTCTTCTTCTTCTTCTTCTTCAAGGTATGACTTGTCTGAATTACTCCTCACTTCATACTTCTCTCAGATCGGCCTCTTTTCATACCTCCAAATCTTCAATAACAAAACGCAATTTTGAATTCAACGGCATTGATGATGCTGTTGACTGCTTTAATCGGATGGTTCACGTGCACCCTCCACCTTCTACGTTCGAATTTAATCGATTATTAGGTTCTATCGTGAAAATGAATCACTATTTTGCCGTGATTTCGCTTGCTAAAGCTATGGAGCTGTTTGGCTTCAAGCACGATATCTATACTTTTACCATATTGATCAACTGCTTTTTTTGTTTGAGGCGTGTGGATTTTGGGCTTTCTTTTCTGGGGAAAATCCTGAAACTTGGTCTCCAACCTGATACCATAACATTCACCACCCTCATCAAGGGATTGTGTGAGGGTAAATTAGAACATGCTGTGAGATTTTTTGATGAGATGGTGGATAATGGTTATCAACCCAATGTAGTTACTTATACTACAATGATAAACTCTTTCTGTAAAATAGGCTATACTCACGTCGCAGTCCAGTTACTCAACAAAATGGAAAATAGAGGTTGTAAACCAAATGTGGTGGCATATAGTACAGTCATTGACAGTGTATGCAAGAACATGCAATTTGACGATGCTTTCAATCTGTATTTGAAATGATGGATCAAGGTGTTACACCAGATGTCTTTACTTATGGCTCTTTAATTCAAGGTGCATGTAATTCAGGCCAATGGAAGGAGACTACAAGATTATGGAATAAAATGACTGCAAGGAAGATAACACCAAATGTCGTCACTTTCAGTGTTATTTTTGATATGCTTTGTAAAGAAGGGAAGATTTTAAAGGCTGAATGTGTACTTGGGAAGATGATTGAGGTAGGAATGGATCCTGATATGGTCACATATAGTGCATTGATGGACGGTTATTGTCTAGTAGGCCAAATTGATAAGGATTTGAAAGTCTTTGATTTGATTGCTCAAAGCGGTTTTCAACTTGATGCTATTAGTTATAATATATTAATCAATGGATGTTGTAAGAGTAAACGTATAGAAAAAGCAATGGCACTTTTTAGTGATATGAATTCCAAAGGGTTATGTGCTGACACTATTACATACAACACCCTTATAAGTGGATGGTGCAAGGTAGGCAATGTTCAAGCGGCAAAAAATCTTCTTAAGAATATGTGTGCACGGGGTCAAACACCGAACTTGATAACTTACTCGACTCTGTTGGATGGTTCGTGCAAGCATGGGTGTCTTGATGAGGCATTGACTTTGTTTAAAGCAATGCAAGAAAGTGAGTTGAAACTTGATGTTGTAACTTATAACACCATCATTGATGATTTGAGTAAGGGCAGGAAGCTTAATATTGCAAGGGTTTGCTATTTTTTTTCAACTTTATCTCTATAGTTGAAGTTAATAGATGAAGAAAAGGCAAAGATAAGAAAGTATTTGATAATATGACATTTGGGCACTGAAACATTTTGAACATCTCGGTATGTGAGAAACTTTGACCTATCAAGTCAGCACTGTTTGGCATACTTATATGACTGCGTGTTGGGAGGTCATATGTATTGAAACATGGTGGGAAATATCCATAATTCTGTTTACCAACAGGATTCCATATTTTTCTCAAATTTCATGGATGATAAATCTTAGCTATGCCTATATATGTACTCGCGATCGAGTTTTGACTTGGCATTATGATACGAGGGCCATAAGGTAGTACTGCTACTTCATTGTCTCCTTATACTGGCGATGTATATTGTACTGCTAGTAGATTCTTTATACCTAACAAAATATTTAATTTTTGCTGCTCCTGGAGGTATGTGACCAATTAACCATGAGACTTATGGTGTAATGAAATTTCTGGTGGTGTTCTATTCAACTGCAACTGATGGAGTGTAATCTTATCAGATGAAGCAATGCTGCTGCTATTTATAATTGCTTCTGTAATCTACTGATACCGACTTGGATAGTGCTGATGGAACTCGACAAATCTACGAGTTTGAGCATTATATAGAACTTCATGATTCCAAGCTTTCCTTGGTAATCTCTAATATTATTGCTCTTAAAATTCTTACATGGTTTTTTAAGTTTTAAGTGATTTAGAGCTATTAGCTTTTGTACTTCTGTTATGCAGGTTGTTTCCAAGAGACTATATTGTGCAGTGTGGACTATTTTTAGAGGTTGTGGGATTGCTAAAAATCATTGTCAAGCTGTGAATCATGTCTGGCTGCTGAAGCTCATGTCTGCTGCTACTCTGCTTATTGAGTCTGCTGAAAAGGAGCAAGTCCAATTATGAGATTTGCCAAGTTGCTGATCAAAAAGTAGAACCTTAAGATTCGACCTTGACATTTTCAAGAAGGGAAAGTACCTTATGCTGGCCATTCAGGAGATCAATGTGAAGGAAGATTTGTGTTTGGCCATGAAAGTAAGAAGCCCAAGGTGTCTACTGAAGACAGATTTAGGAAGGATGGCACGATCCAAAGAGCTTGTGACAAACTTTGTTGATGAGAGCAGGTCATTCCCCACCAAAATACAAAACGAAGCACCTCAAGACAAATGACTTTAGGGCCGGGCCCTGGTTGAATTGGAGGGAATGCAGTTTGTGGGGAAACCCGAGAGAAACAAGCAGCTAGCAGAAAGGGGATGCTGCTACAGAGGCATTAGCCTGGTTGACACATATCTCTGACGAACTCTGCACTTTGGTTAATTGGCAGAGAATATAGAAAAGGTGGGCTGGGGGAACAATTGAGCCATTTTCATGGCTTGTCATGCAATACGAGTTTATTTTTGCAGTGTTGGCCATGAATGGTAGGACTCTCTGACAGCCATGAGCTCTCAAGTTGTTATTATTGAGCTGTGGCTGTCCTGGTCTTAGTTAGTGTACTCAACTTATGGGTCTGCAGGAGGCCGAAACATGTTCAGAAATCAAGGCTTGTTGGCTTGTAACAGGAATATTTAGACACTAGTATCCTAATGTTAAATATTTAATGTACTGTAACTATTTGACTTCCCACTACAAGTTTAGCAGACAGATTATAATCTTTGATTCAAGAAGCAAAATTGTGTGTCCATGCATGTTACTCTTTAATTGCTTTTCCACTAGGAAATTGGAGTTTTGTAATGTCACTGCTCCATTGTTTCCATTTATTAAGATTTGCATAAGATTGCGAGCAAATCCCACAAAATCTGCATGCATCGATTGTGTTTGAAAAACCATACAAATATACTATCAGGAGTATCAATTGTAGTTGAAAGTTAATCATTTAGTGAGTCCTTGGCTTGCGCAGGCGGTGACAATAAACACCAAGAATATATACTTTGTTGCCGATAAGGTAGACTATCATGATTCCATAGGCTAACCCCTAAACTCCCCACTTCAATCTCTTCATGATTCTGCAAATGAAAATTGTAATGTAAGAATAGGGTTGTAATAGGAATGGCAAAAGGGTGGATGACGGCCACCTTGTACCTGTCCTGCAACTCTATTTAAATTTCCCGTCTCCGCCTTGCCCCCCATCAGTCCCGGCATTTACCCGATCCTATCATAATCAACATCAACTTGGGTACTACTTTAGAGCTCATTTACTATAACAGTTAATTTAGGGGAAGTCTTAGAAAGACCTAAATAACATAGTGTTTTTTTTAAACGAGAAACCATCAAAGACACGGTCAGTGGCGGACCCAGGAATTGAAGTTACCGGGGGCACAAAAATGACTCGGGGGTCCGGGGGTAGCGCCCCCGGAATTTTTTTTTGGGTTCTTTATGTAATCGACTTACAAATATAAACGATAAATATAAAAACACATTAATAATATTTTAAACACATAAGAAACTACATTACAATTTATTACAATTGTTCTCTACGAGTTTTCATATTTTGAAAGTGCGATATTAGAACATCATTAGTAATAGTTTCGAGCAACTCCTTTTCTATGTAACATACTAGACAGTCATTCATAAATTTATCACTGATCCGGTTGCGCAAATCTGTCTTGACAAGGTTCATTCCAGAAAAGCATCTTTCAACACTTGCTATTGTTATAGGCAAAACCAATGCTAACTTCAGAAGTCGATACACCAAAGGATACGAAATATGCTTCTTTGTAGACACTAGCAGTCGAGAATGAGGGTTTTGATTTTTGGGATTTTTCTATTTGGGTTGAATGAGGGTTGGGTTGGGTTGGGTCTTAGTTAATGGGCTAAGTGTGTGAATGAGAGTTGGGTTGGGTCTTAATTAATGGGCTAAGTGTGTGAATGAGAGTTGGGTTGGGTCTTAGTTAGTGGGTTAAGTGTGTGTAATGGGGGCCGTTTATTTTTTTGTTAGGGGCCTTAGTGTCAAATTGTTAAGAATGTAGGGTATATTTAGTGAAAAAAATTTTAACTTACTGGGGGCCCGTGCCCCCAGTGACTATTCAGTGGGTCCGCCACTGGACACGGTCACATTGAATGAACTCTATCCTATATGGTAGATCTTGGGTATGTGAGTCCCTCCGTCCCTCACACAGTATACAATTACACAATTACATAGCTTTCAACCCATAAGGGTGGCTCTACAGAAATAAATTCCCTTAACGTGAGAGTTGAATTCATGACCCATGATCTTTGACGAGGGTTTATCTTGAACACAAATTGAATTAGCACATCGAAGTTTGGCTATGTTAATGTGAATTGATCTCTCCTATAGTCAATGAAATCCAATATCAACTGAATTGCTAGATTTTAAGCAATAAGTCACACGGATTTGATTTTGTTATGTGCGACTTATTTGATGCCAGATAAATTGAGGGTTCCACAATTTATTTAAAATTGTAGAGACTATATTTTGAATCCAATTATTTAAAAGATGTTTCACATTACAATATTTTTTTTTATTTTTAAAATTTGTTTCGGTTACATTTGAATTGTAAACTCTAGATAATTGTAGAGCCCAAATTCGAGAAATTATGGGCCCAACTCTGGCTTGTTATATCAGGCCTAAATAGGCCCAACAGTTTGCCTACCTAGTTCATGCCAAGTTGCCAACCAACCGGAGATGCACTGTACACTTCCACCTCTGGCTCTCCCCAGAATCAATGCAAACCTCAAAAACAATATCCAAACAACACAAAAACTTAGATCGATCGAACATTCAGAATCTTCGAGAAGAACAAGATTTCTATTTTCAGGTATAAAAGTACAAAATAAATCTAATGGATTCCGGGCCTCACATTCTGAGACACGCAGATCCCGGCCAAATAGTTCCATCTAGGTGGAACCAATCGATTGATACATTACCGCCAATGCTATTCCAAGTGGACAAAATGGAGCTGCAGTTGAGCGTATCCGGAGCACCCGACCCGTTTCACTTTCTTCTCCTATATGTTAAGATCCAGTAATCTCCTACACTGTATACACGACAACGTTTCCACGCGTGATTTCGTCGGGCGAGAAGGCTAAGAACACGAGCGCAACCATGATTCCAACAGGAAAGAAGAGAAGCATCAACGGCGGAGGAGGCAACGGAGGCAAAATCAACGGCAACACCACCATCGACGCCGCTACAGCCGCCAGTACAATAACACTTCCTATGCTGAAACACCGCACCATTCTCTCATATCTTCAAAAAAAATACACAGAATGCAATAATTATTCGCTTTTTTCCTCTTTTTTGTGAATTAATGGCGGCGTTCGATTGAAACGCAGTACGCGAATTGCCAAGTTTTGCGTTTCGGCCTTGTTAGGAGGGTGCTTTATTTATAGGGTTGGTCAGGTAGGTAGGCCCGTAGGACCCAAATAAATTAGTGTTATTTATTTTTAAAACAAATTAGTGTTATAAAATCCGATTTTTAGGGTGTTGGTCCGAATCAAGGTAGGATCAAAGAACACCAGATCCCAATATATTCACTTTATCTCAATATACACTACATAATAATTAACATAGTCGTTGTTTTTAATAATATTCCTTCCTTGTTTTTTTTTATTTTTTTTTTGTTGTTTTGTTTGTGTCATTCCTTTTCAATGTGTTGTAATAAATAACATCCATATATAATATATACAAACATCAATCTTACAAATCCCAGTGTTTAATTATCTCAACTAATCCAAATATTGATAGGAACGCACACAATTTCATATAAATATGTAGAGTCCACGAATTCGCATGATCATGTGCGTCCATCTCATCATTTGATATAACTTGGACAAAAAATATCGAAAAAATTAATATTACTATTATTCTTTCTTTTCTTTTTTTAAGATGTGCATGTGTATGTTGTGAATCATGTGCACACACAATGAATATTGATATGTTGGGTTTTTTTTTTTCCTTCTTTCTTTCCCTTATAATTATATACGTTGGGTTTCTCTCTCTGTCAAATAAGACCCAATCCCCACAAAACTAGAGACAAAATCCCTATAGAGGACTTTTAAAATATCTAATCTCTTTTTGACAAGAAATAAATATATTGTACACAAACAAAACATAATCTGGGAAAAAAGACAAAAGTTTTTTCATGAACTGAATAGTACAAGGCTACAAGCAGGTGCAGATACATTGCACACACAAGTTAATAGGGAGTGAAATTGTACCAACTTGCACTGATAGAGCCATAATCAATACAAAGAAACACACAAGAAAAGAATCATGGATCGTATCTCTTGGGTCAGTTGCCAGAATATAAGGGTTGCTTTTGAAAGGGTTCTTTTAATTTGAAGCCTCTCTCACTCATCCATTGTATTCAGACCCAATCTACATTGCAAAATCTTTGTCTATCTTAAGAAAATAATAATAAATAAAAAAAAAATAGTACTCACGAAATCAATAATAATATATGATATATCTTTGTTTTTATTTGGGTACTCTACGGTTTCTCAATGGTTCTGGAGTCTTAAATTTTAAATCCAACGGTTAAATTAAATATCATGTCACCTATTCCTTATTTTTATCTAAACAATGTCTCTCATTCTCTCTTCTCTCTCTCACACACACATACACACATGCATACATATATATATTTTTTAACTTTATAAAAAATAGATGACTTAACATCACTTTGATGAGAATTATAGACTCTAAAATTGAAGGAGAATTGTAGAGTCCCAATCACCTTATGTTGATGTTCTTAGTATATTTAAAATAAATTTTTATGTGTTATATGTACGAAGATTGAAGGGTGTGCAAAGATCACTAATAGAGAGAGAGAGTATTCTGGGCTTGTTTTATCCTGGGGACTACATAGCTGATTTACTGTTTGCACACAAGAGGTAGAGCCACGAATCGTCTTAAAGAGAGCGACCTAGTTCGTGACTCAAGCCATCAGTTTTAATTTGCTGTCAATCTCCTTATTTTGAGGATTCTAAGGTAATATCTTTAACACCTTATTTATTCCCATGACTTCACTCCATGATAGTTGGGGATGTGCCCTGCATTCGTGGCTTGTGGGATTATCCTTTTTAGTTGACGGTCATATAACCGTCACGGTAACGTCACACGTCACCACATTTTGACGGTTTCTGTTAGGTCAACGTGACAGATCAACAAATTAACCAACCGAATTTCTCAAAAATCTGACCGAGTTACAGCCCACAAAGACCAATGACCTATTTGTTACGTTTCAAACATGAGGGACTGAGTTGTTACACATGTCATCTATGAGGGACAAAGTATCCTTTACCCCTTTTTAGTGGATTGTCTTTGTTTTAAAAAAGTTATAAAAAATTAATTTGTATATTTTTTCATAGGAATTCTCCTGTATGAACTTAAAATTTGGACCATTTCTTATGAGGTTAGAAAAGTGAGAGTGAAATGACAAACAGGGTTCATTGCTTTGGATTCCACTTATTTACAAAAACAACATATCCACATTTTTAAGTCCGTATTTTAGAACCGCATAATAAAATTCCTCTAACTTTCCAATCTATCACATCTTTCTTGTTTTTTTTGGATTAACTGTGATTGCAAGCAAAGGATTGTGTTCCAACTTCTTCTTTTTAAGTTGTTGAGTGGGTAGGGAGGACCCATAAAAAAGTATCAAAGTCTTTCAAGTGTTATTTTATTTGGTTATATGCACTTTAGTTTGTTTCATGCTTATTATCTATTAGATACATTATATTCTATTATTGATGGTATTTCTAATGGTGAGAGGGGACTAATCTTGGACTAAATAGACCTTCAATATAAGTATTTAAACAATTAAACACGTGATTAAGGTGGTCAAATTGCGGCCATCAACCCAAAATATTTTTGTGAGGGAAAAAGAAGAATTGGGTCGATGTCTTCCGAGCCTAAAAAAGAACAAGAAAAATCAAATTTGGTGTCCGTTGCTTGAGAAAATTGACCAAATTTTATTTCTGTGTGTGCAACTTTTTACCAAACACACAAACAAAAAGACTTACAATAGTTACAGACGTTTTAAGGTGATTCCCACAGATAAATAAAGGTTTGCATAGTTGAGGTATTAAATATTAGAGGAATTCTCTTATAACTACACAAAGTAATGACATAAAATAAGTACACATATTTTCACCATTAATTTAAAATATGTGGGACCCAAAACAATGAGTCTCATTAGTCATTTCACTTAAATCAATGATCAAAAAGTTATATTTATTTTATGTTCTTACTTTGTGTATTTATAGGAGAATTCCTATTAAATATTATATTTATTTTTTCTTTGATATTGATCTTATTGTCCAATTTTAATTTGGTTAAACCAACTTTTATACCCTCCAAGTTTCACGTGTTTCTCATTTCTATTCTTAAAGTTTAAATTTTACCCCAGATATCCTTTAAGTTTCAAAACGCTAGTCATTTGTGTCCCGAAATCATTGTGCCGATGAATGATAGTCAGAAATTGCTTATCTGACAACCGGAGCTCCATGCTGGCTTATCCACATCATTCTTATTATTAAAATAATGTATATTAAAAGGTAAATAAATGAAAAAGAAAAGCCACGATTGAAATTAGGACAAAAAAAATTCCTAAAACTTCCATCATGCCATCCGCAAACTCCCTAACGGCACCACCGCACCTGCACACCTGCATCGCTCAACGTCGAGCTTGTCTCCCTCAAACTGCTCCCTAAATCCAAGACTCGAGGAGGCATTCAAAATTAATCAAAGTGTTGAAAAGGTGTTAAAGGGATAAAAATCCCACATCGATTGTTGAGGGGCTTGGTGTCTAGTTTATAAGCTTGCCCAAGTCTTCAACCAATTGTCCAGCCTTTTCCAGGAAGGTGGGCTGGGAACTGCCACGACCCAATGGGCTGAGATGGTGGGGAGGCTGGCTCTGAGTTGTGCCATTGTGAGATTTTCTACATGGTATCGGAGCAGGTGTGCTCGTCCCCGATGAAAAAATCCACTCGTTGGGCTTGGGCTTTGATACCCAGTCCACGAGTGCGGGGGAGTGTTGAAAAGGTGTTAAAGGGATAAAAATCCCACATCGATTGTTGAGGGGCTTGGTGTCTAGTTTATAAGCTTGCCCAAGTCTTCAACCAATTGTCCAGCCTTTTCCAGGAAGGTGGGCTGGGAACTGCCACGGCCCAATGGGCTGAGATGGTGGGGAGGCTGGCTCTGGGTTGTGCCATTGTGGGATTTTCTACACAAAGATACAACTTGGTCCAGGTTCTGCAACTTCTCAATCTCAGTCAAACCCACAACTACTCTTCTTTTGTCCACAAACACACACATCTCTCTTCTTCAATCATCAACATCAACCTGAAAAATGGAATAGCTGCAACTACCCGGAGATCTAGACCAGACCCTTTTGTTAGGCCGAGATTCAAGCGAAGGTTGTCATCCTCCTCCTTCAGTGTTCTTATTCTTCGATCATTGGTCTTTCTCAAGCAAATGAACCTTGGGACTAGGCATTCGATGACAGAACTCCAACCCTGCCATTCAGAAACTGCAGATCTGAAAGACTCAGCCACAATCCATGGTTGTGGACAAGAACTGATGGAGCTATGGGGAAAGGATTTTTTTTTTTGTGGACAAGAATTTTTTATTTTGTGATTTTATTGGAGAAAGGGAAGCTTCGCTGTGGGTTGAACAAGAAGATCTTTTATTTTTTTTGTATTTTTTGAAACAAGAAATCTTTTATTTGTTATTGAGCAAGAAGATGAATAAGAATTGGTGGAGTAATGATCGGGAAAAAGGGAAGCTTCTGGACAGAGGTAGAGTGTTTTTTTTTTGTAAATTGGGGTTTGACCTCTTGATGAGTTGGGGTTTTTAATGATGTGGATTTTTTTTTTCAAAAATGACATGTGTATGCCATGTTGGATTTCAATTGCCACATCTGCAATTTCCGTTGAGTAGATAACCGGAAAATGAGGATCGCGATAGATTTCGGTGGTTTTTTGAAACAACAAGGACATTTGGAGCATAATTTAAACTTCAAGGATAGAAACGAGAAACGCGTATAACTTTGAAGACATAAAAGTTGGTTTATCCATTTTAATTTTTAAGCCTATATGGGTTTGGGTTCACAAAAAGAAGATGGGCTCAAGTGTCATGCATGCACCAATTGTGAAAAGCCCATTGGATCCTAAACGGGCCCAAGTAAATGAACATTGGGCTTCTCCACAAACAATTGGTATAAAATATAAACTGTTTTACATTTTGTAAGGGAGCCGTTATTTTTTGGACTCACTGTACACGCATTTTTTAAAATATTTAAGTTTATCAAAATTATCTTTATATGAAATTGCTCCCATATTTTATACCCAATACAATTACATTGGGTTAAAGACAGCTAAAGTATATATGGGCGGAGAATGGTAGTTTAAGATATTTAAATGTTATATAATTAATATGTATGAAAGGGCAATTTTAGGGAACTCAATGTGGCGTATTAGAAAAATAATTAGCGTGTATTAAGTAGTTGTGTGCAGTGAATCGAAACTTATGTACAAAAATAGTGGCTCTCATTTTGTGATTCAAAGACGGGCTTGAGCTTAAATATGGGCCTGAAGAATTGAGTGGGTTAGTAAAACTAGTAACTTTTTATTATTGAAACTACTAAGGGCTTACATTTGTTACATCCAGATAATGGTCGTAACCATTTTAATTGAAAGCCATTGGGTCCCTTTGAGATTGTATTGTACTTTGACATCATGGGAGTGATGTGAGTTATTGTGGTAAAAAGTGTTTGACGCATCACTAAAAATGAGTTGAGGGTAAAATTAGATAATTTTCATTGATATAAATTAAAATCTTGATGAATTTATTTTTGAAAAAAATATAAATAAAATTATAAAATTGATTGAGGGAAAAATTGGGAAAAAAATCTTCAGTTTCGATGTCAAAATGTTGTTAATCAAGTTGCATCGGGAGTAAAAAAATTTCCTACAACTTCAATTTCGAATTCACCATAGTGCGATGATACCATAACGCACCGCTAGATCAATCTTTTTATCTGAACACCATATATTTAAGCAAAAAGCGGCACATTCGACAGGTGAAACACACCCATTATGGTCCTGTTTGGGAGTGCTGTCAATTACTGTGAGGTGTTGTGAGTTATAAAACTGTAGTGCTATGAGGTGAGTTGGAACGCAAAAAGCTGTTTGACGCGTCACTTTTAAAGCTGTGGTGCGATGCTGTGAGGTGCGTTTGGCGTATCTAAATTACGGTTTATATTAGATGACTAATAATATTAATATAAAATCACTTAACGTTTACATTTTATATTAATCTAAAATAAAATAATCTACCTAATTTGATTACGTGGGACAATTCAATATATATTAAGTTGTTTGAGAGTGTTGTGAGGTATTGCGAGGTAAAAAGTTGTGGTGCTTTGAGGTGAGTTCTGTTGTAAAAGTGTTTGGCGTGTCACAAAAAACTATGGTGCTGTGAGGTGCAGTGCAACTGAATGCAATGTAAACGCACTGTTAAACACTATCTATAGCTCTACATTTGAATGTTGTGGTCCTTTTCTCGACCATTTTTTGGGACTAGAAGGTGACTTGCTAACGGGGAAAATATGAAATAAAGTAGAATTATACGATGAAAAAGACGAGCTCTGGCCCATTATAATTTCTTGGAAGTATTGTGGGTCTATAATTTCTTAGAAGTATTGTGGGTCATATCATATGGGCCCAGTATTTAGACTTTGACCACCTCCGATCCGTTACATACGCTTACACCTTTAAAGCGCTCAAAATTCTCTGTTTCTCTCTATTTCTCTCAAACGCTCACATTCTGCGGCAGCGGACAATCCTAAGACGAATAGCTTCCGTTGGATTATGTTACACCGCCCTCATCACCACCGTTGTAACCACGGACAACAATGACGGAGTTATTTTCAGGCGGAGGCGTGAGCATTGTCGAAAATGGACGTGAATTATGACCTATTTTGTTGAAAGTGAGAAGGATTGGAGATAAAGGTCGCTCCTCAGTATGTCTGATTTGGTGGCGCGAATGGGTCGGCATCAGCAACGTTACGATGACGGTTGTCGGCTTGTTGCAGGGTATCGAGTATTCCTTTTGATTTTTTTGTGTGTGTTAGTTTTGATAGATTTGATTACTGGTTATTGGATTCTATGGCGGATTGCTGAATGAATTGTTCCTCGTTATTTTCATTGTTGATGTCTTGGGATTGCAATTAGTTTTCATGTGTAACGTGTTTGAGTTTGAATTTTTTTAACTCAATGTGGTTTGTTGATTACATTGCATTCATGAAGGTATTTTTGTTAACTGAATGAATTGTTCCTCGTTATTGTTCATTCACTATTAGGTATGGGAGCTATTCGAGCTTTTCTTTAGAAGACAATCTTGCAATCGCGGATTTGTAGTTTGAATAATGTAGATTTGTGACTGAGTATATGCACGTTCATATAGGGCACACATGGCACATTGTATTCAGAGTTGAACGAATATATTCACTTCTTTTCTTCTTTTTCATATTATCTGGCAGATAAAAATGCTTGCCAGAGTATTTTGCAGGTTGGACTTTGATATGAAGTGTTTTACTGGTGTTTTTTTTGCTTAGGGTGTGTTTTCTGAAAGGGCTGTGGAAGATTTCAAGTCCAGCAAAACGATTGGTTTTAGGGCAGGGAATTTCTGAAGTGCATCCTCTTGTTCACCTTCTTGGTGCTTAATGAATTTCTTCTTTCTTTTTTTTATTGGGCATTATGAATTTCCCTTTTTTTTTTTCAATCAGCTTAATGAATTTCGTTTACCATTGAAAAAAAGATGTATAGGAGTGCATCTGTATTCTGTAGCCTTTCAATGGGAGTCTCGCTCAGTGTCAAATCTTTTTGTTGGAGAGATTGTGAATTGGAATAATGAGTTTTTGTGAGCAATGGGCAGTCAATTGTGTTGCAGACCATGATGAGGAGACCATATTGACAATAAGGGGGTTTGCTTATTCCTATTGTGGTCAAGTGGTTTGTAATGGTAATGCTTGGTAGTTTGTCTGCCCTACATAAAAGCTACCTAGGTACAAATTTGAAGTTTCGGTTTTTAACTTTCACTAAGTGATAGCTTTTGCTGAGTTTTTTTTATTCATGTTGGAGAATTCCTAAGTGGAATATCAAACCTGACTTGCTGAAAGGAGATGTGTACATTAATTAATAGCCAATCTGAGAGTTGAACTCAGAGGCAAAGTCCTCAGTTATTCAGTTCCTTTTGGATATGACAGTATGCTTTCCCAAAATTTATTGTTGCAAAACTTATAGCAAACCTACCTGACATAAAGTGCATTCACAGCCTAATGAGTCTTGAATTATGCAAATTTGAGATTGGTTAAGGAGATTCATCCAGGATTATCGGGTAAGGAAACATAAGTGGTCTTATCTTACAAAAAGCAGTTTATTTCATTCACTGAAATGCTTCTTTTCTAAGGAACTGCAATGTTATTGAAAAAGTGGGATGATGTTTGAGTGCTCTTCCATCCATTAGGAATTAAAAACTCAACCACACTTTGTATTCAATATTTTGTAACTTTTCAGTGGCCGTTTGATGTGATTTTATTGGAAATTTGGAAGGATTAGTTTTAACCTTATCTGAAGTTACTAATTCAGCTGCTTTTATTGATAGGTGTATTCCATTTCGATATACAAATTCTGATGAAAGTGATGATGCTAATACTGAGAAAGTGGTGGAAGTTCTTATGATAAACTCAACCAGTGGCCCTGGCCTATTGTTTCCAAAGGTATAAGCTTTTGAATCTTTCCGTCGCTTTTTTTCCTAGTGCCTTGTTTCTTTTTAAATTTTTTTGTCTATTTATCTTTGAAATCACCTACAAGGGCTAAGTGGTAGAGTTGTAGGAGTGCAAGCTAGAGGTTCAATTCTTGGAAAGAGCCTCTCCACATATTATATGGAGATAAACTCTGCGTACATCCTTTATGTCTCCAACCCCGCCCACTGCGGGAGCCTTATGCATGGTAGTTGTTTACCTTAACTATCTCTGAAATCACCTATGGGTCCTATCCTCCAGGCTGTTATTGATATGTAGATGTTAGATTATTGCAAGTTCGTAATATTTCTGCAAGAAATTAAATGAAGAGTTTGTAATATTTTTCATCACGTATGAGTCTTTGTTGCTTTGACAGTAGAGACATTGCCATTGATTAGGGTTTTGAACTTTCTTGATGACTATATAGAAAAAATCAAGGTAAACTGGAAGTTTTTGAGATTGGGAATTGGTGAGAATGTAGAAAGCAAGATATAGGAGATTTTATTAAGAAAATGTAGTAAGACTTTGCTTAATTTAGAATTCCTTCTATTATTAAAAAATAAGGCCTTCTCCTAAAATTTTTATGTCCCTGCAAATTAAAGTCAATCCATCTGTTATCCTCGACTTTTAATAGTAGTGCTTATATACGGTTATTTGCTAACTCCTTAGCAACTTGTTATGCATGCTTAGGGAGGCTGGGAGAATGATGAAACTGTGGAGGAGGCTGCTGTGAGGGAAGCTGTTGAAGAAGCTGGAGTTCGAGGGGAATTAATGGTGAATTGCTTGCCTTCCTTTCCTTTCTCCTTTTTTTTTCCTTTTTTTTTTTTAATTATGCCTTTGCACAGTAACAATAAGCTCTTTCTTCCTATTAGTTTTAAAGGTTTTAAAACTAAATAATTTATTCTAGTCTTTGAATTATAATATCTATTGTCTTGTGATGCCTTTGAAGAAGCATATGCTTCGCTGTGGTCAATAATCGATTATGTGTTTTACTTCATTGTACATTAATAAATGCATCCATTTATTCGTTATTCATATTATTTACAGTTTATTCGTTAGTACCTTTTTGTGGGCAACACAAAATAATCATTGTGGCACACACACCACTTTGTCAAATCTAGCTGAGCAGAGCATTTGTCTGACATGTTGTAACATTTGTATGATCAATTACATCTAAGACAGTACAGCAACAAGCTAAAGTGCTTTAGCCCATAAAACTATAATAGATGTTAAAAATATTAGAAATATGGAGGATGCTAGCTAGCGTAATACTGAAATGGTGATGTATCTCAGAGTTCCAGTGAAATCAAAGATAATTTTCTAGTATAAGCTATCACACTTTTACTGATTGATCTTATTTTAGGGAGTTCCAAAAGGATGTGTATGAGTATGCTACTAGCATTCATTATAGATACAACGAGAACTATGTGAACAAAACTATGTAGCATATTGTGCTTGTAATAGGTGGTTCTTCGATTTATAAACATGGATGGTAATTTGACCAAATATTCTTTTTTTTTTGGTGAAGCTTCAGCTCGATGACACCATACATGATCATTTCAGATCGTCATCTCTTTTTTTTCCACAATGTTGATAGTTGCAGCTCTCATAATTTTCACTTTCAACATGTAGTTACGCATAGCAAATTTAACACATTAGTTTGAGGGTGGTTTTCTTTTACTTGTAATTTCAGGTTTCTTCAAGTTTCCAATGTACATAGTTATAAATGTTATACAATAAACAGGTAGATATAGTTATGATGCAGGCTGGTTCACTATCTTACGCAAAGCAGACATATCGCATTCAGAATCCTGTCTCTCCTAAATGGATATTTGTCAATGATGTCCTAGGGTAAAAAAGGGTGAAATAGCTCAAGTGCACAAGGCGCTAGTAGTGGAGGTGGTATCATTAGGTAAAAGATTTATGTACCCTTGTCTGCAATGCGGAGAGCCTTTTTTCCAGGATTTTAACCTGTGACCCCTTGGTTGAAGTGAGGCAACCTTACCATTAGGCCAAGCTCTCCGAAAATGTTAAGATTATCCTTTTCATAATATTTATCTTGTAACAAGAATTTGTGCTTTTAATCAGCTAGGATGGAGTCAGGGACTTTAGTACTTGATAATACGTGAGGTTTTGAAGGCAATGTTTGATCGTAGAATTCATGGGAGCTAACTGATTGCTTGCACAGTATGATTATTGAATAATTATTTGTTACTATGAGATATTGCCGATGCACTAGTCTCTTTCTGCTTGTCATTCCTTGATTTATATCATGCCATAAATCCTATGAGCAAGGCTTAAATCATGGTGTGACTAGATTTCTGAGTCTTTGCTTGATGGAAATATTTCTATTCCGTGAGTAGTATTCACTTGACAGTTTTGTTTCAGTACAAAGCTGAAGAAGATATCTTGCTTATGCCACTGGATTTCAGGAATTTTTAGGACAATATCACTTCAAGAGCAAAACACACCGGGATGAATTTTGCCCAGAAGGTTTATGTAAAGCTGCAATGTTTGCACTGTTTGTTAAGGAGGAGCTTGATTCATGGCCTGAGCAGAGTACCCGAACCAGAAGATGGCTAAAAATACCTGAAGTACTTGAGAGTTGCCGCCATCAATGGATGAGAGAGGCATTTGAATGTGGCTTCACTAACTGGCTCGCCAATAAGGAATCAAGTACAGGGGAGGATCTTTGAAATGAAAGTTGATACACTGAGTATTCATAAAGCTAATGATGCGTGCTCCGTGTGCAATGAAACATGGTTTCCGGCTACTTTGGGGGCAATTTTCTTGTACTGGTACTTTATCAACACCCAACAACACAATGCTTTTGCTGTTCATAATTTACATAATGTTACTGTTTTTTGTTGTACTGAGTTTCCTGAGTAGCCACCAACCCCTTTGATGTATTTTAATTCAGAGAGTTATCAGAACGTCTCTGATATCAAACGCTGTGGTAGTCATTTAGCTGTTTAATTATGAATCAGTTTAACCTGAATGGGATACAATCGTGGTGACTTAGGTACCAGCATGAGCAAACATAGATGAAGAGAAAAAGACCATATGGATTGAGAGACAATTTTTCTTTTTTCCATGGAAATGTCGAGTATATTTTCCCTTTTTAAGTTACAAATGACTGGTAAACTTCGTGTCACACGAAAGACCCCGCAATTCTCATAGACCAGTTAAGACCTGAGCAAAGACTTATTATGAGAAGATAACGCAGGATAACATTAACACACGTTAGGCTAAGTAAGCGCTCATCTCGCAAATTGTGATAATAAAAACACTATGAGAATTAAACTTCTCGTAGGGTAGCATTATTACATGGATGCTTTTTTTTATTGGAGAAGTTCCATTAGTCAAACGGAATTACAATAAGAGAAAAATAAAGCCTCAATGGAGGAGAGAACTAACTCCAACGTGACTGAAGTTGATTCGGCATAGCACCCCAGTGATGTCAGTGCATCAGCCGCTCTATTACACAACCAAAGGATATATGTAAAATATGATAGATGATAGAGCAGAGGAGAGATCAGATACTCTCAAGAATAAAGTTATACAGTCGGAGGGGCCGATCCGCCAGATTCATGTCACAATCTCAAGGCCTACCACCCTTAAACAACAGAAAAATCTGGATGCTTTGATAAAGATAGAAAGCTGTTTCCACATATGATTAGACAGAGTGACTAGGTTTCACCTTAATTTATTGAAAAATTATCAAATACGTCACTGATAAAGCTGATAAACAATAAAAAATTGATTAATTATACTATAAATAATTACAGAAGAACCCCAACAAAAATATGAATCGAACTCAAATGAGCTGAAGAGACCAAATGAATCGACACAAAACTTATGGACCATTGGAGCATCTAAGTGCATCAAATAGAGAATTCTCAAGAAACATATTTGAAGGGAACATCCCAAAAAAGCTCTCATCCATTTGAGGCACAACAAAATTATGATGATAATGATCATCATAATCAAATGTCTCCCCAAAAACAGAACCGGACAACTTCGCCGGCGACAACTCCTCCTTCGCCGACGACGACGTTTCCCGATCATCCACCGGATTAGTACTAATTTGTTCCGAAGCAGTCGGGGAATACTCACCACCATTAGCATCCATCAACCGCGCGATATCGGAGTCTTTCCCGGTGAGTTCTTGCACAAGAGCCCTAAATTTGGAGGCGCAAGTCTTGACCTTCATAGGGCTTGATATGTAGACAACCTTGAGTGCCTTCTTGTCATTATTCCTTCTTCTTCTCACTAATCCTCTCCTCCCGCTTTGCATATTTTGCACATCCATCATAAACCAAACAAAAGCCCTTTTCTTTTCTTTTGTTCCTCCCTTGTTCTTTGTATCTAACAACCCAATTTAGATAAGGTATATATAAAGGGGTACGGAAGTTGAATTTTGGGTCACTAGGTGGTTTCTTGGAAGAAGAAGTGAAAGAGAAAAATTGGCAATGAAAAGGGAAAGGGAAGGTTACAAGAAAGCAGAGCAATAGAAGTCTCTGTCCAAATAGAAAAAGAAAGGGAAAAAAAAATACTTGGTAGACCCGCAATCTCATTGGTTTTGTGTGTTTGTGCATGATTTGTTGTATAGAAAGTGAGTATCAAGGTATGTTCAGTGTAATTGGAAAGGAGTGAATTTAAGCATGTGCGCAGCCTATGGTGACTTTGGAAAGTTTTGAGGTAATTAGGAATCATGTAATTGACTTCGTGGTTAGATTTTGTTGGCTAAGATAGAGGACAAACATATTGGATACTACAAATTATACATGTTGTCATGCCGTACGTTTTTGCAATTCTTTTTGGGTATTGACTTAGATTGGGAAGTAATACAACGGTCTAGATCAACACTATAACACTTTTATTGAGATAAAAAGATACACAGTTGTTTTGTTTACATTCTAGATAAACAAAAAAATATCATGTCTAGTCAGCATTGAGAGGTGGAGGAATATAATTGGATACTATAAATTATCTATATTTTAATTTATAAAATAAATAAATAAATAAATATATATATATATATATACATGTTTAATATATATGTAACAATTTTCAAATATGTATTAATTAAGTATGGTTTGTAGTTTTTCCTACGAAAAACTAGTGCATGGTTGGTTTTTTTGGCACGGACTTCGTCATGAAATGAAAACAGTACTCTACGATTCTAGAGGTTCTGAATAGGGCTGTGCACGGTCCGGTTAACCGGACCGTGGAGGTCAAACCGTCACCAATCCGGAAATTACGGATTTGTATTTTCTGAAACCAAAACCAATCCAAAACCATCAAAACCCGTTACTACGGTTAACCGACTAACCGGTTCGGTTTCGGTCCGGTTATAGTTTTTCGTAAAATATCTATTTTGTAAACAAATCTTAAAGGATTGATAAAAATGTTTCAAAAAAAATCTCAAGGAATGATATATATTATATTAATATTTCATAGTTAATCACTTAATGTCTTAATCTAATGGTACATAACATTAGTAATTATATATTAGATCTCAATGGTCCATATTTAAAGACATTATAGTATTAAATATTATATATTATATATACCGGTCCGGTCCGGTTAATCGATGGTTACAAAAATTCCAAACCATATCCGGACCGACTTAACTCGGTTGGTTTCGGTTTTTGAAACCGTTTGACCAAACTCGGTCAACTAACCGATCCAAACCGGACCGACCGGTCCGGTTACCGGTTTTGATCCGGTTTTTGGTTTCATTTGCACAGCCCTAGTTCTGAAGAAGTCGAGAACCGTGTAGGCCTAGCTAGCATCTACTTATGAATGAATAATAATAAGGCCTGGGTCATTCTAGTAATGGAAAATTGGTCGCAAGTTCCTTTTGACTACAAGCGCATGGTTTCCCACAGCCAACCTCAATAATCAACTTCAAAAGCATAAAATAAGAATAAAGAAGGCATTTACAGCAACAAAGCAGTCTAACATACCCAGAACAATGCTTGGTCTCAATATATACTTCTTCCAAGCATTATATATATATGCAGTATAACAAAAGAGAATTTACAGTGTCAAAAAACTATCAAATATTGGATAATTAATTAGGATTTATCTCTCCTTTATTGTATTTGTCCCCTCCAATGAAGAATGTGTGTATAAATGTGAAGAAAACCCCTTCAGTATCTAATAAAGATGTTCAAATATCTACCTCTTCCATATATATATATATATATATATATTTTTTTTTTTTTGAGAAGAAGAAATATATTTATTTATTTATTTGCGCTCAGCTTTTTCCTTATCAATGCTTGGTTTTCATTCCAGTTTCATCGAGACCAAGTCCTTAGGTGGCGCTTATTTATTTCCTTTGAAATTTGAATTGAGTTTTTGAAACAATACCCTCTACAACGGCGTCGTATATCTGTGGTTACAAAGAATGGCGAGGTCTATAGTTGGGCCAAAGCCCATGCAGTATATTCTTGTCAGGGTGAGGCCCATTTAACTGGAGGGCCTAGATGGCCTAGCTGATGGGCTCATCATGTGAATTTTGAAAGGCCGGCTCAATTTACAATCTAAAGCCTGAGCAGTGAGTATAAGCTAGTTTCATGGTTGGAGGGTTTTCAGTAGGGTTTAACCAACTTCGTCCCCCATTTGCACCGACGAGACTCATGGCGAGTACAAACAATAACGAAACACGAGAACTACAACAGCCACAAGAAGAATATGAAAATGAATTCGAGGAAGAAGGAGGAGGAGGTAGTGAAGAGTGGGAAGATTGGATGGATAATGAAGAGGGAGAAGAAGGAGATTCTAGCTCTGATGATCTTGTGTGTTTGTTCTGCGACTATAATTACGCATCTTGCGACTAGCTATTCGAGCACTGCCGCGGATGCCACCACTTTGATTTTCACGCTATTAGGAATGCCTTATATTTGGATTTCTATGGTTCGTTCAAGCTCATCAACTATGTGCGGTCTGAGGTAAGCAGCAAAAAATTGTTTCTGATTTGGTTGCCTATGTAGAATTTACATCAAACTCAATTGGAAGTAATCTTAGATGTAGAAGTGACAAGAAAAGCTACTTTTACCTGATTGTTTGGAAGCAGAGCAATGTTCGCACTCTTTGTTGTTACCAATGTAAGTAGTTCTGCTTGGCTCAATTTATGACGATTATCGTGTATAGATCAAACGGGAAAAACCATAGATAGGACTCCCTGATAAACATATTCTACCATCATTCCTGAAATTCAAGTTGAGTTCGGAAAATTGGAATTCAATGGCATGGTGGAAGTTCATGGCTTTGATTTTTTTTTTTTTGTCATTTCATCTGTTATTTACTTTTGGTTGCTAGGTAAAGGATGGAAGATGTTGGAGTTGTGGTCATGTATTTCTCGACAACCAAGATCTGCTGAATCATTTACATGAAGCTGGAAACTTAGACCATATCAAGCTTTGTTTGGAGGATGATAAATATCTAAAACCTTTCTTGTTAGATGATGCTATTTTGTATAGTTTTGGGGAATGTGAAGGAGGTGAAGATGACTCAAACACATTTGTCGATAAAGCAGAACTTATGAGCCATCTGGAAACTTTTGAGGAGATCTGTATTGAAGATGAGAATACTAGGGACAAATTGGCCTCAAACTCTGGTTTGCGGGATGCCAATGGGAATGCAGAAATTGCTTTTGCTTCCAAAGGGCACTTGGACATGACATATTCTTTGAAAAGTGCAATGGTCCAAGATGGGGATATAAAAGAATGCACGGGGTTTTCTGATTCGAAAGATACGCTGTCCAGAGGTTCTCTTGTGAATCTTGCTGCAAAGGATGTCAAGAACGTTAATGAAAATTATTTTGGGGCATATAGTTCATTTGGCATCCACAGAGAGATGATAAGCGATAAGGTATTTTCTTGCAGTGCTAACATGGTTCTCAAGTTTGTTGTACTGTTCGGACTTATATACTCTGCTTATGCAGGTAAGAATGGATGCTTATGGGGAAGCTATTTTGAAAAATCCTTCTCTGTTGAATGGCGCAGTTGTGATGGATGTAGGTTGTGGCACTGGCATACTCAGGTGAAATGGCCACAACGGGTTTCTTTCAACTAGAGAAACTAGTATTTCTTTTTGAAAAACAATAAGGCACCAAATGAAGATAAGGTGTAGAAAACCGTTTAAGATGATATGAGCATATACAACGTAGAGATAGCTTGTGCGGTGGTGAGGAGAATTGAGGGAATTTGCATAGGAAAGAGTAAGAAGCGAAATGGAAGGCCTAAAAAGGCATGGCTTGAAGTAGTAAAAAAGTATATGAATTCAATAGGAGTTAATGAAAGTGTGATCCTAGATAGAAATGAATGGCGGAAACGAATACACGCTTTGGATTCCCCCAAATTCATATGGCCGACCTCAAACTTTTGAGATAAAGTCTCGGATGATGATGATGAGTAATATTACTTTATTATTAGCTAGTTTTACCGTGCGGTAGGATTCGAACCTTCAATGTAAGTACATCTTAGATATATCCAGTACACAATTCAATCTATGATGGAATTATCTTTGGTAATGTTTCCATTAAGTGAACTTTCTGGAAATTATCAACTGGAAAGCTCACCCATGAAAAAAGGTGCTCCATGAAAATGTATTAGTTTCTTGGTTATGAACTTCTAGTGTCCTCTCAGGCAACATTTGAAAAGAAAAGAGAAAATGAATTTCCACACTCGAGAAAAATATATTTTCTATATATGTACTTCACAAGTGCATTGGTAGTCAGGGTTGCACTGCCACATGGTGGAATCTTGTTGTAAAATCTTTGCCAACATGATTCTAACGGGATTCATGGTCTGTTAAATCCTTGGAACCAAGCACTCAACTACTGATGCTTAGATTTGAATGAATTTTTTATTTCAAAAATTAAGAAAATTTGTTGAATGCTTCCAGTATGATTTCCTTCTGATTTTGACTGCAACATGGTACAATGAAGCTTCTGCACGAAGACATTAATATTTTTTAGACACCTAGTCATTACTTGTTTGGCACAAGCAGATCTGCTACGGTGCTGGTGATTATCATAATATTTATGCTTGTTAGCATATAGATAACGATGCATTAGCTAGTTAAATTTCTATGTCATCATCTATTCAGTGATTAGAGTGGCAAGTATCAGTGTATCAATGATGCATAAGTGCATTAGTCATTTTCTTGCATAAATTGTTCCAACTGTGTGTTGTTCAATGGTATATAGTATCGATACATTAGTAAGCGAATGGATGGGACATTGTTTACTCTATGAGTCAATGCTCAACTCAGTCCTCTTTGCACGAGATCGGGGGCTAAAGCCCGGAGGTGCCATCCTCCCTGACACAGCAACTATGGCGAGTGCTTTTCTATCTCTGAAGTTTTTTCTTTTGTTGATTCATGGTCATGATTTCCCCCCTATTCACCACTCATGTCTTTTGCAGTTTGTTGCGGGATTTGGAAGAGGTGGAACCAGTCTTCCGTTCTGGGAAAATGTATATAGTTTCAATATGTCTTTTATTGGCAATGAAGTTATGCAAGATGCTGCTAAGATTCCTATTGTCGATGTTGTGGATGATCGTGATTTGGTAACTGATGCTGTGGTTCTCCAGGTATAGGTGGACTCCATTTCGTTTTCAACTTTTAAGATACATGTGCTGTTAACCGGCATTCAAAATTGCTTCTATTTTTGTGATATGACTTGAGTACTTGGCATTGGCTATTTTAAATAAACTATGACAGAATAATAGATATGTTTATTATCTAGGTCTTCACTCTTGTTTTGGATTTTGTTTTCCCTTTATCTTGAACTTGCAAGTGGTGAAACATGTGTTGCAAAGGGATGTCATATTTTGAATCTGATGCAAGATCTTAGGCTATGAGGGAACATCTTGCTTGAACACATCATCTCTGTCTTTCCTATATTATGGTTAGGATTCGGGCCTTTTAGCTTTCACTATTAGGTATTAAGTATTAACTTTCAGAGCTAAAAGAGAGGTGTGTTGGAAAATGTCCTTATAATCAAGTGTGTTATCGATGTCAAACTTGATTGGGAAATCTAATCTGTGTTTTGATTATGTAATAATGAAAATTGATTGTGTATCCTCTGCATCTCCCACCCTTGTTTCAGACCTTCGACTTGGCGACGATGAAGCCCAATGAGGTGGATTTTACGACAAGCACTGAGCTGGAACCAAAGATGACAAGTCCAACAAGTGACTCCCCTCAGCTGAAATCCAATACAACCTGGTGTTATGGGGTGGTCCTGTGGTTTGAGACTGGCTTCACCAGCAGATTCTGCAAAGAAATGCCTGCTGTTTTATCTACATCGCCATACTCTCCCAAGACTCACTGGTCACAGACCATCCTCACCTTCCATGAACCGATCTCCATAGCACATGAAAAACCTAGTGCTGATGAGTTCTCTCAAGTCGGCACTGCTGATTGTCCTGCCGCCCGGATCCATCTGCGCATCAGCATTGCCCGTGCTGTTGAGTACCGCAGCATTGACATTTCATTGGAAACTACTGCAGTTGGTTCTAGAGGTCGGAAGTTCACTTGGCCAGCGCAGATATTTAATCTATCTTAGAGCAGTTTTCATTGGAATCAGAAACCGGCTCGCATTTTCTTCACTGGCAGTGTAATTTGTCTTCAAAGCTACTCTTCCACCTTTTGGAAAGCCAATTCGATGGCTGTGTTTCAGTAAACGCACGTGTGGGGCCCAAAGCACGCTATGCCCCGTCACCCTATTTGTCAGTTAAAAAAACCGTCTTTCCCTCCACTCGAGCAAGCATATGGGCTGGGCCTCAACGAGCTTTCAACGAACCACCATACTAGTACAAAGGAATACCGACCTTGAGATGAGCAGGGGGAGCAAGGCTTCCTGATTTAGGAAGGAATGAATCCGGACAGAGAAATCAGAACAGATGTCTGATCTATAAACGTGAAAAAAAAAACACAGTTTCTGAACCAAAAAGCTAAAGAAAAGAAGGCATGTAGAAGAAAGAATAAGCAACAAGAGACAAGGGCCCAGCCCACAATTTGTCCAAATTAAAAACGACATGCATTGGCCCTACTAGCATGAAATGAAATGCATTTTTATTATTATTGTCTTGTGTTTTTGGGACAAGTAATAGAGAATTAGAGATTCACTTGACAAAATCTAATAATTTTCAAATCTATAACCGATTATGATGCAAAACATTATTATTTTTTTCTCGGTCTATTTTAGTTACTTTTCGAAGTTTTCAAATTCTAATGCAAATGCTCAGTCTCTAAATATTTTATCAAAATACATTTTTTTAATAAAATGCGGTGGATATGGTCACGGGCCATTTACATGATTTGACCCAAACTCACGAATATCTATTTGGTAAACTTAAGTCACATCCTAAACTTTACTAATCACACCCTGGATTAATATTGATTTTGCTTTGATCATGTTCTTTTTTTAAGGTAAGAGATCCTCACACCCCACCCTTTCAATGAAATTGAAGAACAAAAAAGAGCTTAGGCAATTGAACCTTTTGGATATGGTCACAGCTTCTTTCTTTGCACTTGTATTGCTATGCTACCCGCCCTATCGGATCCACGCCAATGCAACCGCCTTATGGCCCTCGTTCAGCAAGCTCAACGGAGGAAGTGGACCACATGTCTTGTTAGGATCTCAAGTGTAACAATTAGCTTAGCAGGGAAATTAATTTTTAACGGGAACAACACTATCTCAAATTAGAAGAGACATCAATCTGTTTGATCCTGCCGCCCCCAAAGTACAGGATATCAATACCAATGGCCTGAGAGTCTGCACAAGGTAATGCATGACTCTCGTTTAAGTTGATTCATTAATTTTTCTATGATAAAAGCTAGGTTAGTTGTGGGTATTGAGCTGCTTAAGTCGATCCTCAGACAAAATAAGTTACTATCGAAGATGGTGACGATGTTGGATCTAAAGAAATATGTCAATTTTTCATAAATGCATGAGTTTTTACTTACTTTTAGTATGATTAGAAATATGTCAATTTTTTAACAGTGTATATATAAAAGGGTGTAGTTGAAAAGACGAGGTGCAGCTAAAACTTACCTATCTATCTATCTTCCCGCGGCCGTGCCCCACTGGATTGTTCATTGACCGCCCTGACTCCAAACAAAAGGAGTTACGGTGTTTACGTGGGCCCTAGAGTTTACCCAACCAACTCTAAAGTCTAAACCCACACAAAATAAAACTGTTATAATAATATTGACTATTGAGCTCGTAACCTACGCTTCTCTCTCTGGAATCACGACAGGTGCTCTCTGCTTTAAGTGCTTTTCCTTTTTTCTTTCTTTGTTTCCCGATAATTTTGTTTTTTGTGTATATCTCTATCTATATATGTATATATCTCTATCTCTGTGTATGTGTATAATTCAGTGTTCGTGTATTGTGGTGCAGGCGGGATTCGTAGAGAAAGATCTGATGCGCTCGATCGTGGATCTCAATTATACACACGATCATGATGGCCCTTGAACACAAAGGTACTGCTTTTTCAATCTTAGATTTTTTTCCCTATTTTGTTTGAATTAAAGTTCAGGTTTTTGTGATGTCTCGAGTTATTGTGTGATTCGAATTACGCGCGCCGTCGTTCTGGCAATGGTGATTTTTTCATTAATCTGCAATTGATTCCAGCGGAATTGTGTAGCTAGTGGTCAATTGGATTGCGATGAGTTTTTATTGTTTTCGCGAGTTTATTTAAATTAGGTTTCAATGTTTGGTGACTGGTATAGTGAAGAGTCAGACTTGTAAGTTGTATTCCCATCGGATGAGGTGGTGTACTTGATTACTTATGGTGTTAAAATTTTGGGTTAGATTATTCTTACCAAATTGCTGCCATAATAAATTTAAATTTCGGTGGAGGGTTATACTTCGAAAGTTCGAATCTTTTGACTGATTGTTGTATTGATACGAGGAATTAGATGTTCTTGTCCTGTGTTTGGCAGTTGACATAGTCCGCTGAAGTTCGGGTTCAGCGTTTAATTTTTTTTTTTAAATGCTGTTTGGTGTAAAGAGTCTGGCGGAATTCTCTATTATGGACTCTGGATTGATGTTATCAATGAGAAGTAAGTATGATCAGAAGATATCGAAAAAGTGACCACAGTCAGTCCAATTGACATGCCAAGAATACTAGAAAAGTAGATTGGATAATGGTGGTGTACATAACAACAGTTTTTTAATGCATTGTAAGCATGTGTGTTACTGTTTCCATGTTCATTCAAAATTTAAAATACTCAACTTAGGCTGGTACGAGTTATCCACACTGCATATGAGCATATATGCTTGTATGTTTTATTTGCTCTCTAAAAACCATGGTATTCCTCCACAGAAGCCTAGGCAGCTGGGCAGTTAAGATTGCGGATGCATCAAATATGCCATTGTTGCTTCTAGCCATATGATTTTCCATAAATTGGATTTAGCCTAAATCTCCTTTTTTAGCTAGCTCCCACATAGCCTATCTTGTTTATTCAAGCCCTCCACTCACATCATGATTCAAGTCAAAGTATTTGTGAATCCTTCCCTTTTTACTAAGTTCACATCACTTTAATTCTAGTAGCAGTCTTGCTCTGACCAAAGCTGTCTCACAATTCCATTTTGTATATCCTATATCCTTGTGCATTAAAAGTTTATTCACCATGCATCAAATACCTCCTTATAATATCTTTCAGGTAATAAAAATTAGATTTTTTATGATGCCTGTGTCCCAATTTTATATTGTACTTGATAGACTAAAACCTCTCCCCGCCCCAAATCCTTCCTTTCCACTTATCTCCAACCCAAAAAGGAGAGAGAAATAAAAAGAAGACGAAAAGAAGAGCCCCAAACCAAAACTCAGTTATATATTTATATTACCCAACTCATTGCTGTCATTCGATACTTCATGTGTTTCCTACAAAAAGAACTTATATGCTTGAAGAGAACAAATGGGTGGCAAACTAGTAGTTGTGGCCATCTCATACGCTTTTTTAGTTTTTCAGTTATCTTCATTTCATGATTTGGCATCTTAACTGTATCAGGAGATAATAAGTAAAGAACTCTGGATGATAGAATAGTTGTAACTTGTAAGCACCTAAGCTCACTGAATGCACTGTGTATATGTAAGGAATCATAGTGTTTGGTGTTTTTGGTAGCTACTGTTATGTGTATTAAATAGTCTACCTGTTTTGGCATTATTCATGACGAGCTACGGCTATACCTATGATCCATTGGGTGGTGGTCATCAAGGTTCATACAATTGATAGAAGGTTTCTAAGTTAAATATTTTCTGAAGTGTGCTTCTCATTTTTTACTGCAGAAACTATGCAAAGAAACTGTGAGGCATCCTTGAAATGCCTCCAGATCCAGGGATTCCCTTACAACCTGCAATGTAATGGGAATTCAGTCAAAGTCTTTCCAGAGGTTAAAGATGGATTCAGTGTACATCCTGTTGGGGATGTTGTAGAACCAGCTCGATCGTTGAGTGGTGAGCTTCTTGAATATTCAGGTGGATTTCATAGCAAACCTGCCTACCAACATGATTTGGGCTCATGGTCAACCTTCTATCCTGATTCTCAGAAAGTACAGCAGTGCCAAATGAATGCTTTTGAGGGCCAGTTTTATCCTTTTGCTATGGATACTCGGTTTCCATATGCACCCTTCAATATGTTTCCTCAAGTTCACCCTTATGATTATCAGTTCCAGGATTTTCAGTATTTTGTGGTCATAGACTTTGAGGCTACCTGTGATAAGGAAAAGAATCCGCATCCACAAGAGATAATTGAGTTTCCATCTGTAATTGTGAACAGTGTGACTGGCCAATTAGAAGCTTGTTTTCAGACATATGTACGGCCAACTTACAATCAACATCTGAGTGATTTCTGCAGGGATCTGACTGGAATCCAGCAAATTCAGGTTTGTTTGCAATCTCTCTTGCTTTATAGATTGTGAAATTTGTCATATATGGAAATGTGTAGCACTGAAGCATTTAGATATCTTATGGCATTTTTTTGCTTAGCATCATGCATTTTCAATTGTCTGAAAGTATGGTTGCTACTGGTGTAACATAAAAAATGACCTTTTTAGTTATTGTAAAGCTTCTGTCCTCTTAACTTGTGAGTTTTCTTCTTCCTCAAAAAGGGATGGTTTAATAATGCAGGAATTAGAAGTGGCTAGATGAAGGTTCTGTGACTATTGAACATGGGTCATGGGCTATGATGTTGCTCAAGGTCTTAGGTACTTTTGGAATGGTAACTTAATCACTAAATTCCTCAGTGGAGTGTTGACAATCTTGAGGAAAGTTTACTAAATGAACTAATGAAGTACATGCATACTTTCTTTGCATTGCTTAGAACATTACTGTTTCATGCCTTGTCCTTGGAAATCCTCTGGCAATCAAGAACCCAAAGAGCTTATTGGAAACATATGTCTATGTTTTGTCTCTTAGGAATTATTTGTTCTTCAAATGGAAAGTTCTAGCCCCTGATATATTTTCTGGAAAATTGTTTGGTGTCAACTTCATACTTTGGTGTTTGGCATGTTTGAGAAAATATACTCACGTTCAACAGTACCAAAGTGATTAATGATGGCAGAGTTTAGTGATGATGGACTCTTTATATGGCTTTCAATTGATAGACTATTTTTTGAGTTTTCAGGGTTGATATAGCTAACATTATTGTTGATCAATGGATGGCAACTGTTAATTGTGAGACCAACAAGTCTCAGTGGAAGGCTTGAGCTCACATGTGAAATGATTTTGTAGCTTCTAAGTTAACAAGTTCTTTGTTTGAATCTCAATCGACTTTTTTAGAATATTGGTTTTCTCTTGGCAGCATTTACTTGGTGCATTGTTTAATAAGTTTTATCATTTAAAGAACCAAGTTAGCCTTCATAAAGTTTTCTACTAACGTTTTATTATGTAAGCGGCCTGGTTGGAATTTGCTCCCTGAGTAATATTGCTTGTTAATTACATGGAAGGATAAAATCTCGAAGAAAACAGATAAGAGAGTCCTCGTGGGAGTAGAATTGGTTGCTTGTTTGTAGGGTTGCCAATAGGATTGGAAGTAATCATTTGAGAAATGTATTGAAGGCTTATAAAGTTGAGGAGTTTTGAGGCAAAAGTAGATGATGTTTTTGACAAAAAATTGAAGCAATAATAAACTATTTAGTGTTAAAGCTGGAGTTGGTAGTCTCGTTTTGAGATCTCAGGATCCTAGGTTGAGCAAGTAGGCCTGTTCTTAGTTAAAGAAATAGTTTGAAGCTTCAATAAGGTTTAGGAGATGCACGTAAGACTCTTATTCTTGACTATAGAGCTCCTTGGTAGTAGTCCAAACAAACAGTTTTAGAATCACTGGAGACCACTTTGAACAGCTGATTATCAATACTAAATCCAATAAGCAGAATTTAAAAAAAAAAAAAGGTTTTCCGAACAATCTTGAAGTACTGACTACTGATATATCACTAGTAGAGTAGAGCTATAACCTGACAATCTAAAAGTCGACACTTCTATACCTCTTGTTCTTGGGCTAGAAAATCTCCATTCATGTTTTGATGCATGGGGTTTACTTCTTGTCAATCTTGCTGTAGCAGAGCTTGTACTTTGTTTGAAGATAGCTTGTCAATGAATAAATGCCTTTGTTGTGATTTAGTTCGTAAATTATGTTTGTGAAAAAGACACACTTGGCTCAATATTGTTTAAACTATAGTTTTGAGTATTAAAGCTGTATGTGTAAAATGCTTGACTAATTCAAGGCTTAGAGAACCTCCATTGTGAGGAGGATGAAGTTTTCAGAGGGGATGAGGACAACTAACTGTTGGACATGAGTGAGTGGTAAGAGAAGTATCTGGATGCTCAAACTAATGAATGTTGCCGCTGCATTTACTTGTCAGATTTGGATTGTTTCATAGAACAAATTTTGTTTATCTTGGTTTATCTGTGTAATAATGATGTCATTTTAGCACTCTTCTAGTCTCTCATCAAGTTTCTATTATGCAAGCAATTTTCATTTATAGATATTTTCTAGAGTTTTACAATCTTATCCAACGCCCTTTTTGGTTTTAGGTGGACAGAGGAGTTAGTCTTAGTGAGGCCCTTCTGAGGCATGACAAATGGCTTGAGAAAAAGGGGATAAAGAACACCAACTTTGCTGTGGTGACATGGTCGAACTGGGATTGTCGGGTGATGTTGGAATCAGAGTGTCGATTCAAGAAGATTTGCAAGCCTCCTTACTTTAATCGGTAATTGAATCAACTTTATTTGTGGATGTGGACCTTTGTATTGTAAATGCAGTTGAATCTTATTATTGTCTCACTGATATATACTGAACTTTCACTCAATGTGGATATTGATTGTGCTAAGCTCTGTTCATTTCTTTTTGTTAGATGGATCAACTTAAAGGTTCCTTTCCATGAGGTTTTTGGTGGTGTGAGGTGCAATTTGAAGGAGGCAGTTGAGATGGCCGGCCTCGTGTGGCAGGGCCGTGCTCATTGTGGCCTGGATGATGCCAAAAACACCGCTCGCCTTCTTGCCTTACTAATGCACAAGGGTTTCAAATTCGCCATTACAAACTCACTGATGTGGCAGACCGCTGACGGTTCATGGAAGCAGGCAGCTGAGCAGCAGTCCTTTCAACCACATCAGCTCGACAAACAAAAAAAGGATCTGCACTTGCCCATATTCCAAAATCATCCTTTCTGTTTCTGTGGGGCGAAGAGCAGGTCAGCGATGGTTCGAAAGCCTGGGCCTAAGCAAGGCTGCATTTTCTTTGGGTGCGGGAACTGGACGGCCAACAGAGGTGCTCGCTGCCAGTACTTTGAATGGGCATCTCCCTGACTGGAAGCTATGGAGGACATTCACGTCCTCCAAACTCGGCATCTAGACATTATCTGGATGCATAATGTAAAAAAAAAACCGGACAAAGGAGAGACTAAAAAAACGGTTGTAGGGTTGCCCTCCTAGTGGAAAGCTTGTGTTTTAACTTGACTGGGATGCTCAACAGTGTCTGCTGAAGGTCTTTTATGGTCTTCCAAGGGAAGGGAATTCCGACCTCTAAAGCGGACTTATTGTTGACATGGGAAGAGACTAAGAAAGAGAGGGAAGAGTGGTTAGGTTGGTGCATACATGCTTGGACATGTTAAATTATCATAAATAATTTGGGAGGAGGGGACAAACAAACTGGTTTTCTATGCATTTTTTCTGGGAGTATGGTGTTTTGTTTTTTCCTCTTTGATTCAACTTTCTTTTGCCTCTCCAGGCACCAAAACAAGTCATTTTTAAAAATGGGAATTAGGGATTGCAAACTTGCAATTGCAAAATTCCAGCTAATTAGATTTGGTTGGGCTGGTTGTTAAGTCATTAGGCCAAAAGTTCACTGGGTTTGGGCTTAAGGAAAGGGAGCCTTGGTGACTCTCTTGCTCGTTCCAACATATGGGGTCTATTTGTATCACACTCACAACTCCATCAAAAATCAATATTGGGTCGCACCTTTATTATATTAAATCCAATAAATTTATATCATTATACAAATATATTTTGTTCACTCAGTCATCACAACAATAAAATACATTTCCCAATACAATTTATTGATCTCGATATAAACACACCATTGTACTTGCTCTGATAGGCCTATTGTGAAAAATTCGTTCAGAGAGAGACTTGGCAATTCCAACACGTTTGTGACTCTGTAATATTGTTTGCCTAATGTTAGACCAATAAGCTAAACCAAAATAAGCATATCCTGAAGGCACATTATTAAGGCCATTGCATGTCTCAACAAAATTAGACAATACTACTTCTCCATATATATATAAAGAAGAAACGATACTAATTATCTTCCCTAAGTATGTTTAATTTGACTGCAATATTGAGATTCTTTTCTTAGCAAAATGAATTTAAGGTAAGCATTAAGACACAGTTTTTCCACCTAACAATACTTATTACAGATAGAATACTAATTGACAGTGGTTGATTCTTAGCCTATATAAAGTGGCCTCATTTTGTATTTCACAGTCAAGAATCACTCTCTCCAATACTTGTCATGGCAATCAAGAAACAATTCTTAGCTTTCTTCTCCACTGCTGTCATTTTTCTCCTCCTCAGCTTCACTACGAGGACAGGTGAATTACATACATATACATACATATATATGATCCATTATTTGTCACTTAAGATTTTACCTGTCATTGCTTTATTTTATCTCTCTTTCATATGCAGAAGCAAGGGCTGGATTGCTCTCACCTGGAATTGTCACCAACGAGCACCTGTTAGAAGAACCAGGAACCGCCCAGCACCTGCTACAAGCCCCGGAAATTGCAACCGCTGGAACCACCCAGCACCTGCTAGAAGCCCCAGAAATTACAACCGCGGGAACCACCCATCACCTGCTAGAAACCCCGGAAATTACAACAGCGGGAACCACCCATCACCTGCTAGAAGCCCCGGAAATCACAACCGCGGGAACCACCCATCACCTGCTAGAAGCCCCGGGAATCACAACCGCGGGAACCACTCAGCACCTGCTAGAAGCAACGGAAATTACAACAGCGTGGTTCCAGCACCTGCCAGAAACCCCGGTAATAGAACCGGGCAATGGACAGTGAAACAGTTCCATAGTCATATCTATTACTTATATGCATGGAAGATATGGGGTTTCCTACCTATAATAATTATAGACATGTAGAAAAAAGTAATGGACTCTAGTAACTTGTACTAGACGCACTGTTCCTGCTACTGCTATATAACTAATTGAAATAATGGAATCCTAGTTTCTTTCCTCCATATCTTTTGTTCCTGCGATACTCTCTCTCTTTGGTGCCAAAAGAAGAATAAATCCACTTAGAACAACAGACTACTTTATCTAAGAAATGCAAAATTAAAGCTACCAATCCTCTCTCTATTCAGTGTTCACACTACAACAAAGTATAAAATGCAGCAGAAAACCCACATAGGCCATAGCACATTGTTCATTCGTTATACACCCTTCTTAATGTCTAATTCATAAACTACAACAAAGACACACCAAGCTACAATCTCAAATCCACCCTTCTGTTGGTGGTCAATAGAGTCTGTAATCCGCCTCCCATTGTCAAAAGCACTTTGCAGCTATGATTCCTCCTCTCACAACCTCTCTGAGATATTCAAAACTTCAGTCAACAGCTTAGATAGATTCACAGCTAAGATCGTAAGAAATAATGTGCAAGAATAACTGAACCTTAATTGTTATGCTTGACAAATTCAAAAATGACATATCTTTTGTTGAAACAACCGTTCTTTAGAAACAAGTTCTAACCCCGGTTAAAGGATCTAATCACAATATGAGATAAATCAATTATATAAATCATCATTCATCAGGATTCAGAAGATACATTACATGCTAAAGAGCTGGTCAGATCTTAACAAACAGATGCTCTCGTGCCGAGTCATTCTTGCTGAGTCAAATGGCTTTGAAGAATAATTCTGATTTAAAGCAAATTAATCTGACTACCAGCAGCACACAAAACTTAGTAAAAGAATGGATCCTATACTAACAATGAAAGCTCAATTTACCTCTTTAACAACCAACATTTCCTTCTTCACTTTCAAAGCACTATACATGTCCAGTAAATTTGGGACTTCCTCCTTAAGTGGAAGAATATATTTCTCCATGAAATTTCTCTCACTCATTTTCACAAACCATTGGATTTTGCAATTCCTCTTAAGCAGGTTCTTTGATTGGAAAACCTCGAAAACATAATGCCTCGGTCGAAGTCTTGTATCAATGCCGAGGCTAAGAAGGCCGGGGTCCTGAACTAAAATCTCCGGTTTCAATTTCATAGTGTTCACACAAAAACCCGCTGTATTCCTGATTTTGTCTTCAGAGGAAGCAAAGCAACTAGGATGTCGCTTGAAAGCTGACAAGATCTGCTCTTCAGTCCACCCCAAACTCTTAAATACATCCACTTTCTTCTTCCAGGTCTCCTCACTCAACGATACCATGACGCGAAAAGCATACATAAACATAGGACCCTTTGTATCAAGACCCAAATTTTTAACACTTTTCACTGCATGAATCGTCATCTCATTGGTGCTCTGAATCATAACTCTTGGCTTCAAGATTGTCGATTTCCTTATACTGCTAATGGGTACACCCTCATTGATGAACAAGTCAATATTTGATTGCAGCGTGACCTTAACGTTATATGTTAACAGTCGTTCGTAGCGCATAACAGCAGCCACAACATCCGCATTGGTCCCAAGTAATGACCTCAAATACTCAAAATGGGGTTCTATTTGAGAATTTAATGATTTATCTCTCAGTCCAGCAACTAAGTATAGCAGAGGCGCACCTGTGAAGCCCTTCTTGGCTAAAAACTCCAACTTTGGCTTGAGATTGCTGTCCACTTCGCAATGAAGAATTCTGGGCTGCTTCTTGATTAATTTGAAAAGCTGGGTATCATCTAATCCTTGAGATTTTAAAAAACTGACCACGGATTTAGGTTTCTGTGGCTTCGTCTTGTTGAGTTGGATCTTTTGAGAGACTGAAATGGCAGATTCTAAGGGAAACCCGCATGAGTTAACGAGAAATTGAACCGTGAATGGGAGGGGTGAACGAGGAGACAGTGCTGGAGATGTTTTGATTAAACGTTTCTGGATCAAACAAAACAAATTTCTTAAGCAAAAATTCGCCATTTTCGAAGAGAACCTAAAGGTAACACTGGTGGATTGGATATACAGTTTCATGGAAACCTAGTCAGCTTAATGGATCGGGCTTGAAAGCAACGTTGGGCTGAGATTCAGTTGGGCTGTTTATGTAGCCATTGGGCCACTATTGAATTTGGTTTAGTTTGGGCTCTTATAGGCCTGGTGAGAAATTATGTGACTCCCAACTTTTTTCTACCTTTTAATCCAATGTTATGCTACATGCCTACATCCACCCAAAATAACAAAGAAAAGAGAGGGAAAAAAAAAGAGAATAAAAAACTAAATAAATCAAAAATGAATTAGAAGAGCTCAAATTCAAACCTTAAAAGGATCTTTCTATTTGATTACCCTCATTTTACCCAAATCTATGTGGCAATAAAAAATCATTGATTATAAACACATATATAGGGCCCGTTTGACATTCAACACTCCATATTAATCGGAAATTACATTTTGAGTGGATAAAACATTATTCTTAATCCAATACATAGAGAGCGACTTGCATGAAATCATCTTGATCTAACAAACAGTAAATAACTTGTATGTTGAAAAAATCTCTCTGTATTTATCTAATCAAACTAATCTACTGACGTGCGAAGTGGGAGTTAGACATGATATACACATATTTGATCATCACATAATATGTGGAGAAATTATTTTCAAAATTGAATTTGTAATATTTAGATTACACCCTTACAACTGTACCTCTAAACCACACCGTTTGAATTCGACAATGAACAAAAAAAATAGTACTTCAACAATCTTGATCATGACAATATTGTAGCAAAATTCCTAATAGGGAAAAAAATCCGTAATTAACAAAACACTCATAACATTTTGGATAACATATGTGCTGCTATATTAATCTATAAAAACTCAAAATTTACCCTTTTGGATCGTAAAATATTTTTTGTGAAACCAAAAAAAACTGAGAATGTTTCCCTTAGTAATTTGTGTTGTCAATTTACATGGATTCATTTAAGCACCTTATATACTCCAATAGTGCTGGTTCAATATTTTACTACCAAATGTTTACACTTACATATAGTCACATCTCCAAGAAGAAAAAAAAAAAAGAAAAGAGAAAGGAACTTATAAAAAAAATGAGAGAACCATGTAGATTATAGAGTAACCGAGTTGATTGTGGATGAATCATTATAACTGATAAATCTAAGTTTAACTCTCCACATTAAACCTCAATCATTTATCCATTATTTGGGTCAAAATACTCGAGGTTTATAGACTAAAAAGTAGGGGGTGAAAATTGTTGATTTTTAACATAAATTTAAGTTAATTGACCGATCGATTCATTATTGTTGATTCTTTAAAGAAATATGTAATTCTTAAAAAAAATCGATTTAGTTATCAATTGGTTCGCGTATTCGATTTAGTTTTTAACACCCTTAACAAAAACACATGATTTATCATCATAAAATAAATATATATAAAAATTTGAGGTTACACAAAAAAAGAGAACGAGTGTGAGTTGGTGGGACCCAGACACATGGTAGCAGGGAATCAGAAGATGTGGCTCTGCTTTTCTGGCTCCTTTATTAACGCTATATTAATAGTCCAGGCTCCAACTTTTTTTTGTGTGAGTCCCAATTTGTTGCCCTCAATCAGCCAGCAGGCCCTGCAGTAGACATATACTGCAGGGCCGGCGGTGGGTCAATTTTGATCACACAATTTTAAAAATAATATTTATAGTGTCTAGATCATCATTGTCTTTCCTTTTTTTTTTAAAAAAAATTAAATTTATTGACAAAATATTGACATAAATATGAAATATTTTCTATCGTTGGATCAGATATATATTTTAGGTGTATTTTTTTTAAATGCCGCAGAGAAATATTTTTATAATTGGAATCGAACTTTGAGCACACATATGTCTAACTCATCTAATTGTCAATTGAACCACATCTCGTTTGTTATTTTACTTATTCTTATTTGTCAATGAATTTAATTTTTTTTCCTTAACAACAACACATCATGCTAATCTATACACAATACTTTATATCTATTATTATTTTTATAATTTATTAAAATTTAATTAAGTTCCAAATAGACCACTGCCGGCCTTACAGTAGATGGTCTACTGCAGGACCCTGAAGTCATAAACTACTGGCATAATCTCATGCCACGTACCCAATGTGATTTTACCACGTTTATTTCCAAGAAGTTAGCCAGTCTCCACGTGTCATGTAAATTGACGGGATAGTCCAGCTGCCTAATTGATTTTGTGGAAAATGAGGAGTATTTGTGGAAGACAGGCCATAAATCACATGGGCCCCAATGTGGGACCCCTCAGAACACGTGGATTGATGAGATTGTAGTTTCAGATGGAGAGCTCTCAGCCACTACTCTCATCGCCATTTCTGGCCACGAAATCGTTACAGTGGCTTGCTTTTCTGTATAAAAAAAGCCTGCACCGTTGTTGCAGAAACAGAGGCCGCTTCTGTTTATCTGGTTACAGCCTCAACATCTGTAATCTTCGTCAAACATTGAAATTTGAAAAACCCATTGAAGTTTCGTTCATCTCTGGCTGTTTTCCTTATCTGGGTTGATTTAGTTATCTGAATCTGAAATTGGGTAACCCTTATTTCTCCCATCCAACTCTGCTGCAGGTTTGTTTGCTTCATAAATTCTCCTTCTTTTGATTGTTCATTTATGACTTTTTGGAATCTGGGGTAGATTCTTGGGGAAAAATATTTATGTTTTTACTTTTTAGGGATTTATACTTTTTTTTGCATATGTTGTTAATTTATGATTATTGTTGTTTGGTTGGTGAAAAGGAAGAGAATAAGAGTCTTAAAGATTGAATTCTATAATTTGGGATTTTAGGAACTCATGGTCTCCACCCATCTGAGCAAGATTCTAACTGGCTTTGAACTCCAAACCTGTGTAAAGCGTAGCATGTGAAAATTGTTGTTATTTGTTTATATTTTCTGTAAGAGAAAAAAGGTTCTAGGTTGTTTTTCAGTTACTTAGGTTAGGATTTTTACTCTCTCAATTGGATATCTTTGGTCTTTGTCTAATTAATCTGATTTTTGGGTACCGCCTGTTCAATTGGATTTTCAACACCATTTGTTGATTTTTTCTTAAAAGAAGTTATATAATAGAAACTTCTTCTTGCAAAATGATTGGTTAGTTATTTCGTGTGGAAACTTTTGATGCTTCTCAATTATACCCGTTGTTGACCTGAAAATGTTTGGGGCTTATCAACCCTTACGACTTTTTATATCAGCTTAGACTTGGTAGTATCACAATTTCTGGTTTTAGCTTTAATGAATGGTGCCTGTGAGAATTGGATATCTAGTTTAGTTTACATTCATGTAAAGTTGTTCATGTTGATCTAACCGATGACACTTGTTGGTCTTGAGATGTTTTACTTTTGGATCATTTTAGTTTGCAATCTTAATTTAATCTTTATGTGAAATGATTATTGGTGTGTATGGATTTGGATTGAACTATCCTTTATGTATTTCTGTCATTCCAATTTCAAGTTCTAACACTTTCATGTTTTTTTTCTTCCAGATTCGATCTTATGGACTGTTATTTCAGGATAGCTATTGATGATTATGTTGTCCCCAAGGACCAAGAAATATCAGATGTGCTTCCATCATCGCACAGTTGGTTGAATTGGGGAATAAGTGCTCCTGAAAGTTATGGGTTAACTAATAAATGTTTTCTTATGGATGCAAGTTTGTCTCGAAGAGAGATGAACCCCACTGGTGAAATATTATGTGATGGGGATCTGATGGATGCTTCAATCCATGGTAAAGAACAGTCTAGCAGTTTTAGTCTCTGTGAAGGATCAGTGGATGACATTTTCAACCTGACCACAACTTCACATGATTGGTCGGACTGCCAGCTTGATGACCTGGTCGGGATCGATGCGATGGATGACATTTTCTTGTACAGCGTACCTTCTGCGTTATGATAATGTCTGTATTTCAGTTCTCTTTTATGCTAGTCATGCTCTTTTGTTTGACATTCCACCTTTTTTGGTTGCCTTTGCAGAGATTCTTTTCTTGAAGGTCTACCTGAGACTGAAAATCCTCAGAAATCATTTTCTCTTTCACCCGAGTCACAGTACAACTCAATGCTAATCGACAATCTTTCAAAAGATATGATTTTAGATTCACGAAGTTTTTCAAGTGACGAACATAGTATTGGAAGCTCCAAGTATCTCAAAATGCATGCTTTTTCTCCGGCGGTGGGTTGGAAGAGAGAAGCCAATTCTTCACAGTTTCTGCCCTATAGTTCAGAGCAGAATGATGGCACAACAATAGAGGTGCTATTTTTCGTCTGTTAATTCCATCTAGTCATGCATTTTTTGAGTTATTTCATTAATATAGATAAATAAATTCTTAATGTTGAAGGTCAATAACACTCGTGCACAAGACTCCCATAGTGAATAGGATTGAGGACAACCAAGATGTTAGTAGACCTTACCCCACATAATATGTGGCGTGACTATTTTCATAAACTGAAAAAAGAGATCTCTAGGTTGTACCCTTGCAACTCTACCATCGGGACACGAACTTGTTTACAAATTCTTGTTCATCTTGGGTGGATATTACCTGTCCTATTAGAGACATGACTACTAATAGGACAGAATTTTGGTATTCTTTTTCTACGCACTTAATTTTCTCTCATTGTTCCTTGGGGATTCTGGGACTTTTGCATGTTTCTTGACCTCTTCCTTACATTGGGGGAGTTGGAGTTGTGCCACTAAGCCGCACTGCTCGGTTGTTTTCTGCACTGCTCTACTGGTATTCTGCTTCTTGTGCAAATTTCGATTTACATCTTCTAAACATATAATGTTAACTAATCATGGTATGTTTATTTCAGGCATCACAGATCAACATCTCAGCCCCTTCTGAGCAGAACATAATTGATGAAAGGGTGGATGAGGAGTCATCAGTGAAGGAATCCGTGTTGCAGGAGCTTGAAATGGTGATGACACAGGTGAATTTTTTAATAATGTATACGTAACAATACATATTAGTACACTATCTTGTCATCATTTCTGATATGATTCTCTTCTTTGATTCTACCAGTTGACTGATAAAACACGGATATGCTTTCGTGACGCCTTTTATCGGCTTGCAAAGAACTCGGAACGACATATGGTGGAATAGAGACAACATAAAGACGTCTCTGTGGAAACTTCTCCTCCATTGATGGGTCATGTTGAGAAAGAGAGGTGTGTTCTCTATTTGACGTGTCTATAACATATTTTTGGTATCTTGCTTTCCTTCAGTATATAATACGTGTGGCATTGCCATTGCCATTGCCATTGCCATTTTCTCCTTACGGAACGATAAAAAAAAGCTTAGTCAGGATGGAGGATTAATTGCTTTTTCATCTTTACATTCTCCACAAACTTTTAACCTCCTGGCATCAACTATCAGTTTTAACTAGACACAATCACACTACCATTGATATAGATCGTCCCTTTCTTTGTTACTTCTGCCAGTTATGTTCACTTTGAATAAACATCTTTATTACTATTCAGGTCTGTACGACATGGAGGTCACAAGCTCAATTCATGGAAACAGCCGCCGCATATATTATGTGGGAGTGAGGTTTTCGTACATCCTGCATGTCACCTACTATGTACACTGCGAGAGCCTTGTGCACATGAGGAGTTTACCTTTATTACTACTTAGGTTTGTAAGAAAGAAAGCAAAGTTCAACATCATCGACAGAACCATCGCAAGCCTCTTGTTTGGTAAGAGGCACATGTTTGTTCAAGATTCTCCAGTGGAGAATACAGTAATCACCGATGAAGAGGCAACCAGAGTGACAGGAACGCCAAACCATAATATGAATCAGTCGCGAACCCAACATTTTCATCGCTACCCTGAACATACCGGCAATGCTGAAGTTGCAATATACTGTCAGGGACACCTACAAGCAACAGTTGATCATTGCAGGGATGCCTCCCAAAGCAACAGTTGATCATTCCCGGAGTTGAAGTAGTTTCTGAATCATGTTTCAGTGTTTGAATATGTATATATTAGTTTTCAGTATTACATGACTTGCTGCACCAAGGCAGCTCTGTTTTGACTCATGATCAATTCAATGACAGTTGAAAATGATTACAAGCAGGGAATGAATGAATGACCTCTAGCTCAGGTGAATTGTGGGCGCCTTTTCTTTTGTTTTTTTTTTTTTTCCTCTTTCAAATATCAATATTTGCCCAAAATCCAAGCCCTTGAATCATGACTTTTGGAGCGGGCTTTTTGGGGAAGATATAGGCCGAGGAGCTTACATGTTCGATGGAGGCCCAAAGGGCCATACAGGAAAAAAAAAGGAGGCCCAAAAGAAGCTGCCATGCTGGATTGCTTGAAATAGGTTGACTAAAAGGCCCATATCTGGCACCGTGTGAGAGGGGAGTGTTGGACAAAGCCTCCACACAGAAACCCCACATGGAAAAGATTTGAGTAGAGTGGTTTGTAACTTTCAACTAAGCCCTTGAGTCATGATTTTTGGATAAATTGGGCCACCACCACTCGTTATTTAAAACCATGTTTAGGCCCATTAATTTGAGCTGCTGCAGAGAACTACGAGGAACTCAAATAACACTTGTTTATATGATATTTCACATAAGTCTCAAGTTCAAGCTTTCCCAATCCTCTTCCCTTATATCAAAAAACTTGAACTCCCACAAGATCCTCCAATATAATATCCAACAAATTCACCCACCTTTCAACATGCAGAACAATTTATCAAGACAAAAAAAAGTTGATCTACCCATTGCTTTACCACGCACCATCTCAATTGGCTTCGTGGCTCGAGAATTAAATGTCAATACTAGGCTCTAGCCCAGATCTTTGATGTGGCGACTTGATAAATATTACACAACCTTTGATTGCTGCAATCTTTAGCCGCTGTATCTACAATCTACCTTCAGTCAGGCTGAATCCTGCCCTAGTTTCCGGCCATCGTTCTTCAATGTCAGTACAGCGGGAGAGACGGGAGATCATGCCAAAATGTTGAGGACAAAACAGCAGAGTGGTGATTATATGCATGTCTCTGTGTCTGCATGTTTTTACCCACAATATAACACAAATAAGCCCCACTAAAAATTTTATTTTCCAAGCGCACTCTTCTATTCACTAAAAAATAAAATTTCTACGACCACAAATAAAGAAACTCACTTTCCAATTCTAGATTCAATTTCAGGTAAATAAACTGGCAAATAATTCTCCCCTGTTTTCTCTCAATTGTGGTGCAGATAAGCAAAAAGGAAACACTCATCGAAGTCAATTTGCAAATGAAGTCCTTTCACGAACAGGCCATGATTAATATCACATTACTTACCTTTGTTATTCCTCTTCAATATGGAGCTGCTCGACTGGAAAAGCCGTGACACTCCTCACATTGTATTTTCGCTGTCGTTCAGCTGAAACCGAATACCTGAAGTAGATAGTGGAGATAACAAACATGACTCATAAGTACTTGAAACTTTAGGCACTGATATTAAATGGACTATCAAATGCAGTTTCCACAAATGAGAAGCATACTTCAAATCTCTTGGCTCCAATCCAAGGATATCGGGAACTTCGGAATCCTGGTCATAGGCAAAGGCACATGCTTCTCTCCTGTGACGGGAATGAGTTTCCCCAAATGTAGGCTTTTAACAATCCAGATAGCAGACTGCAACAAGTGAAGACTTCAAATGATTAAAAATGACATTGAAATCAGACTATTTAAAGTCTTAATGAAGCAAGCAAAAGAGGTTTTTTCCGATGATGAGACCCACACGGAAATTCAAGTCAAGTACTTCAGCGTCGGATACTCATATAATAAAAAAACAATTAACACCTGAACACACTAATAATTTGATATGCACATATACATGCATGATTATGGGACTGTACATTAGTAGCACTGACCACAATTGGTATTTTCCTCTCACAAGCACACTGCCTTAAGTGCCGTGATACGCGACTTTCATCCTCAGCAACAATAGCTCCTATAGATACCTTTCCAGTGTCAAGTCTCTGAACTAATGACTGGAGGGTCTTGAACACCTGTGCACATCCATGCTGGGAGATCCAAAGAAAGAAACAAATAAATATAGTTTAGCTAAATTATGGTAAGTTGGTAACACACACATGTATCTTTTTCTGAGGACTTCAAGTTGTATGATCACTAAAAACGCTTCGCAATGAAAGCAACATTTACCTTGCTTATCATCGCCAATTTGACACAAAAACCATGCTTCCCATGAAGCATGATGCCTACTCCATTGAAAATATATTTAGAGTTACTAAGACAGATCGACATTCCACTCCTTGAACACTCCCTGCCAGCCTGATTTGGTAGAACCATGTATCTGAAAATGATTGAATTTAAGTCATCAGAGCAGAGGAGGGATGGGAAAAAGTAAAAACTTCAAAGCATGAGTCATAATAATCACTTTAAAAAAAAGACATGCCGATGGTTTTAAATCTTTTGCAGACTGATTCTGAGGAGGGGAAGTAGGTAGTCAAAAAAAGGCTTCATACAAGTTCAAGAATACTTGTAGAAAGAATTTGGAAAAGAAAGCATCTGCTTACTGAGGCAGTACAAAGTTTAACAACTGTCTTGCACAACACTCCTGTAGTGCGGGAGTAAAACCAATATATAAGAAACGTTACCATGGGATTGCAGGGAAGATGATACAGGATTCAAATATATGACTCTGGGTTGTGGTGAAGCAACTTTTACCACTAGGACACATGTTCACCTTTTTCCTTTTGAATTAATTTAAGCAAAAAACATGTATTACAACAATACTTACTTGTCAGGTGGTTTGATCTTGCTTGCTGCAATTGAATCGGTAAGCCATTTTACTTTTAGTATGAGAGCATTCACGGCACACGCATACAAGAACTTTGTAGTCTTAAGCTGAGACATAACAAAGGAATATGATCAAAAGTAGGTTATAACATCCCTCATGCAAACACCTAGCATTAGTTACTCACAGAGTAAAAAAATTGAAGTCATAATTGAAAAGACATCATCCAGCAAAGATAGTAATTATTTCAAAAACATGTGAGAGAAGGAAATCTTATGGTGAAGATTTGAGAACTTTGGAACATGTACAGAGCTAAAATTCCCACCCTAATCATCCTCAGTAATTAACCACAGCATGGTTAGACAACCTTTAGTATATGAAGGTCATATGAAGTTGGAGACATATACAAGCAAAGAAAATGACATTGAAAAAGACAGTATGGAAAGAAGAATGGAAATGCCCCAAGCTTAGCGTAGCATACAGCAACCCTGCTAGCTTGGTATGCAGGAGGTATTAGAATGCTTTATTATCAGATCCATAAAATCTCATATGACATCAGGGTTATACTCAAGCATAAGAGCTTTTCTGCTGTAATGAGATTCTAGAAGTCCTTACTGTCCTAGTGAGATTACGGATGCATCTTATCATAAACTTCCGGGTTAGAATTCAAATAAGAAAACCTCCATGCAAAACAATGGTGAAATACAACAAAGTCAAAGATCAAGATACAATAATATTTAGGAAAACCAAAAAAATATAATACAAAAACTTAAGTTTCCGAAAGTCAACCTTCTTCGAACTTAGAACAACAGGAAGTTGCCGGGAACAAGATGTTGAACTTTTCTTTGCCCTGGAAATTGAAGGGGAAGGGATATCCAAGAGAACTATACCACCATATTTGCGCACTAGTCCTTCAATTTCCTTCTGCTTCTCATTAGAAAACCCAGTAAGCAAAAATTCTATATCCTGAAAAATTAGCCTCTTCTGATCGTTTCTGCAACTCATCAAGCATTTGCTTGTTTTGCAATTTCGAATTTCTAACCATTTGTTGCAATTTTTTAAACTTTTACTTGCCCTACCGCTCGAGCCTACATAAAAAATAACGGAAAGTAGAAGTTAACCACTTCCAGAATCTGGAGAAAATGATATATAGTTTATCATGATTCAAGTCTTACCACTTTGATGTGAAGAATGTCGCTTTGAGGGATTATTGTTTAGGGGCTCAACTTCAACGTCTGCGAAATGAACGCGCTTTGTAGCTGAAATGTGAACATCCTGGGAATTGTTGAAACAAGACTCATTCTTCGGAAGATTTTCACTCTGATTATGAATGGTCATGGTTTTCTGTGCCAAAGTCTCTTCCAAAATTTTCTCTCCTGAAGATGTGTGAGCACAGCAACACATACTTTGGTCTAAATTAACAGGTGGACTGTGTCGCATAGAAGGCATGGCATGCAATTCAACGTCTACTTCTGCAGGTTCTCGATAACTACTCTCATAAAGGGTTCTTTCAACAAATTGGCTCCCCATGTCAATATTGTCACGATTTTCCTTATTATCTCTAAAAACCACACCCTCAGATACAAATTCTGAAGTAGGGCAGAAATACCTTTCAGCATTAACTTCCCTATCACATTGATTCTGGAATGGGGGGGACCCAGCATTTTCCAAAGAAATACTGCAAGGAACAACTGAACAAAGAGGATCAACCGACGATAAGTTAGATCTTGCTCTCGCCAACAGAGAATTCAAATTCCACACTATAGTTTTCTCACATAAGCCTTCATATGGCACACTCGATGGAGAAGAATTGTCATTCTTGCTCCCGCGCTGCACAAAAGAACTCTCATCTGGGGCAACATCTGCCGATTCTGAGAGAAAGCTTGTTTCACCAATAAAAGGCTTGAAAATGCTTTTAGTCATATCCTTCTTTAACTTTACAGACGTCTTCCAAGAGGGGAAATGAATAGGGAACAGGAAAACACAATAAACAAGAGAATAGCAATCAGAATGATCTTAATAATGCTTGTATATATGTGTAAATTAGCATATACTAGAACATCTCTAAATTTAGCAAAGTTAGGTAGGCTCCATTTGCACTTATTGAAGGAGAATGGACTCTCAAAGTGACACATAAGCAAGCTAGTCAACAGAAGAGCATATGCAGCAGTTGATTTTGAAGTTTAGCTCACTAAGACATTAATAAACATTCAAAGTCCTTCCAATTCAGGCAGAAAACTACAGAAGACCACCCAGGACCAAAGTCCCAAACATCCCAACATTAACTGCACATGCCTTGAGAATAAAATCCATAGCAAGACATAACTCTACACAAATCTTTGTTCTCATAAAGAAAAACCATAACTTTCCTTTTTTGGGATAGAAATGTTAATTTCATGCAGTTGTTCATTTATAAATGGAATGTTACCCCCTGTTGCTAAATAAAAAGGGAAAATACTTGTAAGATATTGTGATTAAAGAATTAAAAGTTTCAGAAATAGTCTTTGCATAGTCATCTATAGAAAGCTTGAGGACAGGGAATGCAAATATAATTGCAACAGATAAAATGTGGATAATATGTTTACAAGCCAACCACCAGATTAGTGACTTCTTAAATCAATGAATAAATAAGTTTCTCTATCTACTCCAGCTTCAGAGGAAAGAAAAGGAAAAGATCTTAAACCATAGAATATAGATATCCATTTGAGAGTAATTTTAGTAGGAGGGAAAAAGCAAAAAAAGAAAAGACAATCCTAGCAGGATTTGCTAAAATCCCAGCATGAGAAGAGATTAAACAGACTTGTACTGCAACGAAGTACTCACAGGACCAGAGTCAACTCTTTAATGTCAAGCAGGCATATTAATTCCAAATACCCAAGTTATGAGACAGCACTAAATTTTGCATATGAAGAAACAGTAGACTCAATCCCTGAGGAGGGAAATCTAACTCATCCTCTTAGATAAGTTATCATGGAAGTAGGTAAAGGTTAAGTAGTCTTTTACCTCTGTCAGCTTTGCAACATCTGTGATTATATTGACTGGTTGATGCGACACGGGATAATTTGGGCTTGCTACATCAGAGACCTTCCAACCGAAGGCTTGATCATCTAGGAGTTCAATTGGCTGTGCCATATGTTCTATATCTTTGGAATCATTGTCACATCCATCATTATTTTCTGACACAGGAGTATCTTTGACATGAGACGTATCTGAACCACAAATATGAATATCATCAGTGTGGCCTAAACATAGCCCTACATCTTCTAGGGCATCTGCCATAATGAAATCATCCAAGTCTGAAAGAGAATCAATCTCATCAATTTCATTGGTTTCGCAAGCAAGGGTTGCCGCCGAACCCTCCAACCGTGCTTGCTTCACTCGAAGGGCAGCTTCAAGAACCGATACTGTAGGCAAACCTTCTGATGCCGACTTGCCCTTAGTTAAATTGTGTATAGCTAGCGCTTCTGATGCAGCAACCAAAAGGTCGACCGCACTATTCAAGTCAGCTACTTTGAGTATGCCGAAACCTGATATTTCTTCATAACTTCTCCCACAACAGTTTTTACTAAGACATTGAGGTCCAACAGTTTTCATGCTTCCAGGGATAGCAGTTAGAGGTGAAGAATTCATTTTACAAGAAGTAAAGTATGTTTTTGGCTGAGAAGTCTTCTGCTCATAGGCAGGTGAACTTTCAAGGGGTTGAACTGACAAAGCTTTCCCAGAGTCACAGAGAGCCTGAGATAGATAAGCGGGGTTTTGACTATATTGAGAATTGCCTGTCTGAGAAAGACGCAAGGAAAGATGAAGCACCTATGCAACAAAACCAATACAGGTAAGACCAACTTTGAATTGACTAATCTAAAAAGAAAGATCTTAATTAGAAATCAATGAAATAAAAAATAAAAATCAAACTGTTGTATTTGAAGAGAAAAATTCTAGGAAGAGAGTTAGAAATTCGTTTTATTCAGATTAGTGGGGAGTGGGGACTAACATGTAGATGAAGAAATTTACCACATGTAGAAGACAAAATTAACATTTTATGCTTTTCACTTTATTTTCTTTTGACACAGTATACTCTCCCTTGCTTCCATTAGCAATTAACTTTTATTTTTAATCAGAAAATATGTTCCAGAATCCTTATTGTTCAACAACCCAAGGCAGTAGACTAATATGGGCACCTCACAATGCTAGAAGTACTATATATTGGCTTTCCCTATCCGAGCATATTTACATAAATCCCCATTTTGGAGCTATAATCATACAGCTTATATCTATGAACACACCATCTTTTAGATTTTATTAGGTCTGTGAATGTAGTATGATTTGACCATTCACTAAACATTCTCACCACAACCAATAGTTCGAATTAGTTGGAAAGAAAGGAATAATGGTTTAGAACTTACAGAGCCAGAAAGATCGGCAGTACTAATTGGTGAACTGTCTTCCCCAGACAAGAACAAATGACACCTGTTGGCTTCTTCCTTCAACAAGATATCAATATCTTTTTCTTTGTTGACATTCCCTTGCGGCAATGACATGTCCTACTCAGATTTGAGAAGAGGATAAATCAAAGAAAAAATCACACAATAAAATTGAAGGAGCCATGATGAAGGTGCATCAAAATACATGCTCATTGTTTAATAGAATGTGACACCTCATAAGCAATTTCCATTCCTTAGTGGGTAAAATGGTCAACAAGTATTATCCAAAGAGGCATAGACAACAACGAGATAACTCCAGAAATCAACACCACGAGAAGGCAAAGGAGGAAAGTCACAAACCTTGAGATCTTGAGCGGAACTCATCTGGGGTTCCGTTGCTTGCTCAACTGAAGCCCCCATATGATGTTGGTGAACCCAAGTAGGAAGCCAAGTTAAATCCTGCAAGTAATTACAGAACTCCAGAGTGTAAAAAATGCTGCTACGTTGCCATTAGCTTCAAAATTCCACTCAGATACATAATATTACAATGACAATCCCATTCTTTTTTCTTTCAATCATATTGTAAATAAATGGACGCCTGAATGTCACAAAATGACAAAAGAAAGGGAAAAACCAATTACCATCACTTCAAGCCCTAATTCTTTCTTAATTTTTTGCAGTTTTCAGAATCTCTCTAGTCCCCAATAAGAAATCTGAGATTAAAGACTCTTAAGTGGTTTACAATCGTATATTTTCTAACCAACCAAACAAATCTCGGTACTTAAGCACAACGGCTCAAATATACAGCAATAAATAGCGAATTCTCTTCAAACAAAACAAACTATGGCGCTTACTTCACGCCAGATACAGCTATCCAACCAATAAAATAAAAATCGGAACCTAAAAGCAAAATTGATAATCAGATCTAAAATAACTTTTCTGTTTCCCTCCTTTCTGCACAACCAAACAAAGGGAAGAGCGAAGATTTGCCTCGGAAAATTGAGGATGACGAAGCCCTACGGTGTCCATGGAAGGAATAGGCGTAGAACAGTGTCGAAGTTAGGGATGTAACTTTCGCGCCAAAAAGGACGGTGGAGTGGGGTTTTGGTTTTATAGTTGGGGGTTTCCGACTTTTTTCAGAACTACGTAGGCAATCCTCTCTAGAAATATTTAAATTTACAGTTTCGTCCAGAAAATTATTTATTTGTAGAAATGCCTCTGCCCCTCAAAAGTAAAAGATTTAAGCCTTGTTTGGAAGCTAATTTAAAGTGAGAAAGTTGGATTAGTGGATTCAACTAGATGGTTTTGGATTTGGGTTACAATATATATCTATAAATCTCATGGATTATCCCTTTTTCCTCATTCCTTGTTCTTCCTAATATCTAATAAAAAATGTTAGTAATTCCACTAAATGCGATAAATTAAAGGGTGACACATCCACTATTGGGATGACTGAAATCTCATTTATTATCCCTCACTTCTAATATCTAATTGTGGAGTTTTTTTTTTTTTGCATAGCTTTTCTTCCTTATAGAATGAATTTCAATTTCTTCCCTTGTGCAATTTCTTATAGGATTTGAGAAGAAAGAAGAGGAACTAGTCTTTTTGAACCTTATAACAATGAATGAGGCGCATGGTGAAGACACAAGTGTTTTAATTTTAACAAGAAGTGGCATTCAAGATAATTGGTGTAAACAGCGGTGTTTCCTCCAAAAAGTTTATTTCAGAGAAATCATTCAACAATATTCGTGTATTTCATGTTATTTCTATAAGATTTATATATAGCATACATCAACAATGATATTTAGTTACAGTCGCCTCAAGACCTAATTTGATGTACATTTATTTGTAGGTATGAATTCACAAACAGAAGCTGTTCATCCACTTAATGGGGATTTACATTTCCATCTTACTTTTATATTACAACATATAAATACCACTGGAAGACTCGGAAGACAACCTACGCAGAGAGAGTTTATGGGCTGAACTTCTCACATAAACAACGCGCAGAATATGTATCTTTCGGATCAGATTTGCCAAGAATGGCGCGGCCAAGGAATGTCGAACCCAAGAGCCATGCGACTTTCCTTCAGTTCATAAACTTGACATTACAAGTAATCCTATCACGCTTCATCCAGTTTTAAGCGAGGAACGATATTCATCGACTGGAGTTCCTGAAGAGAATGTGCCAACCAGTGAAAATGGAGTCAGATATACATACAACAAAAACTACCACCACGAAATGGTTAAGCCAGTTGGTATCTTTTTTAAAACTTAAAATATACCTCCATTCAATATTGCTTTCTGTGAAGTTATTCAAAACACGACCATATTCTAACATAAAGGCAGCCCCCATTTTTCTCATCTATTTTTTATTGAGAACCCAGGTCCCTTACATAAGTCTTATTAAACAGAGGTAAAACACAAGATACTTGAGTAGTATGCTTCTTCAGCCAAGACGAGAATAAAAGATACGGAACCATGAAACACACACATGTTCACGCATATTGTCAATTGAAAAAAAGAAAAGAAAGTGTCAACATAAGATCAACAAATCTAAGAAACGAATGAATATGTCAGTGCATTTTCCCAAATACAAACATAAATACATAAGAGGAAATAAATCATCTCAATTTCATAACCAAGTAAAGGCCAAAAAAGCTACCTGGATCAGTAGTTTGCATGCATATGGTAGTTTCATTGTAGAAATATTGTCACCACTTTTACAAGTAGAACAGATCCCAGTTTTCAGCTTATGGTTGTAATATCCTAATAAACCACAACCTCTGCATACCTGCACAAAATCGTTTTTTATATGTTATCGGCAATTGTTGGCACATCTAAACTACTATGATTTGGGAAAAAAAGTTCTATGACACACTTGAACGTTGAAACGATGAAACTCTCATTCTTCCCACTCTAGGCAAAGATCATCAGTTCAGCATTTGTATAAAAGGGGTGGGTGAAATACCCTTTTCAATTGGAGAGGAATCAAATAATTTTCTCAAAGAGTATTCATACTATCATTTACAAAGTTATTTTTATAATTTTATAGCATTACTAGTGTAGTAGTAGAAGAGTACCATGCTTTGTCAATACTCCAAAAGTTTACCAATTGAACAACAAAATGCTATAGTTCTTAAAGATGATTTCCTAACTTATCTGGAAGTAATTTCCTGTTACCCTTGTAACAAGCTCTTTCATATAAACAATGATGTCTGTAGTAAGGGATAGGTGGCAGTTCAAAAATGGTCATTGGCAAACAAAAAACTGATGCAAGAGCAAGAACATTGTTTTAGTACAGGCATTTCAAGAAAAATGCTAAACAAGAAACTCCCGTTTTAAATCACTTCGAAACGCGTAGAGTAATGAGAGTATGAGACGATACACAGGATAAGTATGAACTACCTGAACCTCAAATGGATCACTAGAAATCATTAGGCGCTCATATATCAACATGCTAGCACCATAAGCAATCAAACAGTCACGTTCCATCTCTCCAACTCGAAGTCCTGGGAAACTAATAATAATCAGAACATGCAATAACTTTTATATTGATGCTAAATTGAGAAAATATCTTCCAAACAAAATCAAAACCTCCATTTCGAGCTCTTCCTTCTGTAGGTTGCCTGGTTAGCATGACACGGGGGCCACTACCTCGAGCGTGCATTTTGTCCAAAACCTAGTCGTCAAAAAGTTTTGAATATACAAATGAGGAAAATTACAAGATGTATCTGTAAAGCTAAAACAACATATAAGATCTAAGCATAAAAAATGCATGGCAATTTCACATAATTGACATGACATTAGCCAAATGTAAGCTTTGAGCCCAGTAAAAGCATTTTGTTTTCCATCTATAAATGAGAACATGATAAGTTTAATCATGTGTGACTCGAAAAAGAAGATCTTGTGCATGGAGTTGTTTAGCCCCATTTTTTAGTTCAGAAAGAAGATAAGAGTGCAAACCATATTTTAGATGCCATCGCATGTTTTCCCAAAAGGCTATGGTTATAAACAACACTCGTGTACAAAGCTCCCGCAATGGGCAAGGTCGAGAACAAACAAGTTCCATGCATATCTTATCCCCACAAAGTCTGTTTTCATAAATCGAACATGTGACCTCTATGTTGCACCCCTACAAAACTCTACCACTGGGCCAAAAAGATATGGTTATCTGAAAAAAAAAAAGAAGGGTGTTCTTCAAGTAGTATATTTCAAAACACGTTCCATATCGTCCTTTACTCCTTTTCACCCCATTTTCCTTTTCAGCTTTCAATCTTCCCTCCAACAACTTCACACTCTTCTATCATTCTCCAAAGAGTGGAACAGAGAGGCAAATAGCTAATGCTTCCCATCACCAAATAGCATGTATAGCTTTCAGCACTATGCATGAGCATCATGTTCAAGTACTTTTACTCCCCCACTCACATTGCATCTTTCTCTTTGTCCAAACCCCAAAGCTTGAGAATCAAAGTCACTTACGTACATTTCACGAAAATTGAAAGGTCACAATTAGATAGAGGTTTATTTCACTAACGAGGCGCAAAACTATTGGTCAAATTATCATAGCAATGCTCCTAATTTCAAGCCAAATTTCAGGATTAAAAAAAACCATTGGATGACATAAAAGGATAAATAACCTCACCATATGTTTTAGCTTCTGATAGTAAATTGGACCCATAAAAACATATGACTGCAGTGGGGTTCCCGTAATACCTGGAAAAAAAATCAAAATTAGTACAACTACAAATCATCGAAAAGTTTAGTATTTGTTATCAGATCAAGAAGTATGCATTTTCTTTTGGAAGTTAAAAAGAAATTCGTTGAGAGCACCGAGAATGTGTCAAAAGAAGTACAACCTAGACCCCCCTGAGAAAGTTTCACGTGCAGAAAGTATACTGGTATTGTCATTTACAGTTCGAGTATAACAGTAAAGAACACAATCAAGCCAATATTTTTTCAAATTCACTAAAGTCTTTTCTTTCCCTTCGAATTATCTTCGATTTCTCTCCTTCCAGTTGAACCAACAAAAGGCCAAGGATAGTATTATGCTGATCAAATCATTTCTATTTCTTTGTTTAGTCAAACCACAATAGATATTCCTCAGCTTCATGGCAGGTTTGAATTGCACTGTAAACCAGGAAAAAAAAAATATGCATAATTTTCTCTCATCCATACTCCAAATAGGATTTGATATGAGAAAAAACATTATGTTGCTACTTTGTTACAAAACATTCAAAATAAGTATTCTAAAGTTTGGGAATAATTTTAAAGCATACATGTCCTTTGGTTGTCATTACCTCCTGTTACTACAAGCTACGTAAGTTTCTTCATTCATATAGATAAAGAATGTAAACAACTCTAGTGCACAAGGCTCCCACATAGGGTGGCACTGGGGACAAGCATGATGTATGCAGTCCTTACCCCTATATAATATGTGGAGATGCTATTTTCAAGAATTGAACTTGTGACCTCTAGGTTGCGCCATTGCAAGTCTAATATTGAGCAACATGTTCTTCATCCATAAAAAAGATACATCTCCCTAAATTTATTACTCCAGCATTTTTATCCAGATTCTATTTTTTTACTACAATAAAAGGAGTTGGAAAAAAGAAAACTGCAATGGAAATAAAGTTGCCTTAATTATAAACCAGTGTTTCAAGAGAATAAATTGCAATCAATATTCAGCAATATTGACATCAACAGCATTTGACACGGTTTAACTTTGGAGTGTGCAAACAGTAAGACCTGAATAAAGGAAGTCCTTGCCGTTGTAGCTAAATCCACACTTCACGAGAGTTTCACTAACACAAGGCATGAAAAGAGTTGGAAATAAGAAATCCAGTATAGAGAGTACAAGTAACGTTTTATCACAGGCAAAGAAGGCACCTTATAGCTTCAACTCTATCGGCATGACCACTTGGCTCCCCAAAGGCACTGCCATAATGAAATCTCCCACTTGAAACTCCAGCTTTACCCCCAAGGAGCTCTATCATTTTCCCTACTGTCATTCGACTGACAGGGCAAACAAAAACGATATATCAATCTCCATTAGCACATTTTGGAATGATATCAATTAAGTTGGAATAAAAAGCAAACAGATCACTACTTCATATATATCACTATATGTATGTATGTGTACATATTTAGAGAGAGAGAGAGCTAGGAAGGATTCAAAAATACATGGAAAAAAAGAGAGGATCAAGATATTTCAAGCAGTTACACCGTTTTTTTCAGCCAAAAATTGATTAGATACATTATGAACTGACAATAGATACCCAATCACCAAACACCATTTGTAAGTTGACAGCAATATAATTATAAACTCCTACATCTAGGAGAAAGAAACAATGGCTATGTCACATCTCAATGTTAATTGGCGTTTCAGTTGAATGATTTTTTCCCTCTGTTAATGAAAAAGGGAAAAATGCTGCACTCTGACATGAAAGCTCATTTTGTTCTTATGATGGTTTGCTTCATGAAACGATCACAGCAAATTGATCAATGGTAAAAATTAAGGGAGCAAATGCAATACTCAATAGACAGAGAAGAAAGAAAAAAATATATTACCTAGGAAATCCATGTGGATTCATGATTAAATCAGGGCAAATACCACGTTCAGAAAAGACAAAATCTTCCTGTTGAACAATGGTGCCACAAACACCTTTCTGCCCGTGTCTGCTACTAAATTTATCACCCACCTGAGTCAGCAGTACAAATGAAAGATTTAACCAAGGGTTCTATTAAATTAGAATAATAATCCACTGTTAAGCTGACTCAAAAGTCCTTACCTCAGGCCTACGAGTCTGGCGAATTATGAACTTGATACACATATTGTTATTCCTATCAGAAAAAAGAGACACTCTATCCACCACAGATGGTTCCCCTTCGGGGCCTTTGAATGTTTGCCAACTAGGCCTATCCAAAAGTGCAAAAGGGTGAGGAGCAGCAACATTACCCCCAACCCCAAAAAAGTAAACAAGAGAGCACTGATAGAATTGTTAATACATTCCACACTCTTACCTCTTATTGACATAAATGTCATTTGGTCTAATAATTTCTCCAGGAGCAGCAATTCCATCCTCATCCAATACCTGAGCAAGTGAGAAGAATGAAAGAAGACATAAAATGCACGACAACTGAATCTATTCCAATATTTGGATAGTTTGAGCTTCAATTTGTTTCATCTTTTTCACTAAACAGCAAATCATAAGCTGAAGCATTTAATATTTCCTCATTTCACTCTCCACTAAGCATAAACACCAAGAAGCCAAGAATATAATTTCACCAGGCGGTAACGAACTTATATTGGTGAAGCTACAGCTAGAGAACTAATAAAGATGCAAAACGTGAACTCAATACCAAAATGTGTAGTAACAAACCAAAGGAAATTTACGATCACTATATCTCACCCGCATTCTATTATCTGTCAATTTATTTTCCGCGTCTCTTGTTGGCCTCATGATGAATTCTGATGTATCATTTCCATGTCTTTGATGGATTGCAGAATACCTGATCAATATATAAATAGGTAAGACAATCAAAGATGTCCAAGATGAACGAGCATGCAGTCATAAGGAAACATGGTAGGTGAAATATTTCATACTTCTTCATAACGATACAACGACCAAAACCTCGATCTAGAGATGACTTGTTCATGACTATCGCATCCTCTATATCGTAGCCAGTATAACTCATCACAGCAACAGTGGCATTCTGACCAGCTCCGAGTTTGTCATATCCAACCTATAGCAAAGTGGTTAGTCCAAGCCATTAATTACAACGCATTTGATAGTAGAGCATACTTACCAGCTCAATTGTCCGAGTGGTCAATAAAGGTCGTTGTGGATACACCAACAAGTAAAGTAACGTGTCCATCCGGCACAACTACAAAAACGAAATGGATTCCAATCATATAGATACGCAAAAGCCATGTTCCCAATATGTTAACTGAGAACCTTAAATCTTTAAATAGAAGATGTTATAAGCATGGACAAAGATTATAACTGGAGGACAACTGATATTTCAGAGACAGTAAACAGCATCTCAGTCAGATTTTGAGCAAGGCCTAAAGCATTGCCACTTCCAACTGCACTGGTTCTAAAATAACTTTGTAAACTTGGGAGAGAGACCATCTTTGTCAACAACTAGAAGGTGCAGAGATTGATACAACTCAACCACTTGTCAATGAAAACATCTACTGAGGAGAATAATGGACATTGGTATTAGTTGAATGGTCTTTCACTTGGTCTTCTCAGTAGTTAGAGAACTCCAGGCAGTAAGCTCTTCTCCTATAGAAAGGCCACTGACTCCAGCTCAACATTAATCTATGCAAGGAAAGCAACAATTTTTTCAAACAAAAATCTATGCAGAAAAGAAGCGCACAAAATGAGAAGTCACCATGTTTCGTACAACTTAAGAGGGTTGAATGGAACACTATATTCCACCAATCGTCCATGGTGTCGCAGGGAAGGCACGTGTGATTCACACGCCAGCTCCGAAGCCACACGTGAAGGCACATGTTATGTTTCCCTCGCTGGCTGGTTAGCTGGGTTTTACTGTGGGATCACCAGTAAGGTCTGGGGTGAAGGGATAGGTCGACGATTGATCCTCTGATACCAAGTTAAGAAACAGAGAGAGAAGGGAAGGAGAAGAAGAAGTAAGAGAGAGCGATGTAGCTGGATAGAAGCACTTCTTGTATTATTGATGCATCTTTGTGAAGGAGGGTAGGTATCCTTTATAGACATTAAATAATAAATACAGACTATTACAACCAACTTCATAAGTCATAACTACGATACAGAATATTACAACCAACCTCTTGCCATACACAGCCCATTATATTTTCAGCACACACCATACCTCATAAATACAATTCTAACAGATGTTGACCCCGGTTCAAATGGGCCACTCGTAATTATGGATTTTCTATGCAACCCGAACAAGGATACCCTTTGGCTGCCGGACCGGGTTTTAAAACACTGCTTCAAATAGTTTTCCCTCTTGTAAAGGACACCAAACAGATTCAGCGAACCATCTCAATGAACAATAGCCTAAATTATATCTAAAGCATTTTAGTAAACAATAGAATGAGTTGTATTTAATAATGCGATATAGAGCAGAAAATGATTCCACTTTATAGCCGGCAATCAGAAGTCGATCAGTAAATCAAACTTGACTAAACTAAATGGAAAATAGATGCAGTGAACCATCTCAACGAACAATAGCCTAAGTTATATCTAAACCATTTTAATGAACAATAGCAGTTGTATTTAATAATGCGTTATAGAGCAGAAAATGATTCCGCTTTATATCTGGCAATCAGAAGTGGATCAGTCAATCAAACCTGACTGACTAAACGGCAAGTAGACATGCAAACATGTATCAGCATTCAACATATGACTAGAAGCTGTGATTTCAAAGTTGCAATCAAGCAAACTCTAACACTGAGACACATGTTCTTAAATATTATCAAACCACTCAGTAATAACAAGCACGAGGAGATGACATTATGTAAAATGCAAAAATACAATCAGCACGCAATTGAACATGAGAGAACAACTAGACTTCTGCAAACTTAAAAAAGTAACCATGAACTGCTAAATAGTTACATACCTCGTTATAGGCAATGTTTCCCATAGCTTGCTTTCCCATAGCACACTGAAACAAAACATAAACTTCTTAAGATCATTAGAGATACCAGTCCAATTAAACTGCAAAGTCAGAATCAATTATATACAGCAACTACACAGACAAACCTGATATGTGTTTCTTGGTGACTGATTATGATGAGGAAACGGTATAAGTCCAGCACAAACACCTAAAATGGTGAACGGCTCTATCTCAATATGGGTTGTTTCCGTTGTAGCCTCAGCATCATATAAAGCAATCTGTAAGCAAATAATAAGGTAATATGAGTTTTTGTCTATTCGGTATAGCATCTAAAGCAGAAAGATTCTATATCACATGAAAACCAACCAAAGCATTATTCTCCTCGTTAACATCAAGATATTCAATCAATCCCTCACGTAAGAAGTCTTCAAAAGTGCGGACTCCATCCTTAAGAACAACAGTTCAATTAGACAGTGGAAACCAGTATTTGCTTCAGCTAATTAAAATAAGTTATGCTCAGTTGCTTACCACCAACTCCTTCATATGGTATTCTTTGATCCTTGATACGCCCTTGTCAGCAATGACTAGCGGGCGACAAACTCGACCACCATCAGAAGCAATATAAACACAGCACTGGTAAAAATTTCATGTCATGATGTCATTTCAATTTATATTATAGAGTGAAGACATTTAGAAAAGAAAACAGTAATGAAACCACACATGCTAAGAACTACAAAAATCAATCCTAAATAGTTTACTAGAGTGTGATGCAGTTGGGTAAGCAACCTGATTAGTGGAAAAAATCTATGGAAAACAGAGAGAGAGAGAGAGAGAGGAGTAAATCACAATTCAAAGACTGCTAATGTTATCAAAGACCAAAAGTAAACTATCCGTAGATGAAAATGCAATATACAAGAGGACATACGTCATTGATTAGCATAAATGTTTTGCTTTGTCGTTGTCATCATCATCCGAGCCTTTACCAAAAAGTTTGAGGTCGGCTACACGAGTCTATGAGAAAATCAGCGGGAATCCACTGCATGTATTCATTTCCATCTAGGATCATATTTTCAACAATTCTTATTGAATCCACATCATTTCTTATTACTTCAAGCCATGTTTTTTAGGTCTCCATGAAGTAACTTCTCCACCTCTTGTTAATTTTTACATCCTTCACCAAAACACTATCATCTATATCCTTGATGTGTTTCACACGATTTATGTCCCTAGTTTTCCTTTCTTGTGTTTTAGCTGGCTCGTACATATATTTTTCTCCATCTCTGGTATCTTTTTCTCATCTCTTGTATCTTTTTCTCGGTTCTTTAAAAAACCAAGACGAGCTTAAAAGCCTCCAATATATCTATAGAAAGCTTATATGGTCGTTCATTATGATTTATGGGCTCTAGCCAAGATGTTTCATTAGATGGTTACCAATGGTTGCTCACTTTTATCACTTGTTATACCCAAGCCACCGAGGTATATTAGATGCATATAAAAAACAAAGGTCTTCGTTGTTTTTAACAAGTTATATGCCATGGTTCTCATAATTTGACTTCAAAGTTAAGATCTTGCATATTGACATCACTGACATGATCTCAAGTATCTGACTGGTGCATTTGACTGGTGCATTTGAGAGCTATACTGTTGATCATGGGATCATAGATCACACAAGTTGAGTAGATGCCTAACAAAATTGAGTCAGTATATGCAAGAATCTACATCTCCTAGAAGAAGCTAGATCATTTATGAAAGGTTCATTAGTCCCATTTGGAATATGTAAATACTTTTTCAGTTGCATATCTCGTCAATCGGATGCCTATAAGAACTGAAAACTACAGCCAAATAACCAAAAAAAAGGTTCAGGATTTCTCAAGTTATTAGCATTCATTATGAACAGTTTCGATAAGTTTGGATGGATAGTTTAGGTTAAACCTACTATTGCGCAACTCTAAGGACAGTTCTAGAATTAATTACCAATTTACAGTTGTTTGCTAAAGCGGATAATTTCTCTCTTGTGCTTTTAAGATTGAGCACGTTTTAATCCTTTTGGGTTGGTTTGGAGACTAGATTTTTTCCCCGGAGTTGCAATATGCCACCAAGAAGAACAAATCCAACTCACAAACTAGTTGCTCAACCCATTAGAACATAATCAACAACGCACGTTTGTTACGCTAGATGATCTTATCTTCTTTCTCCAAAAGCCCGTGAACCCATGATCTGGTGGGAAAAGTGGTTCAACACCACCACCAGAACTAGGGAGGCTCATTGCTAGATGATCTAAGAAGATGGATTGAAGCTTTAACCCATTACAATGCACAAAACAAAACCCCTTCAACGAGTGTTTATCTTTAATTTAAGGAGCATTATCGTGATAGGGATTATCCTTCTTGTTAATTATGTTCTTTCTTTCATATGCTAAATGCATCAACATCTAAAAAGTTGCTTTCATATGTGGAAAATAATAAGAATTCCATGCTGAACCATTACCAAGAAGGCATGGAAAAATAAACAAAAGTTGAATGATGCAAATTTGAAGAGAGAAGAAATTACCTGCTTCTCATTTACAAAAACACTTACGAACTCACCAACTTTGCCAGCTCTTCGCAACTTTCTCATTGCAGTAGCAAAGTGCTACACAAAAGAAAAGGAGTAAAATGAGGATAAAGTGGACTAAAATTGGTTTGTAGAAGACTACACGCATCCAAGGTTTTATGGTAGAAATCCATACTACATGGGAGGTAGCATTGAAGGACCAAGTTCACCAATTCATTACAATCAAAATGTCTTTAGATAACTATATCACACATGCAGTCCTACTTAGAAACAAAACCATATGCATAAAGATAGACTAGTAAACCAAAAATAAATGGAATGTTTTCAATACCTGCGGTCTTCTATGCTTGCCAAGGATGAGACCATTAAAAATAACTAAAAATGAATTTGGAGAGTGAAGTTCTTCTCCAGAAAGAAGTTCCAAGTCTTCAACACCCAAACAGTAGCACTGCACCAGGAATATTACAGATTCTTAAGCAAGTGAAACACATACAAAAACAAATATATCACACTTTCGGTTACTAAAATATTTTAACTTATTAGGTGCAAAAAAAAATCATTAGGACTGTGTTATACTCTCTTTCCTTTTCACTTTATGCTTTTCTGTATTCACACTATACGTCTGCCATAGGATGCATTCAGAAAACAGTGCTCTGGGCACAGCCGCACAGGAAATATAAGGATTTAGGATTTTAATTATAGAAGTTGGTCATGACATCAAGATAAGTCGCAGACAATATTGAAAGTTTTAGGCCTATGGTAAGGCATAGACTAGAAATTACGAATATAGACGCAGATATGCTGAAGAGAGAGATGTATTTGGTTGCAGATTGGTCAGCTATCAGGAAAAGGCAAGAAATCAGTTCAAAAAAAGACATAACCACAGGAGTATGTATGAGGTTGTGCTGAGTTCAAAAATTATCAAATAGAGGAAATGATATCCACCACCACTAGCAAGCGTGAACATATTAGAATTTCCCCTTTTGGGATTCCTCATACAATAAGGAATTTGCTGCTGATATAGACAACAAAATTCAGGATGATCATATTTTATAAATTGAAAAGGTTGGATAATTGTATATGACTACTGGTTGTGAAGGAGCATAATGTCCTAATGATTGGAAAAACAAAAGTCCTTAAGCAAAAGCACCCAAAAACTTAGCCTATTAAAAATATCCCAATTAAAAATTACACTCTAAGAACCAAGCAGGGAAAGATGACTGACAGACTCGTGCTTCTGTGATGCACAGAAGCATCTATTACAAGTAGTTAGCCCTTCTTCAGCATATTACTGTTCAAAAATTTGTTCCAAGTAGCTTCCAACAATAAGATCAAAACTTAGGACTTAGAAGCGATTTTGGCTTTTCCAAACCTGGTGCCATTTACAAACCCAGTGCCAAGGAACTTCAGATCAGATTTTCGGCGGAATCATATCCTAAACTTCATTCTTTCGAAAGCCCCAATATTAACCCCAATAACCTAAAGGCTTTAAATTTTCCTACAATTTATCGTCTATCGTTATTATTCACTCCACCTTGTATGAAACAAATTTTATACTAATTGGAGAATTGGAGGACTATCTGAGAGGGAAGGAGGAAGATAGGGTATTCACTGTGAGAAGCTACTTCAGAGTGCTTTGAGACAAAGATGAATGGCATGGTGAGACTAACTTCCCCTGGAAAACTATCTGGAAGACAATAGCTCCTACAAATATCGCATTCTTTCTCCGGAAGGCCTCTTGGCATCCTATCCTAACTCTAGACAACCTTCAGAAAAAGGGTCATCTCCTAGTGAATGGATGCTTCCCCCGTAAAGAAGAAGAGGAAACGGCTAGCCATATTCTCCTTCTTTGCAAATGGATGAGTTATATTACAGAGGAACTTGTGGCTTTCTCACGGTTATCCAATCAAAAGAACCAAAATGTAACAACTAGCTTATCACCGTTTGTGACCTGTTGGGTTACCTCGCTTTAGAGGAACAATAGATGCTTTAGTGAGGTGGAGTGGTCGAGGTGTAATTTTGTGAGGTTTTGATTTAATACCTTGCGATCTGGCCTAGAAGTGAGGATCAGGGCATCCGTGATTGATTTTGTGGAGTGTTTTATTCTTAGTCTCCAACTCTGAGGTCCTGACACTTTCTTGGTGTCAAGGTTTTTGTTTATATATTTTATTTTCCATTCAATAAAAAAGAAGATGACACAAATTTCAAATTTCTGGGACCTCATTTCATCCCCAATCCTTGCCTAATCTTCAACCAAATAAAGTTCCTAAATCCCTATACATCATTCGACTCTAATTGCCGACTGAGCCCCCAAGAAACCCTAAGAAAGAAAACAATTAATTCTGTGCCATCAACAATTAATTCTCTGCCATCATCCTTAACAAGGCATGACACTTGTTAAGGTGACAAGTCATTGCCATAAATTCTACCATCCAAGCACGCAAATGCACATGGCTATAGTTGGCATGCAAGCATACAACTGTTTGATTAACCCAGTGTATCAACATGATATTCTGAAAACTATGTTTTAGCATAATGTTGAATATAAAGAATCGAGCTGAAGCCATACCAGGGATATTAATGGGCCATCTTCTTCATCAGTCGTAACATGTGTCATCAGAGCCAAGTTTTTTATCAGTCCACAAGATTCACCTTCTGGAGTATCACAAGGGCAAAGCATTCCCCACTATAACAGAATCACAAAGCATCAAATCAAAATTATGACTAAACTCACAGGCAGGTTGGAATCTGAAGTCAAACCAGCACAGGCATTGTGAAACAAATAAAAAAATTAAGAAATTTTACGAATGATTCTCCAGATATAGCAGAGACACCATATTCACCTGGCTAGGTTGCAATGCTCGAGGTCCACTCACTTTCCTGGACTTCTCAAACTGTGGAGAGATTCTAGTCATGTGCCCCAAAGTCCCTATAAAGGATAATCTACCGAGCACCTAATAGTGTATGATTTTTCATCAGTTAATTCTTTCAACATATACGAATATTTGTCGTTTTAATCACTTGGTAACAAAATAAATAAATAAAAGGGAAGGGTGAGGATCTAGAATAACAACCTGCGTTACTCCCTTTTTGTGCATTCTGAACCGCTTGACATCCCAATTTCCAGTAGAGAGCGCCCTTTCCAAGCCGTTAGTAATGCCATCTTTGACTATAAACTACAAAGATAAAGGTACAGACGAAAAAAAGGAAATCTGGTAAACCAATTGAGAACTTCGAAATACACTTGAGAATGAACAACATAAGATTACGACAATTTATGCAGCTAACATATGCGCTCGTGTACGTGCATGTGTGTGTAAATGAACAACAGTAGGAATAAGAAACTACCACTTAGTGCTCTACTGCCTTTTCTACTTTTCGATTGCAACAGGAATGTGTTGGCACCAAGGGTGTGAGACCAAACGATTATAAAGATGCCAAAATTATATCCTCAAGAACACTGTTCAAACTAAGAGAGCACCAAAGACTGAAACAACTAAACCATAAAGGAAGAATACTCCATGAACTTTAATTCTAAACTAGAACAATCGAGGAAAACATCTGAGCAAAAGATGTAACGCGCCATGCTACAGAAATTCCTAATATATGTCACTCTTATCCATCTAATTCTATGATGCCAGCTCACAGCCTCCGCCGAATCAAATACCAGGAATGTTGATATATTTGAAACACAAAGTTAGGTCGAGATGAAAATATCACAAACATATCACTACCAAAAAAATCTTAGGTCTATTTGCTAAAATTGACCATAAGAAACTTGATATCTGATATGGTTGTGATAAGAAACAAAAAGCTAATGAGCATTTATGGGGTACTATTAGGAATCTTTATTGGTTAACAAGCTGATTAGCAGCAAAGTGGAATGTCAATTTCAACCTTGGATTCTTCTCTGCTCAGGTCAATCAAAAAGGAAGATTATTCAAGCTGTTCCCATAGTCACAATGTGGTTGATAGGGAAAAAAGGAAATAACATAATTTCCAACAACGTTTAGGCCTCCAGAGACAGATTCCTCCTATACTGTTTCAATGTCTTAAAGCTCTATCCTAGAGGCTCCTATAATAATCTGCTAGAGGTTATTAACGTCACCTGTCTGTAATGTTTTTCCATCCACCTTCTTGGTGCTTAAATAAAATTCTCGTCCAATCAAAAAGTAGCAAGGTTTATACAGTATCCAAATTCCCAATTCTTGGAGAATAGGAAGGCCCTAACCATATCGAGATCATAAATGTGAGGCTAAGTATGCTATACAGTATACAAAAGCATATATACATAACTTTATCAACATTTTTAGCAAAAAAATTCCTCCAGTAATTTTTCATTGTATTATCTAATTCTTAACAAAATCTTACAGATGCGAAAACAAGCCTAATATATGAGTTATAGCATATCACTAATCACATTAGTCTTTTTTTGGATGCCAAAAAAAATTTAAACAAAAACTAAAAGCCAATGTGATAAGTGATTCTCTAAAAAAACTTCAAGATGCAAATCAATGATATGCATAACTTACTTGGGAAGGATCAAACCGACTAGACCGGCTCTGCTTATTTAGGACCCTAACCATCTCTGTTTCCGCATCACTTATCATCGACTTAAACAAATCCTGTAATCCAGATGAGTATGGATTAACGTAAACAAGATGTGACTACAACTTTGACCTGGAAATCAACATAAATGAACCCAGGAAGCATGGACACTTCTTCAAAGGTGATGTGCCGATGTTGGTCACCGACACGGCCTGGAAACGTGTCCAAGCTCTGTCCTGTTTTTTTTTATTTTTTTCTAAAAATGGACACAGCTCTGACATGGCCAGGACACAGCTCCGACACTTCCCGGACATGGAAATAGACAAATGTACAAGTTATTTATGTTGAATGTTGCGGAAGAAGATAAAACTTGTCCACACATTTAAAGCAAAGTCAAAAGATTTGAATTGTAAATCTGTTTCCCAAATCAGTTTATTTTTATATTTTTAAAGTTTTAGCCCACTGAAACTCAATTACAAAAATAAATGAATAAAAAAATTATTAGAACAACCAAAAATATAGCTTATTTAAAAATCCAAGCTTAATGTAGCATTTTTATGAACATGGTTGGGTTTGACATTGTGTTTAGATTTTATTGTAATATTGAGACAATAGACAACTATTTGTTTACGTTAATATCTTATAATATCTGATTTCTATATATTTTATCTATATTTATGTATGCATGTTCTTGCTGTGTCCTACAAATTTTGAAATTCCTGTGTCGGAGTGTCCGTGTCGTGTCCTGTCCCGTGTTTGTGCTTCCTAGACATGAACAGTCTTCTCATCTCAATTGAGACCATTTTTATGACAAAGAATAACTTTCAAGTACAACAAGAGAGGAGTGCAAAGGATGAAGGGAAATGAGAACTAGTTGAAAAGAACACATAATAAGTGAAATCAAAACAATAATACCTCGAAGAGTAAAGAAATCAACTGGCCAGACAATTCCAACCGTTTGTTTCCGACGTAATCCTATAAAGTAAGGAGAAATCAATTACTTGAGAATATGCATGCACCCACCCAAATCGCAAACATGCATATTATTGAGATTGATGACTTCTCAACTGCCCGTGTTGTCTCTAAATTTCATACAGACTTGCATAAACTAATAAGGCTGTTTTTTCTCAAATATAAATTGTATAACATAAAAAGAAAAGAAAATATGAAAACAAGCAGCATTACGGTTACTGAGACACAACAGTGGAAAATTTTCAAAGTCAATTCATAGATCATAAATGAGAAAATTGCGGGCAGCACTTGAACAAAATGGTTTTTCTAGGCATCTACAAGCAGCCAAGGCAGCTATGAATCAAGCCCTCAATAAGTACTCAAGCCTTTTTTTAAAGGAAAGTAGAGAGAGTTTTTTTTAATCTGACTAATGAAACAAAGGCGGGAAAGCCCAGTCAAAGGCTTCTCTAACATAAAGCGAGGACAGAGGAAGTTCACACTCAGCTCAACAAGATGCATGAACAAGAAGCTCTATGGCACATATGTATATTTAACATGAGTGAAGATGATGCTTCATGATTGAAAAAAGCCTTTGGAGAAGGAGGTAAAGGTTTCATTAGATAGTTGCAGTGGGGAATAAGCGCTGGGGCAAGATGGTTTCAATGGAGTCATTTAAAAGATTTTGCTGCATCATCAAAGAAATGCTGAGTTTATTGAAGTATTAAACACCACCATTATAACTTTGATAGCCAAGAGAATGGGTGCTTCTATCACCGCACGCAGACATATAAGTTTGCCTGGAAATCTCTATAAATTGTTGCCTTAAGTCCTAGCAAGGACACTTGTTAAGTGTTGGGTGGGGTCAATAATCAAGCACAGCATGCCTAACTAGAAGATCGGAAACTTCTGGATACTACTAAAGAAAAAAGAGGGCGCTTCCTTGCAAATTGGGCATGGAAAAGGCTTTTAATAACTTGAATAAGAACTTTCTTTTCAAAAGCACTTGAGAGGAAATTTTTACTCAAAAATGGATTTATTGGATCCGGAAATATGTCACTTATGCATCCTTCTCAATTTTGGTGAATGTAGCCTCCACTGACTTTTCATTCTTCAAAAGGGGTAAGACAAGGCAACCCAAAGTCTTTGATGGGCATCGAATCTTCCCAGTAAAGTCAAAGAGGCTAATTTTGATATGGAGCACAACGGAGGATCTCTAAATATAGAAGAGAACCATATGGTATGGGCTTGTCAATAGACAATTTTTGAGGGGAATGGTTTAGCCAAGTTGGAAAAGATATAGTCTTTTGGGATGCCATAATGCAATCAATGAAATTATTTACTGCCACCCAACCACCACCACAACCACCCAGCCCAACTCCCCCAAAGGAAAATAGAAACAAAACAAAGAGAGAAAAAAATGCGATCACAGACGATTTGAATTATTAACCAATCACCTTGTCATCCATTGCATCCTTATTCAACAATACCTCCATCATTCGTCTCAACATTACCGCAACATATATACATTTTGGGCGAAAGTTATTTTCTTGCACCTAAAGAGATTAAAAAAAACCTGTCAAAAAATGTCAAACTTGGAAAGTGTTTTCAAATTTTGAAATTGAAAACAATCGTACCGGAACATTGGCAAGAAATACACTGCGAAGGATGTAAGAGACTCTACTTTCCTGTACTTGACAGTGTTAAACTCATTAAGCAAGCAGATTAATAGAAATGAAAATGTTAGGAATGGATAGTGTTAAAATCATATAAAACAAAACAAATGGATCTAGTATGAGGTTTCGCATTACACTACAGCAACAGAAAGAAAAATGTTCCGCCTACGTAATAATATTTCTTCCATAGAGAGAGAAATGCAAAAACAAACACACATAAACAAGCATACACAAATATGTAAGAATGTCACAGAGAGAGGGAGGGGAAGACCTTTTCAGATGTTGAACGAGTAAATGCGGATGGCGTGACCTACAACAACCAGTAACTGATGTGAAAAAGAAAACAGTAGGCGATATATGATTAACAAAATAAAGCATTTAGCCTACTGCTGCAGCAGCCTAAGAAATTAGGACAGAAAATAAAGCATTTCGACTACTAAGAAGCAGAAACATATGCAAACAGTTGAGAGCACAACACAAGTAATAGGTAGCATGACTGTGGTACATGGAAAATGTACGACAAATAGAGATTTAATGCTAAAAGTATCAATAAATTTGTTTATACACACATTCTAAGAAGTATTACTTGTGGCAGAACAACAGTAAAATGAACTCCAGCAACATGTAGAATATCATCATTCAACTCCAACATCAGAGGAAAGCTTTGAAGACTATTTGACTACAAGGAAAATCTTCAAGAGGGATTTCTAGAAAGCAATGGGATGGAAATCTGCTTTGTTCAGTACTAATCAAACAAAACTAGAACCACCAGTAAACAAGGTAGGCATTATTGTCAACAACACTGTGAGAAAAAAAAAAACCATCCAACCAGCCTCCACTCACTTCTTCCTTAATCACTTAAACTAGCACATCCATATCAAAGTAAGAAGAGATGATTCCAGAAAAAATTCGTTAATGCATTGAGGGGACCCATAGGAATTGCCATTAACCAACACCAAGCAATATACGGATTGAGGGGACGTCCAATACACGAGGTACCAGACTAATGTCCTGCGCAAGTTGTGAGCCCTTGGATCTTATAAAATAAATCCAACGGTCCACTTTCAAGCCCCAAATAAAAGATATGTTTAACACAGTCTTCTTCAAATATCTATTTCTCTCTCTTATTCCATGGACCTCCTTCCTCCTGTCTTATTTTTCTTCACCTCCTTCAGATCAGATCACAAGTAAAGTCAAATTAAATCACACCAACAAGAAGATCACTTCTCCCATGGACTACCTTCCTCCTTCCTCTTCCTTCTCTTCACCTCCTTCAGACCCACAAGTAAAATCAAATGAAATCACACCAACGAGAAGATTTAAAGACATGGGTGTTGGATTAGGAGACCCCTGCAAATCCTTAAATCTCAGGTGCTTGATCTTGCAGGCGTAGTTGGTCTGTCTTTGTTTCCTTGGTCGGTCTCTCTTCTTCGTTCCATCCCCCGTTTATTACTAAAAAAAGGGGCGTGCTTGGTTTTGGATCCTAGTACTGTAACCCAGCCTGTGGGAGATCCGGGTAATTTTTTTCTTATGAAAATGATCTGATAAGCTTGGTTTTGAGAGAGAGAAATTTGAGAGTTGAGGCAGATTTTTTTGGGGGGGCAGACCTGTAGAAGAGAGAGAATTAGAGAAGCCTGATTGGATTGAGACAGATATTTTGTTTTAGGCAAAAAGAGATAGGCCGTTAGATTAGTTTCTTAAAATCCAAGGGCTCACAACTTGCGCAGGACATCCCCTCAATCCGCAATAGACTGTAATAATACAGGATTCTGTCTATCTCATCCACTTCGCACCAAAAAGCTATCAATGGACAAAAGCACTTTATATGAGAAAGAAATCAAGAATTTAGTGTTCATGAGGAAAATTGACAAATGAAATTTAAACCCAAAATAATATGTGTCCATAATTGTCCATAATCTAGGTGGCATGCTAACTCTAAATGGTCCCCACACTTTTCCCCATGCCACCTAGTTATGGTCCCACATTTTCCCCATGCCACCTAGTTATGGACACATTATGGATGCATAAATTATGAACATGTAGTACTTCTGGATTTAAACTAGTCAATGTTAAAGCAACCCCTCAATCAACTGATTTTTACCCCTGCAATTTATCAACAAGCCCCACAAAATTGTAATAAGAACACTATGAAGGATGCATCGAGCCAATAACATATATACACACACACACACACACACATATATATAAATACATACATATAAAGCATGTAAAAATCTCATTATACCGGGTTCACAATTCTCCAGTAAGTCACACGGACAATAAGCCATAGACATCCTATATGGCCAAAGTGCATTAGAAGAGTTAATGGAACTTAGATCTGTGCACACTGATTCTTCATCAGAAGGTTTAATCTATGAATCTCTATCTAGCTCAAGAGAGCACTCTCCAATAAAATACGTTAGGTAATTTAATGGATATGCCGTCAAACAATATCAAAATAGAGCTAGTGAATAGAAGCATACATGAAATATTAAAACTTCCACCAGATTTAAGCACAAGGATTATCCGAAGACAGCAAGAGGACCACTGAGCAAATTTATTTTATACAGAAAATTCAAATAATTGGATAACTTCAAAAATAAATACATAAATAACTACAACCTTCTTATCAAGGAACTCCAAGGCCTGTTGTTGTGTATGTATACCCAAACTTGCACATTCCTGAAAGTAGAACGGCATACACGAGATAAGACTACATCCTTAAAAGGTAAACTGCAGTTTTTAGTTTATCCAAGATTCAAATATATTAATAAAAGTGGGAAATTTGGCTAAACACAACCCAACCCATAATCTAGGAGACAGAGCAGAATAGAATTGATACTTCCAAACTAAAGTGCACCCTCAATTTCTTATTCTCAAAGGCATGGATAATTAGTGGTAAATACAACATACAAACATGCATATATACGTATCTAAATTCTGTTAACTTTCCTAGTTCAAATCCAAATATTAACTAGAACTTGTACTTCTGACACAGCAAGTATTTCTCAACATAAGTTAATTGGTTTAAATTCTTTGACTTGAAATTACTAACAATAGACCACTCAATAAACAAGAACAGATCTAAGCTACAATCATCAAACTAAAACCCATTAGCAAAATACAAAATACCAATAGCCTTCCATAACTAGCATTTTGTATCCAACCACATAATAGTTGCAGCATCATCCATCTAAGACAAAATGTGAAAACTGCTAAAGAAAAAGGCAATGTCCGTTATCCCAAGGGTTTGGTGAATACCCAATTCTATAACAATATGTGGCAATTGTGGCCTTCAGGAAACTATTTAGTATCTACTATAAAAATTTCACGACAAACTTTGTATCCACAACAATAGAGGATACCTCCATAGATGGCAAAAGCAAGGCACCAAATCGAGGATCTCTTCCAATCATCTGCACCACCTCTTGATCACTCTCCATTCCCATAGCCTTCATGATCGCCATAATAGGTATCTATAGGACATCTTAAAACACATTAAAGCCTAGCACACAGATAAAACTTTAAATGAAGTCGAAAGGAAAAAAAAAATCGACTCATAATAGCAAAGAACTTGTAACGAGAGACTTTAAGACCTTTTTCGTAGTAAATTGATTGAGATTTAAATACATCTTCATCGTCTTGCTGTCCATAGAAATAACAGTTTTGCTTTTTGTTGCCTCTGTGCTGCTCGTTACAGAGGCATTAATACTGAAACAACAGAAAAAAACCTATCATTGGCAATAAATACCGCAAAACAAAAGGAACAGAACCACGACAAGAGCAAAGTTATTCAGAGGACTAAAAATATTGGAAACGAGCTATTTCATCAGCAGAGATAAATAATTAGTCAGTAAATAGAAAATCAATAAGCACATATCCCAACAAAATAATCAACAATCACACCATGACAAACTCCTCCTTTACCAAGCTCATCATAATTCTACATAGGACCAAAAAAATACAAAGGATAAGAGAAAACAAGGACACAGATTGCCCAAATGGCACAATGACATTCCAAAAGGTAATATAAAAGTAGCTCCAACTGCAAAACCGACAATCAAGAAAACAGCAAAAAAGTAACCGTCACATCATTATACTTCCACCTTCAACCTTCATAGAATATTTAGACAGCTCAGCCTATAAAATTTTGTGGTCAAACCACAAAAAACAAGTTCTAAAATAATTGGTCGAACATTCAAGACTATTGTGAACCAATTTTCACTTGCAAATGAATGGTCCCTTTTCTTTTTAATATTGTGACACAACCTAAGAGTTTAATTTTTCACATTTAGAAACAAACAAAAAGAAAAGGATAACCATAGAAGAGAAGTATTGGGCATCAAACCAGACTGAACCACTTTGTTTTTTGTATTTTACAAAAGAGATGTTGTATTCAAGAAAAAAGAGGCTAGAAGCAGAAGCCCAACCTGTTAAATATGGGGACATACAAAGTGTGAAATAACAAACGGACGAGAAGAATATGAATAATTGCGATACCAAATGAATTTCAGGATGAAAAAATATAGTTGTTGCAAATAAAACTAAGTAGCAAACACAAAATATCTGCCAAAAGAAGGAAAAAAGTATGCACCCTTTAAGTTATCATTAATGCCCTATTCACCTCATTCTATGTTCTAAGATGGGAGAGAGACCTATATTTGGCAAAGGCATACAAACTCTTCTTTATAGATACTTGAGAACCGAATCACTCTGGTAATATCAATAAAACCTCTACCAGTCTCTTCAGGTTTTTTCCATAGTTCTCTGGACTAATTTAATGCAGTGTCAATCAAAATGTGAATCATATTCCTATTAGGGATCGGAACAGGGATTGCCACGCGATAAAGGCATATACACATGTATATAAGTGAACCAACATTACCGGCTCGTGAGTTAACATTTTCAAACCCATCAGATTTTTCCTCATTATGTCACATAAAGCATCATCCATAAAAAAAAAAACAAGGGGATTACTCACAACTTAGGTATCATTAATCCCCTAACAAATTTTGGAAGAACTTTAGTCAACCTAAAAGTGTTTGAAGAAAAGGTACTTAAGAACAAGAGAATTCTCAACAAAAAAAATGGGGGTGGGGGGGAGAAGGAGCAGGCTGCACAGAAAACAAGATCATTTCGAAAGAAGAGTCAGGTAAAAATAACCAAAAATAATGAGATAGAAATGACTAAAGAAAGAGTCAAATAGAAAAAGAGGATACAAAACAAAAATTAAATAAATAACTTACTCTCCTTTCTTGTCTTTATCAAGGATTATTCTATTCTTTGAAAGTTGTTCCTGTATCAAAACGACCTGAAAAAAAGAAATTGACGGTCATAAAATGCTAAAAATCATGAATCGAGTGATTACGATATAGAGCTAAAAAATCAAAGTATTACCAGACTCACAAAACAAAGAAAACAAGTAAATCAAGATCAGAATGTAAAAACAAAAAAAAAAAAGATACAAAAGAATGATTTCAGCAAACGAAATGAAATAGAAAATCCCTCATTGCAAGGCACTCATCAAGGGCAAACTTAATCCAATCCCCGGGGCAGGAAAAAAAATTTTACCAACAGTGAGCAGAACACTAGAGTTGAGATGGTATATTTGCATATAATGCAGTTTTTCTTCTCACAAGCAAATTTTAGCCTATTGGCCATATAACCCAAATTGGATTAGTATAAAGTTTAAATTATGTAAGACTGGTAAACAAACTCAGTAAAGTACAAGAACATCATAGATTATCGTAATCTGGTCTTTTGTCATTCATATTAAGAATTTATATCACAGTCTGTCGAGCTTTTAGTCACAGTTATAAAACATCAACATCTAACTCAGCCATATAGACAAATTTGTGCTATCTAACCCTGAGAATAATACCTTCTCGGTTCCTTTAATTACAAAATATCCTCCAGGATCAAGGGGGCACTCACCTGAAGTCAACAGTAAAGCCAATATTCAATCAACAATGAAACACAAAAATGGGAAGAGAAATGAAAGCACAAGAACACCATTCGTTTGAATTTCAATGAACAAACCAAGTCTTGCAAGTTCAGCTTCATCTTTTCCATATAAGACACAACAGCAACTCCGCAGCATGACAGGCATTTTTCCAATAACAACATCGTTCTGCAGGGAAAAACTTTTTACAACATCAAACAAGTTACGTGTGCACCAAACACAATCAGAATACTTTCTAGTTTCTAAGTACCTTCTCCATTAGAATCTTTTGATTATGACTTCCTTGAACGTACTCAACATTAACCAGTATTGGTGCAGCGTACCTAAAATGACAGCATCCAGAACGGACAGCAAAAAGAGATGAACAAAAAATATTTAGAACATAAATCAACACTAATGGTCAAACAAGCGCATAAATTCCATATTAGCTCTAAGTTCCAGGCTTATAATGCGAAAAGCTATTTTCTTTTACAGCACCGTAACATTTGTGGAGATAAACAAGTGTAACTAGGTATGCAGACGTTGATAATTTAGTAGAAAGGGGAGAATTGCAAGTAAAGAACAAGATGACCCAGCAGAAATAATTGAAGCTCATAATAGACAGGACGGACTGAAGACTAATATCAGTGAACTGGCCTGCTTTCCTTTCTACTTAGATTCCCCTGATTAATTTAGGTCAATGGCATATTGGCATATTTCAAAAAAAAATTCTGGCAAAGGCTACTACGAGCTTTGAGAAGCAATGGACCATGACTGATGTAAACAGGGAATAGCATGTGGGTATCACGGATCAAATTTTTGTCTAGAATTGCAATTTGCAACCATAACTATTGGAAAAAGGAGATCAATTTCTCCATTCCAAGCACATAGGCCAACCAACATTCTGTCCACTGACAGATGCCAAGTGGATACATTCATAAAAGTTGCAATGCAAATAAAGTTTTCTTATGTCAACAAACCCATGTTTCACAACATGATTTCTGTTATGCCATTATTTCCAAATTTCCAATCTACACTACACTCTTCACAAATCCTTAAGAGTCTACGTCCTTTTTTATCACATCAGTTCATGCCTTTTTTCACTCCCTCTGTTTTTTAGTATTCACTTGAATTTTCTCAACTCTTCATATCGCTGCACCAATATTTCTACTTTGTATACGCCCAAAGAGTCTTAAACAAGAGGGAACAAGCCGCTACATACGTGAGGTCAGATAACCGGCATGTATGGGGTCTAAGATCATCACTAACAGCATCCCTTGAAACAGATGGCCTGCCAATTCTGACATCTTTAAACCTGCAGGAAAGTGACATAGTTACACATTACACAATGTTATTTACTGTTCTTATACTCTATAGCCTAGTCAGATAACAATTCATGATAAAGACTTTCAGTAAATTATCATAATTAATTAATGAATATAAATGAAAAATTGGACTGTGCGCCAAAAGAAAAACGGTAATATTACCTCAGGAAAATACTCGGGTCAAATTTGCATACAATACGATCATTGGCTCGAACAATCTTTTTAATATCTGTTTTAACAAAGTAATTATACGAATCTAAATGTTGTTTCACCAACCCCCTCCCCTGAAATTTAGAAAACAAAAATTACAATTCTAAACACAGTGCTGTCAACCATGGTAAAAGTGATGTAAATGCACATGCGCACTCACAAGTAGACTACACACACACACAAACAGCTGCTACTCACAACGCCCACCTCCTGTTTTATCTCCCAAATATTGCAGATAGGAAAACAGAGGCCAGGGCACTCACTACTCTGGTAGGAGTGCTACAACTACATTTTAGGAGGCAACCACCTTCCTTCATCGAGTTGCACCCAAACAACATTTAAAAAGTAAACGAATCTCTAATAATATCTGTGGCCACTTTAACCTATAATTATATCATCTTTACACCTTCAGCACCAAGCCACGAAAGAAAAACCCCATCAAAATTGTTGTTCAATGAAAAGCAATAAGCTATCAAGATATATGCTATAAAAAATTCTTGGTAAAATCACAATAAAGGATTTAATACACACTGGTTAATATGTCATATATAGACACATCGGTGTGTTATTATACCTTCAAAAACTCAGGAAGAAGCTGGAACTTATCAACAGCAGATTTCACTGGAGCTGCGAGCTTTTGTTTGTCTATGGATCCCGGAATGAAATTTAACCTGCAATTTCACAAAGTTAATAGAAATCACAAACTCCATAACTGAATTAGCACCAAATACCCTAAATTTCCACTACACAGGCATACATACACCATATTCAATACCTAAACATATATGTACATATACTATATACGCACACAGACACACTCGTCTATGGAGACTAGCTAGAGGAAACGTTAAGTGAGAGAAAACGTACTCGGCGTGGTCCATGGGAACCTCTTCCTGCCTGACACCCATTGATAGATTCTCCCTTGTACTCTGAATAAATTAGAGAGAGAGAGAGAGAGGGCGGGGTCGATCGATGCCTCTCCAGTCTGATTGATCGGTAAACCCGTTCGTAAACCCTATTTGGCTATTTCCTTTAAACATGATCGGTCCCGCCGCTCCTGCGGCGTGGATCACTGGATCCTACATTTTTCTCGGGTCGTTCTAATGGGCTTTTCTACGAATCGGGTCAGGCTTTTCCTCGAGCCATATATAATACTATTAATTAATTGTGGAGCCAATTGAGAAATCCCATCAATATTATTTGCAAATTTACATCCCATCAATCATTCCATAACCACCTCGAGAAAAACATCCATTCGTGAAAGTAAATCCAAAATACTAAACCACTCTTTAAAAATGATCAAATCCCTATGATTACTTCTGACACACATCTAAAATAAATCTTCCAAAATCATTCAACGCTCATATTCGTATCTCTAACAAAAATACCAGACCATCTCTATTAAACATCTCAATTTAGATGCTTGTGTGTATTCGGGGAAAATGGGAGATCTTGCTCTCTCTATTGTCTCCAAAACTGTGACGAGAAGAAGATTATGCACGAAATCATGGCTTATCACATGTTTTGGTTCATCAATACATTGGGTTTATTAGATAGCTAACGCTTAATCATTCTCTGAAGTTATTGGATAATTAATGCAGGTGATCAATTGAGTTGGAGCAGCTACTTCAAAATGTCGAGAAGTATACTCTTGCAAGCCACCTCTTATGGGGCTTGTGGGCAAAGGTTTGAGCAGTATTGGCTAACGAGACCAGAACTCATGGGTTCCTTGAAATCGTGCCCTGATGGTGCAACTGATGGTAATGTACTGTTTCATCCTTTGTTATTTCTCCTCCTTAATGCATTGTGTAGATATAGTTCTATTATCTTTCTGTAAAATTTGTGAGGTGTCATGAATTTATATCATGTGATGGAGGATTTTTGGCGAACTATGATAATTTGGGATTGATATGGAGGCCATGATTTTACATTGTTTGCCTGCAGGCCAACCTAGAGGCACCTGAAATCGTGAGGACAAGGAAGTATTGGAATGAAGGGATGAAGCCGGTTTTATTGGAGGAGATTATTGCATGATAATTATAATTTCCTACCATGCCATGATACGAAACAAAAGAGGAGACCTTGCACACTTTTTTTTTTTTTTTTTTGGGGTGTGGAAAGGGTTCGTGTTTGATATTGGATCTTGCCTTTGGGCTTCAATGTATAATTAGGTTTCCATTACGAGAAATGGTAATCCTACCCCCAATGATTAAATTTTATTTTTTTTAATATTAATTTACATATAATTTGATATTTGATTCTTTCGATTTGTGTGTGATTTGACATTTTATTATCATTCTTATCAAAACATATATCAAATTGATAATCACACGTGAATTGAAATAATCATATATAAATTAATATTAAAAAAATAAAATTCAATCATTGGGGGGTGTAATTACCGTTTCTCCTATTTTAATTAATTGATGGAGTGGAAAAACTAATTTTTTGGATGTGAATCGGATATCAAATTACACTAAATAAAGAGAATCATATGTAAATTAATATTAAAAAAATAAAATTCAATTGATATGATTGTGATGGTAAACTTCTCACCTTCGATATGTCAGTGTTGTGTGGGTTCATTCAGACTCTTAAGTTTGGAAAATTACTCTGTAACATTTTCATAAATATTTTTTTTCCTTGTTCGATTAAAAGGCATTAAGTAGTCAATTTTCATGGTCCATACATAAATTTTTGGTAAGTGGTCCATGGCATATGCTAATTAATGAATACAATTATAGTGCACGTTGAAAATGAAGTTTATGTAGCAAGTGACAATGACAATCACATTGCATGTAACAGATCACCCATCCATGATAACGCGAGTTCGAATCATATCCCTCTCCAAACCCCCGTTGCAAAATAAAATGAAGTTTATATAGTACTACCGAAAAATCCAAAATCAAGCAATCATATCATGGACCCAATACTACTGTGTATATAGAAATACAGCCAAAGTACAATTAGGCACAACAGCTCCCAACAACAAACCTATTGCAAGTAAGATGTGTGACAGAAGCTAACTAATGTTTGGTTAAACGTACCTTCTGGTCGCATGAAAAATTTATGCATGTGCAGCTATGACAGTCCGCTTTGGCTCATATGTGATGTTCAAATAAAAAACTTGTATTGTATAATTCTTGATTTAAAAAAACACACACACATGCTCATGTTTAAGTGATGTTCAAATGACAAATTTGTATTGTGTGATTCTCGATTTAATATATATATATATATAGTTGACACTGATAATATATTATTTTTGTGTTTTATTCAGTACATTAATACAACAATAGAACAAACATGGCCAACACTAGATCAAACATGTAATCAACTGAATATTAATTCCTTCAGTGCTTCTTCACAAATTCTGTGATTCCTTGAAGAAGTCCTTCGGTTTGTGCAGCTGTGTTTGGATCAGTATCAATCGCAATCTTGTTGAGGTAAAAACTGTGAGTCATTCCCGGATTTATCAGCAACTCCACATCCTTGTTAGCCTTTTTCATGGCCTCGTAATACTCCATCTCCGTATCCCAAATCAAGTCATTCTCCGCCACACAGAGCAGCACCGCCGGCATCCTCAGACTCTCGAACCCCGCCACCGCCCCTGTGGGTCCCATCGGGCACGTAATATGGTGGTCCTTGGTGGACCCCACCGGCAATGCGAGGCTCAGAAACTTGTCCAGCATGTCTAGTGTCAAAAATGGCGACTGTGGCCTCTCCAATTCGGACCTACTCCGCTCCGCCCGGACGAATCCTGGGTGGATGGGAATCGCTCCGGCTAGCCTCAACGGGTTGAGATTCACGTGACCAGCACGTGCGGCCACTTCGTGCACTATGTTCCCTCCTGAACTATCTCCAATTAAGAACACACGGTTGAAGTCACCATAACTGTTCAGCCACTGCTCGTGCGACTCGCCTTGGGACAACGACTTCAGCCAGAGAAGGGCCGAGTAGCCGTCGTTGATTGAGGCAGGGAGCCGGTCTTCCGGAGCCAACCGGAGAAAAACCGAGACAATTATCGCTTGGCTTAGCTTAGCAAGCCGAGTGTATGTGTTGTAGTACATGTACCAATCGGCTTGGCTAATGCAAAAGCCGCCTCCATGAAAATGGAGAATTATGGGCAATTTTGAACCGTCAATTGGTTCATGCTCCGGTAAATAAACCCGGACACGGAGACTGTCATGGACCGTGACGTCACGAGTGGCGACTCCATTTACAAAGTCGTTGTGTGGAGGGACTGGTTCGGCCATGAATTTGACTTCCGGCGGTCCAGTCCAAGTCCGGTCGACAGAGCCATCGTCGTAGACTCTTAGCCAGCCAGAGACATCGTGAATGATCCTTTTTTGGTTCTGCATGATCACAAATGTTTTTTTAAGAAGAATAAGTACTGAAGAATATTGGTGGTGAGAGGCTGAGGGCTTTGTGTTTGTGTCTGTGCTAAGGGAGACTTGTCTTTATATAGAGTGTAAGAGAGAAAGTTCAAGGAAAATATAATAATAATCAACAGAAAAGACTGAGTAAAAAGTAGTATAATTTCCAAAAAGCTATCACAAAAATACATGAATGATGAATAATAAACCCAAGCTGAGTGATTTGATTATTTTTTTTAGTAACCGATAACGACATCAAACAGATTTATCATTTAAATATATAGTTGATATGGACCTAAACTCAACCCATCAAGACTGTGTACACATAAAATTTTCACCTGACGATAGAGTAAATTGAGTCGAAACACAGCGTGTGACCACAAACAATAATCCAACTCAGAACCTCACGAATTCATTATGTTAATTGGGTATAACAGACTCTCTGGTTGTACTGTTGAACAATGTACATGTGACAAATCGGTGTTTAAAGTTACCATGCAAGTTATTATCAGACATATATGGATGGTCTTTGCAGATTACTGTGAATATTCATTGAACTTATTATGTATACCTCTAAAGAATATAATAATGATTAAACAATTAAGGTCCGCATATGCTCGTCACATCATAAAAATAAAGTATAACCAAGATTACTAAATAAAAAAAAAAAGAAAATATATAAAAACACAGACACTAAAAAGTGCTAAAAAATAGTATAATAATGATTGTTCTCACCACAAATAAACTAAATAAAAAACAAGAAAATACATAAAAACACAAACACTAAAAAAGGCTCAAAAAAAGAGTATAATAATGATTGTTCTCACCACAAATAAAAAAGTAATACAAAAATACAAAGACTAAAAAGGCGTTCTAAAGAAAAGAATATAATAATGATTGTTCACACCACAAATAAAAAAGTAATACAATCTATGCAGAATGATAAAGTCATAAGTATGAACATAGCAAATGAGCCATTGGTTGAGTGGCAATGACTTTGCATGTCCCTGACTGAGGTCATGGGTTCTAGTCTCACCTCCTCCGAATATTTACAAGGAGGTGTGTGGGCTTCGTCTGCCCCTATGTGGGCTTGATAGTCTGCCCCTGCGTGGGCTTGATTTGTGCCTCCTGCGTGGGGCTTGTTGACACCTGTACTTTAAGAGGCTTGATCTGGTGGTGTGTCGTATATTGTGTTTGTACTTGTACTCAAAAAAAAAAAAAAAAAAGTATGAACATATACACGACATGCTTTCTTTCTTCTTCTTCTTTTTTTGTTTGACTTTAAGAGTTGTTTGTATTAATTCACCAAATAAATTAAACAATTAAGATCTGTATGCACTCGTATCATTATAAAATTAAAATACAATCAAGAGAACTAAACCAAAAACAATAAAATATATAAAAACGCAAACACTAAAAAATTCCTCATCAACACTTCCGAACGACGCCATATTAAAGTGGAGTCCACCGGTTTACACACTACATGCCTAGTTTTAGGATGTGTGAATGTGTTTTTTTTAATGTGAGTGGTGTTAGGTTTTTTTTTTTTTTAAATGTGAATAATGTTTTGGTAGTGGGTAATTGCATGTACATGTTCTTCTGGTGACTTTTTGACTAATGAGAAAACGAAGGAGTCAATTTAAGTGCAGTACGCAATGCAACGCAGCCTCAGACACTCATACCCACCATGAATTTGTCTGGAAGCGAAAGCGAATTTGGATGGAAAATGGTTAGAATGGGCATGTGGCCAAATTCAATGGCTGAAGACTAGACACCACCACAATAGACAATTCATGTCGTTCAAAAGTTAATGGAAAAAAATGAGTACGGGCCCCATTCCCGGCCCACTAAATCAATCATAGCCTTTTTTTATTCTCTCTTTTTTTTTTTTTTTACCTTGATGTCAACTAATTTTTTTATTTTAAAGTAAATTCTGTTACAATGGCATTAATCTATTAATCTATATCTATATATATATATATATATATAATACTTAAGATCTAAAAAGGTTTAAACTAAATTTTTTACTAAAAGAAATATGCATGTAATATTAAATTTAATTTTTTATTATTCATGTCCTTCAAAAGTAGGTCAATTTTGGACCTTACTCAATGTGGGCCCATTCCCGGCCCACTAAATCAGTCGCAGCCTATTGTTATTCCATTTTTTTTTTTTACTTTGAAGTGAACTAATCTTTTTTTGTTAAAAGTAAATTTTGTTGCAATAGAATTAATCTATATATAATACTTAAAATCTAAAAGGTTTTACTAAAAGAAATATTAATATAATATTTGTATTTTTTTTGACACCTAGGCATATTGTGGGATATCCTAACTAGTTAATTAAAATTGGGATTAATTAAAGTGGGTAGAAGAAGCCATGGAAAGCAACTCCAGTACAATTGTTTAGGAAGTTGAAGCAAATTAATTTATTTATGAGTCTTTTGGAGTCAATTCAACACCAAACATCATGTAAGGGGAAAGCACTTTGTTTGTAGTCGGATAGTGCTGTGGTCAGGGATTCCTTGACAAATAATACTAAAGGCAATTCATCATGAATTTCCCATGAAGTTTCCTTTAAAAATAGTGTTTGACACCCATAAAAGATAGTTAGGTTGATAATCGATTAGGTTAGACATATATGTGTCAAATGTTATGGTTTGATTGACAATCGATTGGGTTAAACATATGTGTACCCAATGTTCAATTCCAACCACAAGTATACTCTGAACTACTTTTTTTTATAAAAAAGTAGTGTTTGAGTGTTTGGAGAAGATTAGTAATTTCAAATTGGCAAAGTGGAAGGAAATGCATGATACAATAATATACAATTTTGAGTAGTATTTGAATGGTTTATTTAATGTGCTGCTGATTTTACCTTGTCAATGTGTGAATGGGCTTGAGAAGGTTAATATATTCTCGATCTTTGAGTACCTAGAATAAGAATTGGTCAGTAGGTTCAACAATCACCGTGGATGATCGAGAATACTCTGACGCTTAAGTCAAGTCTCTCATCTCAAGTGATAGTAAAATAACATCTTGTACCTTGTATCCCACAGTGTGCTTTTTTAGGATTCTGGTGATCCTCCTTGATTTAAAGGATTGATTGTGCCTCCACAATGATAGCTGATTATGTAGTCTGGGCCTATTGTAATATGGACAAAAGCCCATTATGAGCATCAAAGGAAGCGAGATGTCACCGATGCATGGGCCCATATGGGCAAGTACTTTTGGGCTTTTATAAAGCCATTATGAACATCAATTAAAACGGCCCATTTTATATGGACACGCTCATTAGTCATTACTTTGTAGGAGTAAAAGCCCATTAAGGTAACACACTACTAGAATATGCTGGAATAAATTTGCATGCGGTGATCTTCTTGAAAGGTTCTCTATTATTAAAGTCCGAAAGTTTGGGGCTCCTAGAATATGATGCTATTGGAGTTTTCTATTTGCTTGTATCGAAATGCCCGATAAATTGAAATTTTCCTATCGGGCCAGGTCATCTCGAGGTAAACGGATCATTTATGATGAAGAGGATGAAGTTCAAGGGAATTATTCGGAATTTTTACAGAATAAAACCACGCAGTACAAATACGAGATAAATTTTTTAAGGAACAAAGGCTTTTTTCAAATAAGCTTTGTTTCACCTTTTGCGAATTTTGGTTGACTACTTTGTACGGGCGACCTGGCAGGTACTAATTCTTCTATTGGACACGATCCTTTGTGTAATTAGACAGATTTATTGTTTTTCTTATGAGTGATGGTAGATCTCTTTCTCATTAACGTTTTCTTCCCCTATTTTTTTTTCCACTAATTTTATGGAAAGATAATAAGAAATCAACCGTTTTCAACAGAACAACACGAATAGACCATCGACAGAGAGATAGTAAATCTACCAGCGAGAGGGATGTCACAACAACCAAGAGAGGTGAACAATAGCGACAAAAATGGAGAGATTTCAGTATGAGAGGCAACTTTTGAGTGAATGTGTGATTTATTTTAGGGTTAAATTGTTTTTGAGTTTCAATTTTTACTTTTTAGTTATAAATTATATTACATGTCACCTTTGTTCCACGTCATCAAAATCCATGTCATCAAAAAACGTTGACATGTGGTAGAAATTTGACAGGTCAGCAATTTCTAACAGAAATTGACTGAAATTTTACTGAAATGATCTATTTGTCTAAATTTGAAACATTTAGTGACCTAATTTGAACATTTTTGACCCAATTACAAATGTCCCTATCTTTTTAATGACTTATCCGTACTTAACTCGTATAATCACTAGACTAATGTCAAGTTCCTAAAATATTGCATGACCTATGTTTCGAACCCTTAAACTCTTAATTCTAAACACTAATTCTTAACTCCTAAACTATAATATGTCATTTTCAAACAAATAAAACCACGATGTAACATGATTTAGAGGGAGAATTATAGTGAATTGTAACTAAAAATTGGACCCAAACAAGCCTTTGAAGACCTTCAGAGTCACGTGCTGACACGTGCCCAAGTTCGGCCCCTCCGTGGCGCTATCAGAGCGGTGCCGGTGCATGTGAGAGAGCGCATAGATACCCTAGTATTTGAAACTCCAAAATCTATACACTCATTTCACTGCCATTCTCTTCCGCTTCTGAATCGAAACACTCTACTTCTTCGGGATTTTGCAGCGAAGAAATGGCCACCACACTCGGAGGAGTTCACGAATCCGAAGGAGTACAGAATAGTGCTGAGATCGACGGCCTCGCTCGCTTCGCCGTCGAAGAGCATAACAAGAAAGAGGTTTTTCGTTTTTTCTTTTCCGATTAGTTGTTCGATTTATGGTTAAACATGAAGTGATCGATTTATTTTGTTTTTAGAATGCGATCTTGGAGTTCGCGAGGGTTGTGAAGGCGAAGGAACAAGTTGTGGCCGGAACACTGCATCATCTGACCATCGAGGCGATCGAAGCAGGGAAGAAGAAGCTGTACGAGGCGACGGTATGGGTGAAGCCGTGGTTAAACTTCAAGGAATTGCAGGAATTCAAGCACGCCGGCGATGCCTCCTCTTCGTTCACCCCCTCCGATCTTGGTGCTAAGAAAGGTAGATACAATTTCACCGATTTTCCCCTTTTTTTGGCGTGAAATTTGAATCTCTGTTACTTCATCTGCAAAATTGTTATCGTGAAATTGAGAGATTGATTGAATCAGGTGATCATGGTCCTGGATGGAAAGAGGTACCAGTTCATGATCCCCAGGTCCAAGATGCAGCAAATCATGCAGTGAAGACAATCCAGCAGAGGTCGAACTCGCTGTTCCCTTATGAACTTCAAGAGGTTGTTCATGCAAAGGCTGAGGTATGTGCTCTGCCAAGCTTGTTCTGCCCTTTCCAGTTCAGTTTACTACATATTTGGGTCTCGTCACCCTAAATTCAGTGGCTTTTCTGCATGCACAGGTGGTTGAGAATTCTGTGAAATATGAGATGCTGTTGAAGGTGAAGAGGGGAGACAAAGAAGAGAAATACAATGTTGAGGTGAACCAGAACAATGAAGGTGGACTCCATCTTAACCAGATGGAGCCTCACCACTCCTAGACCTCTGTTTTTAGGCTATTTAGCCGTGTGTAATGAGACAATGTGTTGTGTTTGGTAAATAATTTGCAGCTGAACTTGTGATTTCTTAACGCTAAAACCATCAAACAACCCACCAATGGAGAGGTGTAGTCCTCCACAATGAGGGAAATGGAACTAAACTGAACCACGAACAAAATAGTCCTACTGGTCAAAGCTACCTTCTTCCATGGCAGAAGCCCATCTTCTCTTCATGGTGACTGTCTACCATGTTAGGCATCAAATCTCAAGGCATCACGGTTGGCATTATGAACATAACTTAAAAGCATATGCATTTTCATAATCATTGGACTTGATTTTTCAACTGATAAACCAAGATCACAGACAGAGACGAAATAAGAGCAACTCAATATGTGAGGCTAGCAACCTTCCTACATTGAGCTGTGAAATTACACAAACTGATGTTACAAGATAGTTATAGCAATCTACCCTTCAGAAAGGTTGTTAGCAAAAGTTATTATGAACATATAGTAACAAATGCAGGGCACTAAAATAGAAAATAAAATCTAACATAAGAGCATTTCTACTGCCTATGAGGTGCCAATTTTTTGTGCTTCTTACACTGGTAATTACTCCCTACCGTATGAACCAGGGAAAAAAATCCAGTTACCTACAAAGTCTCCATCAAATGGTCGATCACTCTTCTACTTCTTCTTCGTCATAGTCGTCCTCGTCCTCATCCAACCGCTTGCTAATCTTAGCAAGCTGAAGAGGATCAATGGCCATCTTGTCCATTTCTGGAAGAGACCAACCAGGATACTCTTCATGTTTGAGTCCGGTAGTTGGCTCTGCCGATGACGCATTGCCTGCTGCTGCTGCAGCAGCAGCTTTTGCGTTCTCGTTCTCATTTACATCGGCATTCAGGTCAAAGTTCAATGGTGCTGGACCAGCAACATCAGCTCCCACTTTATTTTCTTTCACAGGTTCCTTCAACTCAGGACCATTATCTACCAAACCTCCGGGACTCAAATTGTTTTTCATGCTCTCCTGAGGAGCTGCACACGACTCCAATTCCATCTCACGATGAGAGGATTCTCTTTCTATGTTGCGAGCACCTCGTCCTCGACCTCTCCCTCGGCCCCGGCCTCTCCCTCTGCCACTGCTGCCAGCCTGGCTCACCTCATGCTGCAGGAAGTGAGAAGAAATTAGCTTCTCTAGTAGCACTTCAAAGTTCAAACATTCCAAAATTTAAATCGTAGACATGCTTCATGCACAATGGAAACAATAACTACAATTCTACAAAGTCTACTTTATTTCTATATTAGGATGGGTTTCTTTGAAAATAAAAATATCATTGAAAATGGATTAAAGTAGGACATCCCCAAAACCGATGTCTTAAAATAACCTAGACATCAGAATACTCAACCAAATGATGATTGAGAAAACTCTCTCTTACCATCCTGCTTTTCTTTGACTCTTCGTCACTGTCATTGCACTCATCCCCGGTAGCCTTCCTGGCAGCATTACGCATGTAATTTCCCAATGTCAATTGCACGGGTGGAAAAGCCAAAAAAATAAAGAAAAGGCAACCATAATCACCATACCTTCTCTTGGACACACTTCTATCGTCAGCAGGAGCATCAGAATGGCCATGACCATGACCATAGTCGGGAACCTTGCTGACAATGTCCCTCAGAAAATCGAACACATTGTAGCTCTGTACACAATGCTTTCTGCAATGTACATGGAGTTGGTAAGAATTTTTTCACTAACTCAACTGTCTAGTGGGAGCACCAAGGTGGCATAATATAATTCAACAAACAAAGAAAAGAAATTGTCATCACAAAGAATATGACATTGATAGCAAAAGGAAACGATGGGATCACATACAGTGCGATAGTGTTAAGCCCCTAATCATAGTCCAACATTCATCTAGCCAAAACACACATCAATGATTTATGGTTGTAAGTTGTAAGACTCATCAAGAAGAAAGCTGTACATCATCAAATAACAGCATCGTCCTAGCCAACAGCAAATCTAAATAAACAATATTTAGTCCAGCCAGCTTTCTCCTATACTTGGCCTAGAAATAGGTCAACAGACTCATTAATTTGATAAGCCTAAAATAGGCACTTAAGATGCAAATATTAAAAAATATGTAACCATGGTAATCCTTGTTTATGCCATATGGTGTCCACGAAATGAAAGTCACTCAACAACCATATGATTGTGGTCTCCAAGACAATATTCCATGGCAGAAAGTATTATCATAAAAGATCTTAGTAAATGAATTTTATAACAAGAAATTTAATTTACCAAAATTGCACCAATTCCGGAATGATAATCACAATTAATCGTGGGATCATAAATCCACACGACAAATTGAATTAAAGGTCCAAGGATTAAGAGCCGATGTCCTCATACCAAGGTGAGAGAGAGAAAAAAGATAGTTACACACCTCCAACACATTAATTATACAATTTCCCTATTTCACAATAGTAAATTACAGAAAGGGGTTACTGTCCATTGGAAAAATACCCTCCAAGCAACTAATTTCAAGAACCTCTAAACATCACAGAAAATTCAAGTCATAGTGACAAGCTACAAAAATCCTTACCTCTCCATTTGGTACTAATGCATTTCAGATAGTAGAAACACACATTAACTGGGAACCTAGACATTATGCAGAGAAAATTAGTCACTTACAAATGCAATGAACTCATAGTCTTTGCTCCTCTCTGGAGAGTTATCTCATATGTACGGTCACAAAGGTCTTGTAAAAACAGTTCCAATGCTTTAGCTGCAATAAATTAGAGGAGGACCATGAGCATCTGAAGACTGAGAGTATATAATATAAAAACTATAAAAAAAACTTTTAACTCACAAACTAAAACAGGCACAGCCAGTGCTATCTTCCCAACATCCTCATCAGCTTGCATTATCTTTTTTATGCGAGCCTGCCAGCATTATATAACACAGTTTTAGAAGTACCGAACCATTTGAAAGACAAAATATTTGGCATATAAAAGAAAAACAGGAGGGAAGCAATGGAACACTAACTTTTCAAGGATTTCCATTCATGACAAATATAGCACAGTTAGTGTAGGATAGGATCTCCGACGACACTACTTGAAGATCTAGGAGTGAGTCAAAATAGTAAATGCAGTACACTAGTATAGAACTAGGTTAATTAGAAAACTAGAGCTCTTGGAGAAAATAATCCCGCTCCTCCATTCGTAAAAATTTACTGCAATACTAGCTTTTAGGTATGCAATATCATTGTGCTCTTCCTTTCTATATCTTGAAAGAACTCTCTTACTGCGCTTTGGCATACTTCCCACATGTTAAAACTGACGTTTACCTTGTAGCCATTTTGAATGCATTTATCACTTTCTTTCTTTGGAGCAGAAAAAAAAGGAAACATATATATAGGGGCATGCAAGGAGGAGTTTGGAAAATTGGTTCCAACAAGCCGCTTTCATCATTGTTTAAAGGAGTTCTTTTGGAAGGACATTTGGTGAAGAACCAACAAAGCTACAATTTCTCAATCTCTATGTTATAGGGAGTTAAACCGACAAAGATATTTGATTGAGGGACAATTTTCAAGTAAGGGTGGTGGAATAACGATTTGGAACAGTCAATTAGCCAGGGTGGATTACATTCAATTTTCTTTAGCACAAATGACACAGGAGCTAAAGAGGACTCGAAAGAGCAAATTCAAATATCTACGCAATGTAGATTCATGGCCTATCCGCAAGCTTATAGTTCATAAACTAGCTAGGATTTTCTTAATTTTATGTTTTCCTAAGTTAATTTACTATTGGGTCAGTTTTTAATAAGTTTCCTTTAATTTTCATTTTAGGGACATTATCAAAAAATTTAGGTATGCTAGAATTTCAAATTTATTATTAGTAATTTGTTCTACCAGTTTTTTATTAGGTTATTTTCCAAAGTCAAGTCATAGTTATAATTGGAGTCTTATTAGTTTATTTTTTAAGTTCCTAGTGTTGTTTGAAAGGCGTTTTTTATAGAATTAGGATCAGTAAGAGTTTACATATATGTGGATGTAATCTCACAAGAATGATGATGATCATAAATGAATAATATTGAGATTACTTTCAAGCAACAGTCTTGCTTTTCGATTGTGTCATGCAATCCTCCTTCGTTGTGATGCCAAGAAACCCTAGGTGTGATTCAGTTAGGTTATCTTTCTTTTGTTATCTTGTTTCACAATTTTCCCTGCGAACTCATATCTGATCCAATTGTTTTAAAGCTCCAATTTCAAGTTCTCTTAAGCCCTAATCATCCAAACCGTTGATTTAACCCTAACTGCTTAAAATCCCTCACAAGAACCCTTTAATTCGAGGTTAGCGAAAGTTGTCCTGTGTCAACAATCTTCAAGGTTCACCCACAATAACCTTAAACGCTGCCTGAAACGGAAGGAGGGAAATTTTGAACTGAAAAACTATTGCAAGATGATTGACTGTAAGTTGTAACCCCAAAAAAAAATTGTGTTATGACCAATCAGGTGGCTTAGGTAGACACCAATTCACTCGAAAAGGAATAGGGAAGATGAGGGTTTCAAGTAAGGGCCTTTTTCTTCCTCTTCAAAAGGGTTGACAGGTGAAGACCTTAGCGCGTTGTTATGGATTTGTGGAAAATATCAACATATTTGAAGTCACTCTTTCCCTCAAAAAAACAACATTAGTACAAAATATAATCAAAGCACATCCCAGCAAACAACTGATACCCAATGTCAAAATTAAAGTCATCAAGTTTTCATAAAGCAAACAACTGCATAAGGATGCCAGGGTGGAGGTCAGGTCCAGGAAGTCTACATATAAGCAGCTTCACACTAGATGTTTCTAGGGTTTGATCATATGTTGTCGTGAAGCAAATTTAACACTACGCCAACCATCGTTGGCCTTTAGAAGTGCTCTGTCCTGACACTTATTGAACTTATCAGATCATAGATGATAGATAACCATTAATACCCAGAAGTAGCCACACACGGAACTCAAACTGACAGCCTGAAGGGAATAATCCCTCCGGCCGAATCACTGAGCAAAGCTGTATGCGATTATAACAAGAAGTATAACTCCAAGAAACAAAGTCAATTCCTACCCAAAAAGACAAAAACAGACGAACCCATCGACTGCTTTGAGTACTAAATCAGTTCACCCAAAAAATTTGAAGTAAAAAAAAAAAAACAACTCAGATCACATGCCCCACAAAACCCAGAAGATAAGATACCCACAGAGATTTCAAATCTAATCGAAACAACATAAAAAGAAGCAAACAGAGTCAGCAATCGAAAGCAGAGAACCCAAATTAATTCCAATCACTCAACAATTTCTCTTTCCTAGTATTTTTCTAGCATACCAAACAGGTCAAAATTGAACATTGCCGGCAGAGAAAAAGATAAGAGGGAGAAGGACTTACAGCTGGGAATCTTGTATCGAGCTTCTTCCTCATGGTGTCAGATTTGGAGCATTAAATTAAACCAAAAAGGCCAAAACGTGAACTGATTAATGGTATTCTTCTCAAACCCAAACCATTTCTCTCATGATTGGATTTCCGTCGCAGAAAATCTACACGAAAATCATTTCCAGATCCGAAAGTATTACCATCATTTCTGAACGCTCAGAGTTTCTTCGTTTCCAATTGGAATATCAATCCGTACATATTTAATAAAAGCAAAAATAAAATAAAAAAAAAATATATAAATAAATAAATACAATGCTCCTGTACCGTAACGGAGTTGTAAAGCACAAATTTGACAGTCCAATGAAAAACGATCACGTGTGGTCAAGAGAGTCTTTCCCTTGAAATTTAAAGATCAAACCGATGCCTTTCAGTAATTATAGCGTTTCGATATTCTTTCTTTTTTTAAAAAAACTTTCTTTGATATTCGTCTTCCTCTTATTTTCTTTTTATTTTATTAAATCAATTCAATTTTTTTTATTTACATTTAAATTCTTTTGTGATTAACATTTTTTATTTATTTATCGGTCGAAGCTTTTGGCGGAATCGCTGGATTCCGTTGTAGCAACTCAGTGAGTAGAGAGGCCTGTTTGGCTCGGTGTATATGGCAAGATTAGCAGGTTTTAGCTCGTGGTGTCCTTCTACTCGCATGACCACTACCACTCAACAGCAGACTTGGGGTTTCCTGCTGTGTTTCTCCTTCTAAGTCCTCCATAACCAGTACCAGAGCCAAGACTTTGTCGCAGATTCTGGATTCTGGCGTCATCGCTTGCCACCGAGCGAAAAAGTAACATCTTTCCCTCCCTCTCTCTCTCTGTGTACATTTTTGGCTGAATTATTTGTCCTTGTAATTTGCCAAAGCTTAAAGTTTGATGTTTCTGTGATTAACTTGCCATGATATATTGATATGCTTCTGTAAATGGATAAAGAGTTACATACAGTATATCATTATCAAGTGTCTGGTATCTTTACTAGTAATAGTGTTTTTTTGCACTACCTTGGTGCCCTTTAATGAAATTTCCTTTCTAATCAAGAGAAGATAAATGATTTGTTATTTGAAATAAATTTCATCGTAGTAGCAATAAATAAATGTGGCTTTCATAGTTTTCATTTTCATGTAGTCCGGAGCTTGCAATGGAGGCCGCTAGCACTGCAATCAGGGGTGGCATTTCAGTTGTGAGTTTTGTTATAAATGTCTTTGGTCTTTGTCAGGTTGCAAGTAGGAACTCCAGTGCGTTTATATTCTCTGATTCTTGGGGCTTAGTGCAGTGTTCCTCTGTCTTGTTAATCTAACATCAAAATAGGTTATGGATCTGTCTTGTCTTGTTAAATGTGGCTCACATAGTTTTCATTTTCATGTAGTGCAGAGCTCGAAATGGAAGCCGCTAGCACTGCAATCAGGGGTGGCATTTCAGTTGTGAGTTTTGTTATAGATATCTTTGTCTTTGTCAGGTTGCAAGTAGGAACTCCAGTGCGTTTATATTCTCTGATTCTTGGGGCTTAGTGCAGTGTCCCTCTGTATGTTAATCTAACATCAAAATAGGTATAGATCTCTTTTGTGACTGTTTTGATGTTGCAATAAATAACATCAGTTGGTTATCTTCAGCTGCACCATTTGAAACTATCAAAAGTATTCTCATTTCCTGGTTGAATACTCTAATCTCTAAATTATGTTGTTCTAAATCCCCACCGCCTGCTATTACACTTTTGGCTATATCCAAGGAACTCCTTTGATTAGGAAGGTCAAGAAAACTCTGGTATTGTAGTTCGGAATTTTTCTACTCGGCCATTTTGAATTTGGGAGATGTACCTAGACAATTTTCTTCATGTCCAAGTTGAGTTCATAATTTATGATTTCATGTTTTGATTAGTGTACTTTCTCTTGACATGTAGGTGGAGATTGTCAGGTCCACCCCCGGTGTTTTTCAAGTTTTCTTCATATATGACTATTTCAGTTGTCGCTTGCTGTATCTGGCCAGTCAGCTTAGGAACTTATTTTCTTGCTCTCTCTTTCTTTACAGGTTTTATCCCAGCTAGTGCAGGACCATCCTACTGTGGCATTTGGAGTAACTTTCTTTCTAGTTTTTCACGTACATTTGTGGCCTGAATGATACTTGGGCATATAGGTAAGTTGTGTATGGTGTATCCGCGAACACTTATCTTTTCTTCTTTTCCTCTGTTTTTTCCCCATTCGCGTAAGATACTTGGGCTGTGCTTTCCTCTCTACTGAAATATGCAATCTTATGTATTAGACGAACAATTCATATTAAACCATGTACATGTTTTTGTGAAATTGTGAATGAAACTAAAGCAAATATAGTTGCAGATATTGAATTTGGATCGGCTTTTATCAACCTTGATCTTGAAAAATAGATACTTGATTTTTTTGAAATGCAGAGTGCAAGAAAATCTGAATTAATTCGAGTTTGGAATTCCAAACTCTTAAGAGAATAATTCCACTTTCCGGAAATTAGAGGCAAATGACTACATTGAAGTTAATCAAAACTTTCAATAACGTATTGATGTGCTCTAATGTACATAATGATCAATAATTGCAGGTTAGGAGCTAACATTCAATCATTATCAACCAGTTTGTATCCAAAAGTTGCATCCTCACAGTGCTTCACATGATCAGGATCACTGGTTTCAGCATCAAGATTGACATGAGGCTTGCAGTCGTTAAAGGGAGGAAAAACAAAGCGGTTACCAACTTTGTACTTTGCCTGGCAGTCATGAATGGGTGGAAAATGGAAGCAAGGCTCCATTGACAAGGCTTGACGGCAAGGAGGATCATGCTTCACTCTACTATCTGTTGTATACAGCATCCACGGCTTCAGACCTCCAAGTGATTGAGCTATGTACCCAAAAGTCGACCATGAGCTGGTCAGCAATACATCGCACAAGCTGAGAAGGTTCATTTCTGCCCATGCTTTCACATTGTGCATGTTATTCCCAAATTGTTGATACTCTTCATGGCTTGGCTGGTAAACTCCAATCACATCTCCTGTAACTGTTGGTCTTGACCAGTACCTACTCCTGATATTCTCGTAGTACTGAGGGAACAGAGATGCTATCAGAACAGCTTTTGTGCTGTTCTGGTTCCTGACTGTAGGAACCATAGAAGAATTTTGAGTCTCCATGATATCTGGCAGAATCTTTTCCCTTGAAAAGCAGGTTAAGATTTCATCCATAATATTTTGAGGTGGATTACCTTTTGTATCAACAACTCTGATTTGGACCCCAATCCTCTCATCTGCCTTGGCCAGGTAAGCATCATAGAACCTGGTAATTAGACCCCAAGCCTCGTTTGAGGGAAGGAAAAGATAGCGACCCAGATGGTGAAAAACTGTATCTTTGCGAGGGAACAATTTGTCTAGTTCCTGCCTGAAAGTTTTCATCAAGAAAAAATAAGGGGCATAATATTCATCAGACTTCAAAATCAACCAAGGAACTTTTGTCAGAAAAGCTTGATGTTCATCCTGGTAGAAAACCTTGTCCTGATCTTCGTAATCGAAAGAAATGTAATGATATAGATGTGTTGGAGGTGGCTCTGTCGAAGTGTTTATCATGTTGTTCATTACCATGTTCCCATATTTATATCGATAGACCTTATTGAACTTCTTCAGTTCATTATTGAAAGGATTGTCCATGGGCAGAAACCATGTTGAATTTGGAAAAGGCTCGCAGAACAAATCGGCCATGTCAATGTCAGTCACATGCTGGAGAAGCAGTACTCGGTTTGTGAGAAGAGCATAAAGAAATGATGAAGCAATTGCTATCATCCTATTTCCCAGTCCATTTGAAGGAGTCCAGACAACATACTTACAGTCTGAGCTATTGCCAATGTGACCAGAGTGAACTTGTTGGAGGGACTTATTGTAGGATTCAGTATAAGGTCCACAGCGTTTGTGAAGTTGTTCATAGTTTCTTAATCTGGAAATGAGACCGCTGGAAGGCTTATAAGAACTTTTTCGGTACCGGAAGTACTGATACCTGCTTAAGCAAGACTGTTCATCCAACCCAGGAGCCAGAAGTCCTCCAAGAAGTTTGTTACTTGGACTGCTGGTTGTCTGGGCGGGCTTATTTACTGAACCTGTACATATTTAGAAGAGAAAAAAGGCTCTAAGTGCAGTTGAAGTAGCTACTCGGCTCACCATATTTGGCACAAGTAATCAGGTTGAGTTACAGCCCTGAGGGGATTTTAGTGGTCTTGCCACTACAGGTATGTGTAGTGGGTGTTTTTAACTGTTGTACTTATGGAGCAAGAGGTTTTCATTTTCTATCTAAAGCATATGGAAATGATCAATAGAATTATTCTCTTGCAGAGACCTATTTAGAAGTCTCTGCCATGTTGAGTTGCACATTGGCTTTCCAATTTTGGCTCAGCTCGTCACAAATATGAAGGTTCACATGAAAGGTAATTTGAAGTCATGGATTCCAATTGAGCAAATGCATTAGAATTTGTTTGAAACAATCATGCAGACAAACTTGAATAGAAAATGAAGCTATGTATATGGACATGTTTGTAAAATGGTTAATCCTACCTTGTGTACATGGTGCAGCATCTTGATTACCTACTCCTCCGAGCTTCAGTTTACCAAATGCTCCAACAATATCAATCGTCGAGTTTCGATGAACCACCAAGATCATCAACAGAGGAATGAAAACTACAAGAGAAGCTATGGTGAATCTCATCGTCTCTTCACGCCTTCAAGGTAGTCTTCCTAATTCCTTGTAGACCACCATAGCCAAACTAATTAATAATATTGTTTCCCAAAAAGAAAACCTTCAGTTTCAAGCTAACTTCACGAGGTTCCTCAATTCAAGCAACCTTGCTTCACAGTTTTTAGGCAATTAAAATGTTGGTTAGTGTAAATACATGTGAATACACACATGTTAGCACAAGAAACTATGTTAGTTGATATAATTTATCAACTATATATACATGTAACTGCTTAAGCAAGTCACATTGTTTGACATATATTTATTTTCATCAATTGGATCTTGGAAAATTACTGTTTGACTTATGGATACACAGATTTTGATGATAACATGTTGAACCGTTGAAGTCCATCGAAATCTTGAATTTTATATTGATGTGCTCAAATGTACACTAAATCAACCAGTGAAGCTAGATGCTATTGATGAACCAGTTTGTATCCAAAGGTTTAATCCTCACAGTGCTGCACATGACCAGGATCACTGGTACTGGCATAAGGATTGACATGAGTTTTTGCATTCATTAAATGCAGGGAAAGCGATCTGGTTGTCGCGCAAAAACTTTGCCTGGCAGCCAAGAATGGGAGAAAATGGAAAGCAAGGCTCCATTGATAAGGCTCAAAGACATGGCCGATCATGCTTTACTGGACTATCAGTTGTATAAGAATCCATGGCTTCAAATAACTTGTCACCAACACATCACACAAGCTACGTAGATTCATTTCAGCCCAAGCTTTCACATTGTGCATATTATTCCCAAATTGTTACTCTCTTCGAAAAACAAAAAAAAAAAAAAACTTCAAACACAGCCCAAGTGTGATTAGGGTTTGTTTATGCACCAACTAGGAGAGATGATAGAGATCAATTTTGTTGATCCTTCGTAGATTTATAGAATGAAACGGCAATACTAATCACCGACCTCACTGCTCCATTAGAAGGAACGGGGTGGAAGACCGAATGGATTTAATAATCTTTAGCATCAAATAATAAAATGTTTTCCACCCCAAACTCCAAAGTAGGTCAGACAAAATCCCCAAGAATATGTTTTCCTGACAAGTAAACAATAAGTTGCTGACCAGTTGTGAATCCGAATGGATTTCCACCACTCAGCGCTGGTTCAGTTGGTCACACACAAATCCTCACCATCGCTCTCTTATCCCTGACAAGCATTGCCTTGAGGTCTAGTTTGGGAAGATTAGACTCGGGCCACAGAACATGTTCTTGGTACCAGAGTTCTTCCAATCCCAGCAGCACACAGGGCCTCACCCCATTCCCGTTCAAAGTACTCATTCACAAAACTCAAAGTACTCATTCACAATCCTTTTCTGCACCTCAGCGTAATGCAAGCGGGCTTCTTCCAGAGCTTTCTATCCGACTTCACTAAGGCAGGCTTCTAAAGTTTTCTTCCGCTCCAAAAGCTCATGTTTGGCTGCTTCTCTTCCTTTCAGCCTCTTCAGCCCGGGCCTCCAGCCCCTAAGCCATTTTTACAGCCCTCACAGCATGATGATAAATTGATAATTGGCAGCATCTGAAGCCTCAGTCAGAGAGGTTTTTAAAACCTGGTTGATCGGGGATCAATGAGTCCTCCCAAATCCTTGTTGTTGATCCTGTTCAGATTCGTGCCCCATGCTATAAAATATGCCTGGAATATACTGTATTTTTCCAAAAAAAGTACATATAATCCAAAACTTAAACCATATAAAGTCCATGACTATCTCAGAGGATTGACCATGCTGCCCACGCAATCTTCTAAAGCAAAACTTAAGTTCAAACAATTCTTTTAACTAGGTCTTATAACAAAACACAATAGCCACTTCAAATCATTATAGCCTTTTCTGTTTTACAAATATTCATAAGATTTGTATCACAAACATAAATTTCAGAGAAAAATGCCCAAAACAAAAAGACTAAGGTAGTATTGAATTATAATCTAAATTGAAGACAACCTAACTGCATTGATTCACACAGATAATTAAGACGTTCTTCAGCTCAAACTGGTAACTGGTAACTGGTAAGTTTAGACCATTGGTTGTCACTTTGTGTCTAAGGGGTACCACCAAATATTGGTATGCTACAAGTCTAAACCAGTAAGTGATATTACACTGGCATAAGAATTGCCATCTCATTGGCCTTTTTGACAACACTATTCTAATTTAGGAAATATCGATATTGACAATGTGCCAGCCTCATCTACTGGGTCATATATGTCTTCCAATGTAACCACTAACCAGCAGTAAGGTCATTGACTCATTGGTATTTAAAAATAAAACTTTTACTGGTAAAAGACTGGATATCTAACATCTAAGAAAGAGAAGTTGCACAGTTACAGCTTACTCCAACAAGGCAACAACCAATCCCCTGCTACAAACCATTTGTGTCACATACAACCACAACCACAAGCACAAGACAAGCATAATCTGGCAAGCAAGCAATTGCCAGAGTCTGTTCTCTATACACTGATCAAAAATAAATATTTCTCTTCGATTTCAGATAAATAACAAAACACCAGAGAAATCTATCACAATTTGGTGAAAACCCAAGAGAGATAGGCTAAGGCTAATCAAAATAATAACAAAAATTAAAATAGTTCCAGCAGTGGTTACTAATTTGGCATGAGATCAAGAAGAATGCAAGATGCTATATAATCACCAACTCAGAAGACCAACAATATCACGGAAAAGTCAATTGTACAATGGATAAGTAAAAGCAGCTATTCTTAATCAAATGCTTTGATTTATACAGCTGCAATTGTTGCCAGAGAAAAAAAATTATGATCTTCTATCAAATTCACAAGAGAGTGTTGTCACCCAAAAGATGAGCCCCAACACCTCAATTTACATCACTAGCCTATGATTCCCATAAATGGATAGCATCTCCTCTATAATGATACAAAATGTATGAAGAGGAGCAAGAGCTCTAAAATATGATAGCATAGAAGTGACATTGGCAAGGATTGAAAAGAATCTAACCTCAAACAATATCATGACCATATAACTCTACAGTTCACTTTCAAATTGAGCTGCATTCTTTCAACTTTCATGTAGCATAATTGGAAGCCCTAGCAGCCATACCAGCAACCTGAGCCTGCATCTGAGTAGCCCTGACTTTGGCCGCAGTTGCACGGTGAAAGAACTGTTCCCTCGACAACAACCTCACATTCCTCAAGTACTGATCAAATGGCATCACCCCTTCCTGCACGGCCTTATCCAAAGAGTACACAACATCCTCAATAGCCAAATCCGCAGAAGTGCATTCCAAAATCTGCTTAGACAGCACATCAGTGCACTCAATAGCATTGTCCACATCTAAAATGGGAGCATTCTTGACCTTCCCTTCACTCTCCCTCACCCATCCCTCCAAAACGTCGATGTTCATCAACACAACCTGCAATTGCGCCTCTAATCCTTCCTTTTCATCTTGCATCCCCTTCAATCCCCTATTAACCTCCTCCTCTCTCCGCCTCAACACAGCCTGCGCGCTAAACAACCCTTCCACCTCCGCCTCCCTCGTCTTCCTCATCGCCGTAATATCCCCGTGCGCCGTCTCCATTATCCTCTTAATCGCGTTCTTCTTGTACACCTCGGCCGCATCGTCAGTGTGCGCCCTCCCAGACCCGCCGTAAGGAGACGGAGGCGGGTACGGCCTCGGAGTTGATGTCGAATGAGAAGTATGATGGATCACTACCGGCGGTCTAACGTATTCCGAAAGTCCTCCAGACCCAAAACTAGTGCTCGGGATTGGGCTAGGTGTCGGACGGCGCTGCGCGTAAAGCGGTGGATCTCGTGAGAAGGTCCTGCTCAACTCGCCAACAAGATCGACAATATTCGAACTCGGATAGATCCAATTCTGCAAGCAAGGGATCGAGACGAGCCCCGACGGGCTAACGTGCGGATGAGGCCGCTTGATGACCATATCGCGAGTCGGATTGACGTACACGGCGGGAGGATGCCGAGGATAGGACTCCATAAGCCAGATAACCACAGGGATGTTGTAGGTGACGCCATGGAAGGGCATCGGAATTGTACCATCGGCCTGGAGTAAATTCACGGAGCGGCCATCGTTATGAGTGAAGGTTGCCGTCTTGGGTTCCAACGACGGGTAAGCTCCGGTAAGAGTGACCAGGTGGTTGCGGATCAGCCACTTGGTGTCCTCCGAATAAGGGAGGGAAGATGGCCCCCGCTGTGAGAGTACGGAGGAGAGGAACTGCTGGATCTGTGATGGCACCATAGGTGAGAAGTCAAAGAGAGGTTCATCAACTTAGTTGATTGATTTTTAAATTTGTTTAGCTATGAAGAAGTGCTTTCGCTAGGGCCCATTGGCCATTAAGTATCAAGGCCTTTTGGGTTTAATTGGGCCAAAAGGCCCACATTTACACCAAACCTCTTTTCCATTCTTCTTTTTACAATTAAAAAACTAGTTATGATAGAGATCTCAAGAGCTAGTATCCCAATTATCTTAATTGCTTAGTTATACGCATATGATTTTATGCGCATATGTGAGACATGTAGAGCCCACTAATTTACTTAAATCTTTTGCAACCTGTGATTAGGGTTGTCCAAAAAAATCGTGTCAAACTGATTGATTGGTTAGTTATTGTTAAACATATATTAGTAAGAATTAACCGAAAAATCGATCAAACTGCCAATAACCAATCCATTGGGAGGTTAAATTTATGTCAAAAAACCGGAAAAAAAACCCTACTGAAACTCACCGTGGATACCCCTAACTATGATAACTGAGATATCAACCGTTGAGATCTTTATCAATTTCATAAAAAAATTCATCATTACTGCTTGAGAGAGGTAGGTAATAATTTGAATGAAGTAGCTTGATATTAATTTCTCATAGTGTCATCCTAATTAATTATCTACCTTTTACCAAACTCTCATTTAAATATATTTGTTTAAACTATTAGAAGAAATTAAAACAACCACTTATTAGAGTGTCTTTAAATAAATAAAAAATTGTTCTCGTTAAATAATTTAAAGGAGGTTACCACATTTTATAAAAAGAATCCAAATTTACAATAAGGTATCTATGTCAAAAATTTTAGATTGTTTTTATTAGGGCTGTTATTGGTACGGTTACCGTTACCAAACACGGAATACCGTTACCATACCAATTCTTTCGGTAACTCAAAAAATGTTACCGTTACCGTTACCGGAAGAGTCGGTATACCGATGGTCGGTATACCGATCGATCGGTAATGGTAAGTCGGTAATTGGTAAATTTACCAATTCTTAAACTTATTTAAAAAAGAGAAAGAAAAAAAAAATACATCAAGTAGTATTGTGTTTAATAGTCATTGTATGAAAGTACAACACTTTCATCTTGCCTACAATACCAATAATAAAAGTAATAGATTAATGAGAAGGATCATTGTGCTACATGTGAATAAGAGAAAATACCTATCAATCGGAGAAAAAAAGAAAGGAGAATTCACATAACATTATTCCAACAATCTATAACGGAAAATCTTTCATTTCATTAATTTCTAATATTTTTAGTATCCGAAGTGTTTTAAACTCCATAGCATGAAAGCTAGAAGAAACAAGATAAATAAAGATAAAAGACCATAATGGAAATGGAGAAGAAAAGCATGTAATCAATACCAACAAAGCATTTTGTTATGTAGCAAACGCTGCTTTAAAGTTAATGAA